>NC_090021.1:319195913-319529842 GCF_037176765.1 Anolis sagrei
ATGGGTTTTCTTTCTTTCACTCACTTCCATTTTTCTTACAATATCTATTTTGGTGCCCATACTTATAGAATCTATGTTTTTTTTTTTTTTTAACGAGATGAGGGAATCTGGTGAAACAGGGTTTCACAGGACCCTTCCGCATAGCCCCATATCCCAGAATATCAAGACAGAAAATCCCACATTATCTGAGTGTGGACTCAGATAACCCAGTTCCAAGCAGATATTGTGGGATTTTCTGCCTTGATATTCTGGAATATAGGACTGTGTGGAAGGGTCTTTAGATAACTCAGGGCCCTTCCATAATGCCCTATATCCCAGAATATCAAGACAGAAAATCCCACATTATCTGTGTTGAACTGGAATGTATGGCAGTGTTAACTCAGATAACTAAGTTCAAAGCAGATATTGTGGGATTTTCTGTCTTGATATTCTGGGATATAGGGCTTTGTGGAAGGGCCACCAGACATGTTTTGGCTGCAGATTTCTTTCAGTGGTTCCTGGCTACTTGTGAAAAGGAAACAACCCCTGTTGAAATCAACAACAATTTTTGGTGGTCTAGAATACTACCAAATGAGGAAGGATGTCAGCTGTTGTGTCATTCTGTGTACCTACTCAGCGGAATCCCCGTATTCAAAATAAATTATAGGCGTCCTCATTTTAGGTCTACTCATTGTAAAACATGTAGTAAGAAATAGTTGCATAGAAAGAAGGAGAATATCAGGAGTTGTGATACCAAAGTGGTAGTCAGTCCTGTTCTGCTAGGTTAAAGTACTGTGATGTATATTGGGTTATTTACACAGTACTTAGAATATAAAACATTTAGATTATTATCTTGTAGACAGCACCCCAAACACATACAAAATGTTAGAAGAGACTTTGAGGGTAATCTCAGCTACCAGTGGTCAAAAAATCAGAAAGAAGCACCTGCTATCTTCTGAAACACTGTCTCACTGTTAAAACAGCTTCTGCCCTCTAGAAGTTGCTTCTAAATATTTAAGTATCAAATGCGGCTTTGTATTACCAGTGCCAAACTGAGCCCTAGATTTGGGTCAAGCCATTTTGTCTCATCTGGTGATGTTCTAGTTTTTCTGGTTATCAGTGTGCCCCAGGATTCCGTTCACTTTCACTCTAGTCCCAGAGTGCCTTATTTTAAGTTTCAATATGAATTTTTCTATACTCAGTTCAAGAACAAACTCCCTACTTAAGGTTTTAGATGTTGAATGATGGACACTGAGGCAGTGTCAATACTACCTACTTTCTGAAGTATGGAAGCTATGGTCTCATAAGTGACCCTTCTTAATTGCGGCTCCTAGATTCTTAATTGCGGCTCCTAGATTCTGGAACAGTATTGTGGAGAGCTCTATTTTTCCAAATCAGTTGTTGGCATTTCAGGGTACAGGTAACATGTGGCTTTTAAAAAAGGCTTTGGGATGATTTAGAATTGTCACTAGGACTTTTGTTTGGTTACCATGATTGACTTTAGATTTTCATGGATTGTATGCTTCTTGAGTGTATCAGTGTTGGCTACCCTGAATATTTTATTGGAAGTGAAATACATTAATAAAATCATTAGAATAGTGATTCTCAGGCCTTCATAGGAAGCCTTCCTTCATTTCAGTAGTGTGGAAAACTGGAAGTTATACTGACAGCATGGCTTAGGGGTGTCATTCATGTGTAGCTTCTATACATGGAGAATACCACTATATAGAGCTAATTGCACAATTCTCTTTGCCTGCTTTCTAGAAACAGAACCTGATAGTTATGAATTGGAACTCATGTTTTCAGACAAAAGAGAATCTTCCTTGTTTATGGATTATAAATATTCATAAACTGAGATGTAATCAAATTGCAGAGAATTTATAAAACGCATAAAAAAGGGAGTGTATGACATCACAGAGATGGATACAGTAGTTAATTATACTAATGGTACAGCCGAGACTATCACTTTGAGCTAAGACCTGGATCCCTATGTCTGTGGTGATTTAGCAATCTGGGGCTCCTGCAGCCAAGCCAACAATAATAGCATAGTGTAGGATTGCTCTGTAATATATATGATGCTTGAACAGAAAATATCAAACTATATGTGCTGAGCCAAATGTGGGCAGGTTTGATGGACCGAGTAGACGTTTTTCATTTCCTGCCACCTGTGGTTAGCGATATCACTCTGAAAAGGAAACTGAAGTGACCAGGAAGTCATCTTATAGTTGTATCTAAAAAATACAATTTTATCCAACCTAAGGCATGTAGTTCCTGCATGGTATGTTGTGAGATAGATAGATAGATAGTAGGCCTGGGTAACAACGGAAAAATTTGTTTCTTCTGCGTGGTACTGTGAAATCCACACCTGTGGTATTTCCCTGCGTCCACGCAGCTGACTCGGATCTTTCTTGAAAGCTTTTCCTAATTAGGGACTCCAGCCCCGCCCATCTACTCCTAATAAAGCCAGGCAGCGGGGCTTGGAGCCTTAATTCCTTTTGTCCGCGAAAGCAGCAACAACTCGGTGTTCTCTCCTAAAACAACTATTGGTTTGACTCAAGGACTCCAGTTTGACTACTCTAACAGACAGCAATTCCAACTTGTGTTCTGGGACCTTTGTTTATCCTATTTAGGCTAGTGGGAGGACAAACCCACTCCCTTCCTCTAAAAAAAAAAAATGCCGTGTCCTCTGAGGCGCAGACGTTTTTGCCTTTGGCAATGGGCAGTAACTTACCTTCTTTTTCTTCTGTTCCCCTCGCTCAGAAAGCAGGAGGGAAGAAGACTTTTACCAGCCTACCACCCCTTACAGACCCAGGAACTGGTAGAGCTTGTGGCAACAAACTGCCACTGTGGCTTTGTGCCAATAACTTTGTTTTGGGTTGCAGCCACGCCTCTCAGCTGTCTCTGTTTTTTTAAGGACAGCTTGCTCTCACTGCCCGTGCTTTCCCTGCCCCATTTACCCCAGCAGGCAGTGGACGCTGCAACGATCCCTGCCATGCTTTTGCCCCCCTCAAGGGAGGGGAGGCTCAAGGCAGCCACGCCACCTGTGTGAGTGATGGCTAGCCAAGGCTTTGCCTCCACGCCCATGGCATATAATGCCTTGGAGGGGCCTTTGGGTTGCAACAATTCCTGCCATGCTTTTGCCCCCCTCAGGGGAGGGGAGGCTCAAGGCAGCCATGCCACCTGTGTGAGTGATGGCTAGCCAAGGCTTTGCCTCCACGCCCATGGCATATAACGCCTTGGAGGGGCCTTTGGGTTGCAACAATTCCTGCCATGCTTTTGCCCCCCTCAGGGGAGGGGAGGCTCAAGGCAGCCACGCCACCTATGTGAGTGATGGCTAGCCAAGGCTTTACCTCCACGCCCATGGCATATAACGCCTTGGAGGGGCCTTTGGGTTGCAACAATTCCTGCCATGTTTTTGCCCCCCTCAGGGGAGGGGAGGCTCAAGGTAGCCACGCCACCTGTGTGAGTGATGGCTGCCAAGGCTTTGGGTCTAAGCCCATGGAATATAACTCCTTGGAGGGGCCTTCGGGCTACTATCCTCCCTCTGCGTCATGCTGCCTGGGAGCTTCAGTGACGGCTCAGACTGTAAGTACTGTGTCTTTTGGGCCCCATCTCCACTTGGCCCATGCCTCAACAGGTAGGTTGCTACTCTTTTGCATAGGCAAACTGCACCCTCCTTTCCTTTTCAAGGATTTGTAGTCCCTTCTTTTGGTTTTCAGGAGTTTATTAAAACTTTTTCCTAAGCTCATTCTGGTGCTTCCTTCAGCTGCAACCAGTCAATGAGTCTGATGTAGATTCTGACTCCTATGAGTAGCAGATTTCTCCTACTCTTGAGGAGGATTTTTCCATCCCAGCTTCCTTAGGGGATGTGTTACCTAATTTTTCCTCCTTGATTGCTTAGAGGATCTGCTTTTCTCAGTTGAGCAACAGCAGAAACAAGCTCCAAGTACAGTTCTCCCAGCACTTCCATATTCGCTTAAGCTTGGAGAAAAACAAAGGGCAACTCCTGTATCTGTGTCTGGAATTTCTAAGTTTGTAAATGCACTTTACTGCATACACGCCTCTTCAGCAGAGTGGTTAGTTAAGCCTACTAAACTGAACTTTATTGTGGTCAAAGTTGTTTAATCCACTGTGATAAGAAGATCCACCCCACTGCTAGCCTACTTACTTGCATGATTCATTACCATGCTTGTATGGCAGCCTATCAGGTGCTCTTGTGGCATAGCTCAGCACCTTACTTGGATCTTCTTCCCCTACAACATCAACAGATCCCAAGGGCTTTCTGTCAGTAGTATCTCACCTTAGCTTCTCATCACAACGCTACGGCTAAGCACAGCACCGATACAGTACTAAGGTGTTTGCTGCTGTTGCAGCAGCCATCCACCAGCATGTGTAGATCCTCTACCCTCTCCAAAGAAGGCAGAGCAATGGCAGGATAACTGCCCATGGCAGAACATAGCCTGCTTCTAAGTTTGGCTTTTTACCACAATCTAGCCTAGATTGTGGTGGCCAGCCCCTCAGCTTAATTATCCAGGGGTGACAACAAACTAAAGGGAAAGAAAAAGATCAGGGCCAATAGTTTGTTCGCATGCATTTTCTCTTCTTTAATAGCCTCCAACCCTTCAGCTCCAGTTTTTGGAGCTCCACCTCATCATTTTTAGGTGCATGGCATTAGATCTCTTCTCACTCATGGGTGTTGGAGATTACAGAGCATGTTTATGCAATTGAATTTTTAAAACTGTCCCCAGTAGGGACTCTATGGGCCACTCCTCCTCCTGTGTTATAGCAGGAGGTAATTACTTGTTTCAAAGGAGCAGTAGCTTCTTTACATCTTTCTATGTTTCCTTCTTTTTCCTTTTCCCCAGCTGTTTTTTGGTTTCCAATAAAGGCAGTGGGCTTTGGCCAGGTTTGGACCTTACAGGATTTTATGCATATATTGCATATTGCAAATTTCAGGTATTGTCATTACCAACCATCCTCCCTCTGTTATCCAGCAAGACATGGTTCAGTAGCATTGATTTGAAGGATGCCTTTTTTCATGTGGTATTAGACCACAAGACGGTAGATTTTTGTCACTTTTTACTAGCAGTCAGGTTTTTTCATTTCAAGTTCTTCATTCTGGTATCTCCACAGGTGTTACTAAGGAGATGGCTGTATGCCGGCTCATCCCTGGGTGCACGGGGTAGTAGTTTCCCCCTATATTTATGGCTGGTTGCTGGTGCACAGTCCTGTGAGTATCTACAGAGGAACATTCACTTTACTCTGTTTTTATAGCAGACGCTTGGTCTTTTTATCAACAAGGTAAAATCTCTTCTTCAGCCTATCCAAACAACCAATTCATGGGGCCTGTATTGGACTCTTGGCATGCAAGGGCCTACTTGCTAGCAGATAGGTTTCTGAATCTGCATTCATTAGCTCTTTGAGTCTGGCAGACGCCATACATCCATGCCAGGGATGTCCAGTGCTTTTTGGGACACATGGCATTCACCACAGCTGCCACTCCTTTCTCCTGTTTGCACCTTCGGCCTCTCCAGAATTGGTTTCTTCGGGCACTTCATTCCATTCAGGATGAGCCCAATGAATGTGTCATTGTCCCTTTAGCCATCCACAGGTCTCTCAACTAGTGGACTCATCGCTCCAATCTCTGTGTGGGCGATGTTAGCAACCGACACTTCCTTCTCAGTGTGGTGAGCTCACCTCAAGGGTCACACCATCCATGGTCCTTAGGCGGCCATAGAGGGCATGGAGCACATCAACTATTTGGAGTTACTCGCAGTAGAAATGGCACTGCACCTTATCTGTCATTTGCTCATGGACAGTATTGTCCAGCTTACCACCACCACCACGATTGTGATTTGCTTGCCCTCATCATCAGAATCTGGGACTGGTATACCATAACCATCAGTGCCATTCATCAAGAACTCTCTTGCTGGCTCCCTCAGTCAGACAGTTTATATTGACCACTAATGGTCCCTTCCTCCTTCCCAGGCATGGGAACTCTTTGTCAGATGGCACACTCCCCTTCTGGACTTGTTTGCCTCTCCCGCCAACATGAAGTGCCAATTCTTTGGAGCACGTCTTGCCTCCACCAGACAGGCTGTTGGGAGATGCCTTCCTCCTGGATTGGACATCCACCCTCCTGTACATCTTTCCACTAATGCCAGTGCTGTCCAGCATGGTCTCTCGTCTTCAAGCAGAGCAGGTAGATTGCATTCTCATCACACCATGGTGGCCCCGCCAGCCATGGTTTGTCATTCTGCTCCAACTTGCAGGCAGCTGTTACATTCAGTTGCCACTCAGGCCAGACTTGCTGGCTATGGGCAACAGCCCAGTCCCGTACTCCCAGGTCACTCAGTTCCGGTTGACGGCGTGGCAGCTCCAGCCTCAGCCCTCTCTCAACCAGTAAAGGGCATTTTGGACCTTGCCCTGAGCCCTGCCACTAAACATTGTTACATTTGTAAGTGGTGTCATTTTTGTATTTTTTCACAAAAGCAAGGGGTTCAGCCTCTGTCTGCTTCCACTTCCCTCCTCCTGGATTTTTTGATCTCTCTGTCAGATTCAGGACTCTCATTATCATTCTTGAAGGTCAATCTGGCAAATATAGATTCGTTTAGAAGCGAGCATTCTCTTCCCTCTCCTTTATCCGATCCTCTTGTAAAGAGATTTCTGCAAGGCTTTAGAAATTTCTGGCCCCAAGTAGGCCTGTGCCCCCCTCTTGGAGGTTGGAGGTTGTTCTTTCCGCCCTTATGAAACCACCATTTGAGCCAATGGCCACTTCTGACATGTTCCATCTATCATGGAAAACGGCATTTTTAGTGCCTATTACTTTTGCTTGTCGCGCTAGCGAGCTTATGGCTCTTGAGTCGATAGTCCTTACGTGAAATTTCATAAGGATAACGTCATGCTGGGCACAGACATTCCCTTCTTACCTAAGGCAGCATCATAGTTTCATATGTCTCAGGACATTGTCTTTCCAACCTTATTTCCAAATCCTTCTACTCCCCTGGAGCAGTCTTTGCACCTTCTTGATGTGCGGAGGGCTCTTGCTTTTTATGTCCACCGCATAGCTCCATTACGGAACTCACTATGACTTTTTGTTAAGTACCGTAGGGATACTGTGGGCCTTCCTGTTTCTACCCAGAGGTGGCGGCCTGGATAGTTGCAGCTATCCGGCTAGCTTGTGAAATGGCAGGACTGGACTTACCTGTTCAGATCCATGCTCATTCCACTAGAGCATTGGCAGCCTCCATGGTTTTTTTTTTTGCACAGTGTGCCTCTGCATGATATCTGTCGGGTGGCCATATGGTCAACACCGCATACTTTTGTCTCCCATTATAAATTGGATTTAGCTGCTAAGAAGGAGACGGCTTTTGGGAGAGCAGTACTTTTTTCTGCACTAGCATGACACCCACCATCCGTGGGACTGCTCGCTAGTCTACCACAGGTGTGGATTTCACAGTACCACGCAGAAGAAAGTAAGGTTGCTTACCTGTAATCATGTTTCTTCTAGTGGTAACTGTGAAATTCACACAACCCGCCCATCCTCCCCACATTCTGTCATGCCTTTTATCTCCGACTGTCTTTCGCGGTACGGAATTAAGGCTCCAAGCCCCGCTGCCTGGCTTTATTAGGAGTAGATGGGCGGGGCTGGAGTCCCTAATTAGGAAAAGCTTTCAAGAAAGATCCGAGTCAGCTGCGTGGACGCAGGGAAATACCACAGGTGTGTGAATTTCACAGTTACCACTAGAAGAAACATGATTACAGGTAAGCAACCTTACTTTCTAAAATCGATTAGTATTTGGGGGTTTTTTTTGTTTCGATATTTAAAATAATTACAAAATTTTCCTTTTAAAAAGTTCGATATTTACGAAATTTCGTAAATGGTAAAAAATTAACGAATCGATTTCCGAAACAATAACGAATCGATTCGTTAATGGCGGACGCGACCGCAAAATACGCTAAAAAACCTCCAAAACCTTCTGAAGCTTCCCTCTCCCTCTGTTGTTGACTGTTGGTGTGATATTATATTTTTTTTCACTAATTAAACCATAAAACTGGCCCAGACATGCGGAAATAATAACGAAACGACCTCAAAACAATAACGAAACGAATACAATATCGAAATACGAAGCATTTACAAAACATTTTTGAAAATTCGTTTTTTTAATAATTGCTCCAGAATGGTTCGTTATCGTTTTGTAATTGAAAAAATTAACGAATTATTAATGAATTACGAATTAACGAAACGAAACCGCCCAGCCCTAATAGATAGATAGTAGATAGATACATAATACATACATACATAGGAGAATCACACTTCCTGGAGTCTTCTAGGAATATAATTATCCCCTTTTATAGCAGGGAAAAGATCTGTCTGTAGGAGACAGCTCCTGAAAATGCATATAATCTCTGTGTTGCCTGCACCAGTGCTAGATCTTTCAGTTTAGGATCTGTATGAGGAGTCATAGTCAAAAATACAAGTTGAGTATCCCTTATTTGAAGTGCTTGGTGCCAGAAAAGTATGCATATTAAGAAACCTTGGAGATGGCATCCAAGTGTAAACATGAAATTCAGTTATATGTATATATACTTCATACAGAGTATTTCAGTAATTTTGTACATGAAACAAAATTGGTGTAAATCGAACCACTAGAAAGTAACATTTCACTGTCATCCACTGACATGCACACTTTTGAATTTTGTAGTATTTCGGATCGTTGAATTTTGGATAAGGGATAGTAACCTGTACAGCACATGGGTTAGCATTTAGAATGCCCCAAGTTCTCTCGCTGGCAAAATTGCTTAAAATAACAGAGTAGTAGGTGATGAGAGACCTTTGTTTCTGACCTGGGAAAGCTGCTTCCTGTTAGTTGGACTTTATCTGTCAGGGATGCTTTCATTGTAGCTTGCTACATTGGCAGGTCCTTGGATTAAATGACCCTAGATGTCTTTTGCAACTCAGCTGTTCTGCAATTCTGAGTCAGAGTTACCTATGCTAGGTTTGATAGAGAAATAGCCTGAGGTGATTGAAGGAAACAGCTCTAAATGACATAATACCTCAGCCACTTGAAAAATATTTTAACACATTGTGCCATTACTTGTATTGGCTCAAAGTTGACTGTTCATTAGTATCAAGATGCTATTCTTGAAACTACAGGTGCTGACATCATCAACTTTTGTTTATGTATTTTTTAAACCGCTTATAGTGGAACTCACAAATTTAGATTTTTAATCTTTCATTTGTTCATGGAGAGAGCATAAAATGGTCTGGTGGGATAATTAACCTAGATAGCACTGCAGACCAGGGAAGCCTGTTGCAAGGAAAGCCTACGAATAAGGTAAAAACACAACCTTTCTGCCATTCTTAGCAGCCTTGACATAACCTTTTAAAGCAAGCATATACTACATAGTAAATATTTTTACATGACTTAAGCCATGCAGGGCTTATTTCCATTTCAATTGAATCCTTATATGCAGTGTAGATGCAGAAGAAACCTTCTACTGGGCAGAGTACAAGCTGTAGCAGAACCACCTTGAAAAGTAAGAGGCGAAAGATTTATACGATCTGAAGAGAAACCAAAGTAAGATTCTGTCTCAACTAGGGTGAAATTCTAGCATGTTGTGGGGCTTTTATCTCTGTGTAGTAATTCTAGGGAGGTCAGCATGTTCCTTGGACCATACAAGAACAGACACCTTAACCCATCATAAAAGGGGTTATTTACTTACCTGATAATGCATTGAACAATAACATGGGGTACCTGTAAATCAAGTGGTTCTGTCTCCTGAATGGTCACAATAGCAGTTTGAGATCTATCTCTTGGCTGGAGAGAGATATGTGTTCTTCAAAGTGATGATTTTTATTACACTTCATGTGGAAAGTAGAATACAGCCTTGTTCAAGATTCAATTAGGAAGAGGCAGTTTTGTCCTAGTCGAAAAACAGCAACACAGAGAACATCACAGTTCTCGAACTAAAATTTACATAGTGTTTATTTTACTACTCAATATGTTGTTGTGACAGGATATATCGAAAGAGGAGTGGACTACGCATATTAAATAACTAAAAACAAGGGACATTGTGAAATAGACTTTGACCTCTTACAGGTGGTGTTTTTTATTTAGCAGATATGCCTAATGTAAAGAAGACTGCTAGAAAAAGAGGTCCTCCAAAGCGGAAACTTGCAGAAGAATTCCCGCCTGGAGAAATTTTTACTGACCTGTTAAAGAAAGATTGGAAACTTGGCCCAGTCATAGGCAAAGGTGGTTTTGGCTGCCTGTATCTTGGTAAGACTGTTCAAAAAGTGTTGTTTTTAGTCTTGTATTCATTCATTGCTGAAGAAAAATCATAATTGTAAGGAACACGAGCAATAACATGTATCATTGACACATTTTAGTTAAAGATAAGTGCCTTAACATTTCCCCTCTTCAGAATGGTCTCATGAGGAATCATAGTAGTTAACATACTGCTTTGTTTAGAAATATTTTGTTTGGCCCACCCCTACTACATTTTCGTAGCATACCCCACTTTAATACATCAGTGACGGAGGCTGGATGGCCATCTGTCGGGGGTGCTTTGAATGCAATATTCCTGCTTCTTGGCAGGGAGTTGGACTGGATGGCCCACAAGGGCTCTTCCAACTCTATGATTCTATGATTGTCATTCTGCTCCCAACCTGTTTTCTCACTTTTATTGGACCTTCACTCCCTAGGGAAGGTGGTGTTCCTTGTAAACTTCTTTTGAAGATTTTGTGAGCAGAAAGAGTCTTACTTTTTGCAAGTCACTTCCATTTTTTCCTTTTAAAATTTAAAGAAAGGCACTTGCTACACTTAGCAGCTGGATACTTCCTCTTCTGCACAATAATGTAACAAGGTTACGAAAGACCTTGTATGATGGGAAACAATGTTTGTCCTTATTGTCTTGAATATTTTTCATACCCACTTGGCTATAGGGAAAATTCATCCACCACTCAAACATAAACAGTAAAACAGCTGGACTTTGTGCAGGGAGAGTATTTAGATCAGTCGTAATTCCAGTCTTCACAGAGATACTTGACTGGCTGCTGGAAAAGAATGCTAGAAAAGATAGACTTTGGTCTGGTTCAGCGAGGCAGCTCTTATGACTTTTGTTATGCAGAAGTTTTAACACAGCTAACCGCTGTCTTGATGCTGCTTTTAAAAATAAATAATGCATTTAAACTTGAGATTTCAAAATTAGTACCTACATTGTGCATCTCAGAGCCGTCATGGTTCAAAAGATAGTCATTATTCTTATGAGTTTTCTTCCATTCCTCCTTTCCCTGCCCAGCCTGGGGGGTCAGCATTTAGTGTCGATCTGCAATATCATTATGCCAGCCAGCATAAATAGTGCTCAAGGATGGTGGGAGTTGCAGTGTAACAGACTCAAGAGGGGCCATGGTTTGCAAAGTCTAATCTATCTGATTTGGCTGCAGCAGTAGCTAAAACGTTGGTAAACATACCCACTAAGGGGGAGATGTGCACTTTTTAAAGGTTTGCTGCCTGTTGTGCTCTTGTAGGCCAAGGCTGTTACCTTCTGAATCATATATAATTTTGCTAAAGTGCTGATAAAAATCTCAGCCATAGGATTCCTTTTGGGAAACTGGCTGGTTTGTGAGCTTGAAAATACTATTTTTGTGTTATTTGACAAATACCAAAAAAGAGAGAGAGTGGCTTTCTGTGTTGTAAGAGCTTTTCCATATGTTATTGTGCTTCTCCAGTGACCAATACAAGGTATGCAACAGGACACACCATTTGGTGCTTCTGCTGCTGTCCTGTTTGTACTGATATTGCTCTGGAATGGAATAGGCAAGCACTCTTTCTGACTTGTAAATATGAGGCAGACTGAAGTCACTATGTCAATCACTCTCAAAGCTCTGTGGTGTCTGGAAAATGCAGACTGCTTCCTGAGAGGTACTTGATGTTGTATTTTAATGTGTGCATTTGAAATTGTTCATACTTTGTATGGGAAATAAAATGCTAAGTACAATGCACGCATGGTTATTACTACATGTATCATGCAACTCTGCTCACTGAAGAGGTTGGATGAACCAGGGAACACATGTAATGCGTGAAACAGCCATTCACTATTCTGTGTTGAGAATTGCCTTTAGTGGATAGATTACCATATAAACTTATCACATTATCATTTACCATAAAGCTACAGCATGTATTTCTGATTAATTTTGTAAAAATAATAATTGTATGTTTAGAAGCTGTTTCTTTTCTACTGATAAAAAAAATCTATGTTTAAACAGCTGATGTTAATTCTTCAAAACCAGTTACCAGTGATGCACCCTACGTTATAAAAGTGGTAAGTTGAGTCTTTTTAAAAATACATTAAGTGGTGAAATGAAATAGTGGAATAATATAACAGACTAGAATTTGACCATTTAATGGGAAGACTGGAATGACTCTTCTACTTGCCTCTGTTGCAGTACTTCAGTGGAATATGATAATGATAAATTTGCAAATACCTTTTGGCCGGTAATTTGCAGGTTGCTTAAGTATAAATCTGTTAGAACCTTCAGTTACACCTACAACCTTGTAATTATTCTGCCATTTGTGTTCTTATTTAAAATAAGACTTCATACTTAAGTAATTGCAAATGTAATCTACATTTGTACAGTATATAACTTGAAAAAAATTGGGCTAACTTCTACACAGGTTAATGTGAGTACTGTTCTTTGCCATGGCACTGGTTCTGGTTTTTTAGCATGCCTGGATCAAAGAATGGCAGCTCTTTGGCATTTCCTTGCCACACCAGAGAGAGCAGAGGATTGGTGCTTCTTTTAAGTTCTGGAATTGACTAAACTCCTTCCCTTCTTGACTGTTTAGGGTTGGGAGTGGGTAATTTACTCAAAAATAAGCAAGTGGAAGATCATTATTGTACCTATCCACCTTTGCCCTTGACTCCTCTTCTCTGATTGCCAGTGACATTGTAGGGCTGCCACTAATGCTGTAGATGTGGCCGCTACTGTCCCTTGGGCCTATTGGGGCCATCCTGATGCCTGGGAGCCACAGAAGAGGAGTGTGATTGTGAATTAGTTTCCTAAGCTCAGAGCCAATGTGATATACTGGTTTGAGTGTTTCAATATGACTCTGGGAGACTAGAGTATGAATCCCCATTCAGCCATGGAAACCCAGTGAGTGACCTTGGGCAAGTCACACTCTTTCAGCCTGAACTCTTACAGAAAATCCTATGGTAGGTTCGCTTAAAGATAATTGGAAGTTACTTGATGGCACACAAGAAAAAAAAAATCCCAATTACTGGACTGCCAAGGTTCAATTGTATGGAATTGTGGGAGTTTCAGTTTTAAAACGTTGTCTGCCAGAGTGTTGGTCTCTCACCAAACTACATCTCCCAGGTATCCCCATGGCAGTTAAAATGGTGTCAAGCTGCCTTAATTCTATAATGTAGAATGAATACTGAACATTTTGACCAGCCTTTCTCATTTTATTCTGGAATAGCCATTCTCAGAGAATGCCTGTATAAAAACAATTACATCTACAGTTCAAAACTTGTTTTAAGTTTGCAATCACAATTTCTTTTGGAACCTGTAACAACTTCTTACTGAACCCTATGGTTCAATAGAACCATGATTTAGAAGAAAAAGAATGCAGTTAACATGACTGCAAATATTATTGCTTGGTAGCAGAAATGTTGTGTCGTATGGATTTGGCTGTTTCTGGCTGCCTTTTATTTATAAAGTTATAGACACTATGAATCGATTAAGCTTACGTTTGTAAAAATACTCTATACATCAAGCCTTTGACTACTAAATGTATTGAAAAGCATTAAGGCATAGTTCATGCTGGTGATGTATGTGTGGTTTTAAGAGGATGCTGATATAAACATTTTATTTATATAGAAGATTAGTACTTTGTGGTGTGCTGTAGTGTACAACCATAATGGAGATAAATTGTGTTAATAAACAAATTGTCTACACAGAATAGACAACTTGAATACATGGATGTCTCATTGAAGTTGGGACATACAACACTAGATATAGATATATTGAAGCTTTTGTGTAGATTGGAGTTTATCCTGAGTCAGGATTGAGTTGCTCATACTGAAACACGCTTACCAGAACAAAATAACTAGAACATATACTTCATGGTGCATGTGCAAAGTTTGTATTGCTTTGTTTAAGAAAGAATCATATTGAGACAGGTGGTTATTAGTGTTCAGGTTTACTAAAATGTCTAGCCATTTCAACAGGAGATGGTAAAAGTAAGATTGAACATGCCTTATGATCAAAGATCATTTACATTACTCTGCTTTCTGATGGAGTGTCTCATGAAGGCAGTTTGACGCCACTTTAGCTGCCATGGCTCAATGCTATGGAATCCTGGGAGTTGTAAATAATAATATACTTTATTTGTATTCTGCTCTATCTCCCCAAGGGGACTCAGAATAGATTAGGGAATACATATATAACAACAAAGACAGACGGTACATAGACAGAGGCAAGGCTTCCCTTTTTTTCATCTCCAGCATATGGAGGCTGTCTTGACTCAGCAATGCGGAGGTGCTGTTGTCCCATTTTTCCATGCCAAGGCAGCTGTTGTCCATAGATGCCTTCATGATCAAATTGACAGTATGTCTTCTGGGGCACCTTTTACTTCCCCACCAAAGCGGTACCTATTTATCTACTCACATTGCTGATTTCAAACCGCTAGGTAAACAGAAGCTAGGGCTGATGGCGGGAGCTCACCCCGACCCACAGCTTTAACTGCCAACCTTCCAGCTGGCAAGATTTTCTGTAGCTGGTGGTTTAATCCACTGTGCTAACCACAGCCCTGCATCTTTGTATCGGCATCTTTGGCAGAGAAGGTACCAGCATCTTTGGCAGAGAAGGCCAAAGGCTGCATTAAAAGATGAGGCACATAAATGAGGATACTTGCTTTGGCCCCATCTCTGTTTCTATTGTATTCCATTTGTGGAATGGGTTCTAAATTGCAGAAGGAATCTTGAGAGATAGAAGAGGCTCTCTCCTTAAGATAGATAGACCTTTCATCTTAACCATGGGTCATGTCAAAATTTGGCCCCCAGTTGACGTATAAATGATGTTAATTTATACATGAATACAGTATACACCATATTAAGATGAAAAGCCCATCACACTGAAAATTATAGAAATGTTCCTTTTTCACACAATGAAAAACAGATTTCCTTCATTGTGTAACAATAGGTGAGAAAATGAATCAAAAGGAAGAAAATTTGAAGGTTTTAGGATACGTAAGAAGAATGTGTTGCCTAATATCAAAGAGTTTGCTAGGGCAAAATGTACAAAAATTGTTTGTGGAAGGTTCTGTTTATTTTAAAATTATTTCTAGGAACCTAGTGACAATGGACCACTCTTTACAGAATTAAGTTTCTACATGCGAGCTGCTAAACCAGATCTAAGTAAGTAATGGATTCTGAGTTTTGATTTACCAAAATAATTTCTTTTTGAATAGTGTAATCGAGATCAGGGAGAAAAGTACAATAATGTATAGTTTATAAAGATTCATTGGCAACTGAAGTTATTATTTATCAAGGCTTTTAAATTGGCACTTTTGGACATTCTTAATCATAGTGGGGTGTTTCCTCATTGTGGTAAATCACTGTATATTTATTGAAGTTAATTGTTTATATGCAGGACCTACTGAACTGGAACACTGGCTCTTGTTCTCTTTAAAACCAGAAGGTCACAGCCCACTGAGGCAGCAGCCACTGATTTCCAAGGGGAAAATGGAATTGTCATAATAAATGGTGTCTGTTCGAAGGGGAGAGCACAACCGATATTTTTTAAATAACATGCTTGAATTTTCTTAAGTTCTGCCTTGGAGTTCAATGGGGTCTCATTCACTGGAGGTTTCTAAATGAAGACAAGATGGCCAGAATTTGTTAGTTCTTTGAATGTGTATGGTAATATGAGGTTGGACCGAATGGCCCTTGTGGCCTCTTCCAACTTTATATTTTTATTCCATCAATTTATTATAATGCTTAAGAAGCACAAGACTTAGGCAGAGCATCTTGAATTAAAATTACTAGAATATGGAAAGGATTATGCACATAGTGTGTCTATCAAGTGGGTAGAATCCAATCAAAGTTTGTGGAATAGACTTGAAGATGCTGAAGTTTGAAGATGCTGAACTCATGCATATTTAATGTTGACAAAGCTTGTATCCTTAGAATTATGTGTTCAGCTATTATTCTTGCATATTAATCAGTTTTCTGTATTATTTAATAGTAATAATAATAATAATAACAATAACAATGACAACAATAACAGCAACCGGAAAAACTTACACAATATGAGGATTTAATGACAGAAATGCAAAGATTCTGGCCCAAGCCATTAAAGCTGGTCCCAGTTGTGATCGGCACACGGGGTGCAGTGCTTAAAGACCTTGGCCTGCACTTAAACACAACTGGTGCTGACAAAATTTCCATCTGTCAGCTGCATAAGACCACCCTACTCAGATCTGCACACCTTATTCGCTGATACATCACACAGTCCTAGACACTTCGGAAGTGTCCGATGTATGATCAAATACAAAAGCCAGCATAGTGATCTTGTTTGCTGTGTACTAATCTTGTTATGCAGCAAATAATAATGATAACTTTTATTCTTGTATCCCGCCACCATCTCCCCGAAGGGACTCGGGCGGCTTACATGGGACCAAATGCCCATAAGACAATAAACAAACAAGCCATCACACAAAAACACACTTAAAATAAGAACGTAATCAAATGGAGCATTTCCATATTCTTGTATAAATGCAGCAATAATTTCTTGGTGGAAAACTGTTAACGTTGCATATTTGGAAACTTCTTTTATGCTTTCAGTTAAGAAATGGATTTCTTCTCATAAACTGAAATACTTGGGTGTACCAAAGTACTGGGGTTCTGGCTTGCATCAAAAGAATGACAAAAGGTACAACCGTATATTGTTTTATAATGTATAAGATTTTCAGTGACTACCAGCAATAGCAGCTGCACAAACACTATGGTAGTTTCTTAAAAGCATTCCTAGCAAGTACAGTTATTTGTTGGCCTTTGATACGGTTTTGGCATTTATACTTCTAAATCACTGTGAAAAAATGGGGACTGTTTATTGCCAATCTGGAAAAAAAGTAAAGCTAAATTTAGGATAATCTGCAAGTAAATTTTATTGGTAAAGTATTGGATATACACATCACTACATGTATTTAAAAGCAATTGTTTGGGTGAATCTTCAGAATTTTAGCATTGCTTTATATCTTGTGGCTTTACTTAAAGGTTAATAAATATGTTGATGTTTAAAGTGCTGTAAGGCATTTTAGTTTAACTGCAACATTCTAATACTCTGGAATTCATGTTTTGTTTATGAGTTTGGAAGAGATTCTTCATGTTCAAACATGCAGTTTCTGCTCCTGAGCTATGATTCAGAGCTATTATGTGTCATGAAAGCCCTTCTGCACATAATCCACACTTCCTTGATTCTTCACCTCAATTCTGACCTAAAGATCTCAGGCTTATTTTATTTATTACTTATATAACCAATGCACACACCATTTACTATATCTGAAACGACACCACTGAATGATGTTGGAACCGATTCTTTCGGTTGGAATTATTGTTTGAATGTCTGCCAGGTTTTAAGAATAACTTGTCAGAAATGCCATAAGCTATGGTTGGGGAGAAGGGAGCATGTGGGTGGCCTCCAACATTTGCATTTAACTTTCAATAAAACATTGAAGCTTTATTTGGATGATAGAAAACAATGGATCTGAAAATCTATCAAAGAAATTTCCATGTTTTTTAACTGGCCATGCACCAAAGAATCACAACATTAGATAAGATATGAGAATTGTGCAGCCTCCTAGATGTGTAACAGCAGCAGTTCCCAGAAGCTCTAGTTAGCATTGTCGATAGTGTGGAATGATGGGGTTGCAATGTATCAGACTCCCAACTTTGTAATGATCTACAAGCATGAAGGGTTCTTCTCTAGGGGACACATTGCTTTGGAATTAGTCCAGCCTACTTCAAAGAATGTTTTAAAAAGCATTCTCCAATGGCGTGGCAAGTAAAAATTGATAAATGCTGGTGAACTAGAGCAGAACTAGAGCAGTGGTTCCTAACTTATGGTCCACAGATCCCTGAGGACCACAGTGTCTTTACAGGCTGTGTGGGTGAAGGCTTAAAGTTGGTTTGTTGTTTCTGTTGGGGGATGTGTGTGTTTATACATACATGCAATCTCAATAAAAATTATTACAATAGGAACATGTGAATTTACTACATTCTCTCCAAATATAAGGACCCTTGATGAGCAATTTTTACTAAACATGTAATGGGCTTTAAGCTTTTAAATCTTGAGTTAAATCTTTGGGTGGGAGGGGGGTCGTGAACAAAAGATGTTTAAAGGGGGGGTCTATGGTAAAGAGGAGCTTAAGAACAGCTGAAGTAGAGCATTTCTGCATGTAGCCACTTACATGTAAAGAAAGGGCTTGCTGAATCGTGGCAATATAAACTTGTCAATACCAATTATTTTTTAAAAAGTTTTTAACCCTGTCATTTAACCTCGACTTAGTCCCGTGTGGTCCTGCCTGCTTCTTAATAATTTTAGTTTAGTTTTTTTTATGTCTGGAGTGATTTGAGAAACTGCAAGTCGCATCTGGCGTGAGAGAACTGGCCATCTGCAAGCACGTTACTCAGGGGATGCCCAAATGTTTTACTATCCTGTGGGAGGCTTCTCTCATGTCCCCAGATGAGAAGCTGGAGCTGACAGATGGGAGCTCACTCCATTCCCCAGATTTGAACTGCCAACCTTTCGGTCAGCAGTCTTGCCAGCACAAGGATTTAACCTATTGTGCTACCAGGAGCTCCTAATAATTTTAGTAATTTGCTGTTTGACCCATTGCCATCAAAAGTAAGGCTGATGGATACATGAGAGAATACCTTAAATTTAAAGTCACATCCTCATTAATTTGTAGAAGGTTAGTGATAGTTTTCTTGTTCAGAAGGGTCTTTAATATGAGTTGGATTGTTCTCCTGATTAAATTGCTCTTTGATTCATTGTGTGGCATGTTGCTGTATATATTCAATACATTCTTAAGATGTATAAGTGATACAAAGGGCATAGTTTGAATTTTTGTTGCTGCTATTGTTTTCAGTGTGTGTGTGTTTGTGAGCCTTGAATGCATTGCTTTTTGCCAAACTGCAATTCAGACATCTTAAAGTATAATGCTATAATTTGAATATGTGCATTTTTCTTTAAATCCATTACTTTTTATTTTTGAAATCAGCTATAGATTTATGGTGATGGACAGATTTGGGAAAGATCTTCAGAAGATCTTTGAAGAGCGAGGAAAGCAGTTTACACGTAAAACAGTATTACAGTTGGGGCTGAGAATAGTAAGTCTTCAAATCAATATTTTAAATGCTAGATTATGCTTTTTTTTAAAAAAAAAAAACCACCCTTAATTTGTAATCAGTAGAGGCCTCCTGCTATGTGAGTCTGGGCTTTTTTCTCTTTTTGCTAACGTTGTTCTGTGTTAATGCTTTTTGATAGCTGGATGTGTTGGAATATGTTCATGAACATGAATATGTACATGCAGACATCAAGGCCTCAAATCTTCTCCTGGGCTATAAAGCTCCACATCAGGTAACTTCCAGTCTGTTCTTTCTGAAGTGTTTAACCTATTGTTTTAAAGAAAATAGAGCTGCTGTGAACCCCAGCAGAAATCTTGCCTTTATGAATGTGTACGGCATTAATATTTCTGCTTGACATTTATATCTAGTTAATGTTGTACATTTTTTATTCACTTTGCTGGCAGTTGATCAAATTGGCTATTCTGCCCTGAATAATATTCAGGAGAATGCTTGCGATACAAAACGAATTTCAAATAGCTATTTGGCGGTGGAAGTTTAAAATTATATAGTACACCGGTGAATTACGTTTGCTTGTCTGCTTTGTCAATTTTTTATTTCCTTTGTTTGAAGAATCCATCAAGCATAAGTGTTCTGTTACTTGGAAAGCCTGAGTTTTTAACATGTTGATTATTCAAATCAATTGGTTTACAGAAATATCTGTAGCTGTCTAATTTTATTATTATTATTATTTTATGTCTTTAGTGTTTGGCAAATGCACAGATGAAGTCAGTAATTTTCTCTTGTTCAAGTGCTTACTGTGAAGTGAATAAAAAGCTAGTACTTTTGAAGTTGCCCAACTAGCCTTGGAAGTGAATTCCACAGAACCTACCAGTCTGAAAACCGCTTAGAGATATGTGGGTTTGGTATATTGCAGAAAGAATGGGGAGATTTCTCTCAATGGTCAGATGTCTAAGAATCATTCCAGACAAAGGGCTGTCTCTCAGTGACAGAAGGTGTTCTCTTTTTTCAATAGAGTTACAAGCTAGGCAGGTGCATGGAAAGCTGTGAATGTAGCATATCTGGATTTCAGTAAGACCTTTGACAAGGTCCCCTTGACCTTCTGGCAAACAAACTAGTCAAATGTGGGCTAGGCAAAACTACGGTTCGGTGGATCTATAATTGGTTAAGTGAATGAACCCAAAAGGGTGCTCACCATTGCTTTCTCTCCATACTGAAAGAAGTGATGAGTGGAGTGCTGCAGAGTTATGTCCTGGGCTCAGTTTTGTTCAACATCTTCATTAATGACTTAGATGAAGGGTTAGAAGGCATGATCATCAAGTTTGCAGACGACACCAAATTGGGAGGAATAGCTAATACTCCAGAAGACTGGAGCAGAATTCAAAACGATCTTAACAGATTAGAGAGATGGGTCAAAATTAACAAAAGGAAGTTCAAGTGACAAATGCAAGATACTCCACTTAGGCAGAAAAAATGAAATGCAGAAATGTGAAATGGTGGGTGCCTGGCTCAACAGCAGTATGTGTGAAAAAGATCTTGGTGTCTTCATGGACAACAATTTAAGCATGAGCCAATAATGTCATGCTGCGGCTAAAAAAGCCAATGGGTTTTTGGCCTGCATAAATAGGAGTGTAGTGTCTAGTTCCATGGAAGTCCCTCTATTTTACCTTGGTCAGACCACACCTAGAATACTGTGTCCAATTCTGGGCACCACAACTGAAGGGAGATGTTGACAAGTTGGAATGTGTCCAGAGGAGGGCAACTAAAATGATGAAGGGTCTGGAGAACAAGCCTTATTGGGATTGGCTTAAAGAGCTGGGCATGTTTAGCCTGCAGAAGAGAAGGCTGAGAGGAGAAATGGCAGCCATGTATAAATATGTGAGGGGAAGTCAGAGGGAAGAGGGAGCAAGCTTGTTTTCTGTTGCCCTGAAGACTAGGACACAGAAGAATGGCTTCAAACTACAGGAAAGAAAATTCCACCTGATCATTAGGAAGAACTTCCTGACTGTGAGAGCTGTTCAGCAGAGGAACTCTCTGCCCCGGACTGTGGTGGAGGCTCCTTCTTTGGAGGCTTTAAAACAGAGGCTGGATGGTCTTCTCTCAGAAGTGCTTTGAATGCAATTTTCCTGCTTCTTGGCAGGGGGTTGGACTGGATGGCCCACTAGGTCTCTTCCAACTCTATGATTCTAGAGATCTTCCATCTCTTCTACAACAGATTTCTGTGTTAAGAGAAAAGATGAAAAAGTGGTGAGGAAAACTGGAAGAGGGGGAGAGGAGGAAATTTAGTAGATGACATTATCTGGACCCCGCTAAGCTTCAGAGAAACAGTGATAGTGAAATAAAAACATTCAGAGAATCTCTAGGTAGTTCCATTATTTATACCCAAAGAGGAACGTCAGCAAGTTTCCTCAGTTGGATAAAAAATCATGTTTGTTCACTCTTGTGCTTTGGCATTATCACATTGACTCAGCGCTTCCACCTTTGCACTCTCCTCCCCTTCCTTTGGTTACTCTGTGTTGTATTTTGTAAGGCTGAGATCAAGGTTTGTCTTTCTCATATCTCCATTTATTCACAGTGCCTCTTATCAACATTTTTTATTTATATACACTTCTATGGAAAGGTGGTAATTGTCTAAAAAGCAGGACAATATGTTTTTTTCTAAAAAAGATTTCTCTTGCGGCTTCACATTTGGGTTTTGTGTACTTTGAATAAAGGGACAAAATATTGGGTCACTTCAGAACGGGAGGGAGAATTTCCTGTTGTTGCAACAGTGTTTTTTTTTAAGCAATCCCAAAGCTCCCTTTGCCTAAAACAACATTTGTAGTGGGTCCTGAAGATGACACACTCACCCTATGTTTCAGTTTTGAGACAGTCTTATTTAGTCTCAATTGCAGAATCTTTGAACATGTGCACAATGCCTGCTTGTCAATGCATAATACTCGGCTACCAACATTTCGCTAGGACGAGGGAAACCAAGGACAACCAGAGAGTAGGCTGCATACAAAGCAGCTTTCTTATTAAAACAGCCTGTAAATGTCCTTTGGTGGAGAGAAAATGCTAGTGATTCACAAATAATTCTTTGCATTTCACTTCACACCTATTCTCAATTATCTGCTTTTTGGAACAGAAAAGGAAAGGAAATAATGTTGATGTTGGGTCTGGGTCATTGTGGCAAGCCTCAGTTACATGCAAGCACAGTAATGGCTGCTTATAAAACAAAACAGAAACAGTCCACATTCTGAGCATTACAGATAGATGTTTTAAAAAAGGATTGATCAGATCCATGCTAACAACAGCATGCATGGTAGAGACTTGAGCTCACCGCCTGATCACTCACATGGTTCCTTCTTGAAGTTTGCACCAAGGCAAATCAAAATGACTTTGGTTCTGATCCAAGTTATTTGAAGGGCCATATTTTCTCTTATGAACATGCCTGTGCTTTGTGATCTCCTGGGGAGACCCTTCTCTCTCCTAACAACCTCACAGGTCTGGAAGGAGCAGGTGAGAAGATTTTCTAGGTGGCTGCCCCCATGATCTGGAACTCTCTTCCCAGGGAGATTAGGGTAGCCCCTACTCTGTCTGCCTTCCGCAGGGATATTCCAGTGTGCATTTGATGACGGTTAGGCCCCTGTTCATGAACACTCAGCTCTATTCAGTACTTTGTACTCAGCACTTTACCCCTGGCCCTATAAGCTGCTTTTTGCACAAGTCCATTCCTAGCCTCTCTAATTCTGATCATGCTCATCATATTCCTGGCTATTGATTGATTGATTGTTGAGTTTTGTTTTTGATGTATTTTATTAATGTTTTTTATACCCTGCTGTTTCTAATTGTTTAATTAGATTGTGATATGTTTATTATGTTTTCAACTGTGATTTAGTTGATAAACTCTGTTGTTTGCTCTGAGCTTGGTCCTGCGTGTAAGTCGCCCCGAGTCCTTTCGAGGAGATGGTGGTGGGGTATAAAAATAAAATTGTTGTTGTTGTTGTTGTTGTTATTATTATTAGATTTTAATGACGAATAACTATGTTAGATCCACCTTACACAATGTGCTGGATATTGCTAATGGTTGCACTGGAGTCTGCATGTTTTAATAGTATATGTTTAAACAAGGTTGACCTGCCTTAACTTGCTCTCTTCATCTTGAGTATAGTATTAAATTTAATGATGTAATATATTGTTTTTTAATATGAACGTGGATAGAATGATTCATAGAATTGTAGAGTTGGAAGAGACCACAAGGTCTTCCAGTCCAACGTCATTCTGCCATGCACGGATACACATCAAACTACTACCAACAGATGGCTATCCAGCCTCTCTTTAAAAACCTCCAGAGAGTAAGTAAAAAAATCAAAAATAGTATCTGATTTAAAACCAACCTAAGGTTTGTGTCATCACTTTTTTTTCTTTTTGCTTACTGATGTCTTGCTGGACTTCACAGTGTTGTTAGATTATTCTGTATTTTATGTCATGTATATAATATATTTGATATTTTAATAATAATAATGACATACTGTGTTTTTATGCCAGTAAAATAATAATAATATCCCCTTACAGTTCCTTAATATTTATATTTTTATAAAATGGGCTTTGTTGCATGTGGTATCTTAACAGGTGTACTTGGTGGATTATGGCCTTGCATTTCGATATTGTCCAGAAGGCAATCACAAGGATTACAAAGAAAATCCCAAACGCTGTCATGATGGAACACTTGAATTTACCAGTATTGATGCACACAAAGGAGTGGGTAAGTAATAAAGCTCTGCTTCTTGTATGACATTCCTTCAAGTTACCCGTGGTGAATATCAGGTAACAAATGTCAGCCTGTTGATATATTGCCCTGAAATAGATTGCTTGCTTCTTAGAAATTCTAGAGTGAACCAAATTTGTGAATAAATCCTGGATTAATTTTAAATAATAAGGGTTGCAATTCAGATTGTGACGTTAAATGGAGAATGACAAAACGGAATGGTTCTTCAAATAGGATGAAGCATAATTGAATGTTTAACCGCCCTGTGATATTACAGTAATTTAAATAGCATATAAGAAGTACCAAAGACCAGTGGTGAAAAAGACAAAAACCAAAGAGCAGTAATGAAAAGGAGGGAAATCTAATTAAGCAGTATAGCAGAGTTTCTCTGTTCTGCTATAGCAGCGTTTCCCTGGGGGGGGGGGGGTCGTGAGGGGGTGTCAGAAGCGTACGAAGTCTTTTCTGTTGCTCATGGGGGTTCTGTGTATGAAGTTTGGCCCAATTCTATCATTGGTGGCGCTCAGAATGCCTTTTGATTGTAGATAAACTATATATCGCAGCAATTATAATTCCCAAATGTCACGGTCTATTTTCCCCAAACCCCACCAGTGTTCACATTGGGGCATACTGAGTATCTGTGAAAAGTTTGGTCCAGATCCATCATTGTTTGAGTCCACAGTGCTCTCTGGATGTAGGTGAACTCCAAAACTCAAAGTCAATTCTCACCAAACCCTTCTAGTATTTTCTGTTGGTAATGGGAGTTCTGTTTAGTTCAATTCCATTGTTGGTGAAGTTTGGTCAAGTTTGGTTCAATTCCATTGTTGGAGGAGTTCAGAATGCTCTTTGATTGTAGGTGAACTATAAATCCCTGTAACTACAATTGCCGTATGACAAAATTATTTCCCCTAACTCCCATCAGTAGTCAAATTTCAACCTATTAGGTATTTGTGCTAAATTTGGTCCAGTGAATGAAAATACATTCTGCTTATCAGAGATTTACATTACGATTCATAACAGTAGCAAAATTGCAGTTATGAAGTAGCAACAAAAACAATTTTATGGTTGGGGTTTATCACATGAGGAACTGTATTAAGGGGTCGCGGCATTAGGAAAGTTGAAAACTACTGCAGTATAGTATAGTGCCTCAATTTCTATAATTTTTCATATTTTCTAAATTTCAGATTAGAATCCTGAGAATGCTGCAGTGAGCTGAACCCCCAACCCTACTTCTTTCTGTTCACTCTGTGATCTGCATTGGGACTTACAATTAAAAAAATAAAATAATAATAATGGAATTTTTACTGGTCATGTGCAAATACTTGCTTGTATTGAAAATAGTTTTTTTGGATCAGAGCCATGGTGATGTCTGACCCCACTTAGAGACCTAATTATAACCCTCTTCTCCCTACGCTATTTAGTCTCCAGTCAGCATAACAGCAGCTGGGGACTCCATCCCACACTGATGACCCCAGGTCACAGTCCACTCTTAGGAGACCATGGCTATTCAGCTTTCATGGTCCTGTTTCTAATAATACCATGCAAGATGTTTTGCATGCCTCTTGTTCATGTTCTGTGGCCACTGATGAGGGATTATGTTTTCGTTTTGAAAGTCGCTGCAATGTAGCTTTGAACAGTTCCTCTCAGAATTTTTTTATAGAGAGTACTTTATAGCTGTCAAACTAGATCTTTGTTGTGATAGTTAATACTCTGATTTGTTTGTAGCTCCTTCAAGACGAGGTGACTTGGAAATTCTGGGTTATTGTATGATCTGTTGGCTTAGTGGCAAGCTACCATGGCAAGACAACCTGAAAGATCCCAATTATGTCAGAGACTCAAAAATTAGGTAAATTGTCATGTTTCTTTTTTTTTTAAGCCCTAAAGTCTTGTTCCGTTTTTAAAAGCATTGTCATCCATATATGTGCTTAAAGAAGGTTGGATTGCGAATCTCCCTTTTGTAAAACTAAAATATTGACCATATGCATGTAGAAAGAAAGGTTGTGTGAAACCCCCCAAAAAATGAGATCATTGTATTTTCCAAGTCTTACTCTAAATTAATGTATTTATTTAATTTATATGCCACTTTTCAGCCAATTGGGATCTTTAAATTTAAAAGACATTACTAAGTGCCGTAGTATTACATGCTAAAAACTGATATTTGTTATTTTGCAGACTAAAAAATAAATAAATAACAAATTGAAGATATACAAAAATGTAAAGGTTAAACATTTGCCCACTTTCCCTTGCTGATTTAGCTTGAATTTTATGACATTCATCAGACATATAATATTTCCATTTATTTAAGGTGTTGAATCCCTTTACTATTTTGATACAAATTACTAGGGTTGTTCACGGATTCGTTTTCAAAAATGGGTCTTCAGCTGGTGGCTGCTGGAAAATGTGAAGTCAGGGAGGGAGACAGCCACTAGAAGGGAAAGGATCCCAGAAAGGGGGTTATCTTACTCACTTGTTTTAAATCCAGGTTTCATTGAAAGACAAAAGGGAAAGGATCCCAGAAAGAGTGTTGTCTTAAGCCCTAGCTTAAATCCAAGTTTCCTTGAAAGACAGAAGGATCCCAGATAGAGTGGTATCTTAACTCTGGTTCTTTTACTCCAGTTCTTAATGAAGGCTTTAAGGACAAACACTTCTCTAAAATGACAGAAGGGAGCCTAGAAAGCGGACTGGATCAAAAGAGGAATATTTCAGCTTCCAGGATTGAAAACCGGATTTCTGTCCTCCATATTCTGGATGCTCCCGAAAAACAGATCAAGGTCCCTACCGAAGTCCGGGACAAGAAATCATAGATTCATAGAATTATTGAGTTGGAAGAGACCTCATGGGCCATCCAGTCTAACCCCCTGCCAAGAAGCAGGAATATCGCATTCAAAGCTCCCCTGACAGATGGCCCTCTAGCCTCTGTTTAAAAACCTCCAAAGAACGAGTCTCCACCACAATCTGGGGCAGAGAGTTCCACTGCTGAACAGCTCTCACAGTTAGGAAGTTCTTCCTGATGTTCAGATGGAATCCCCTTTCCTGTAGTTTGAAACTATTGTTCCGTTTCCTAGTCTCCAAGGCAGTAGAAAACAAGCCTGCTCTCTCCTCATGTCTGGCCATCATGTCTCTTCTCAGCCTTCTATTCTGCAGGCTAAACATGCCCAGTTCGAAACAGATTTCGGTTTACCAGAATCTCACAACCCTACAAATGACTGATATGAGATAATTTTTCATTTTCATATAAAACATTACAATGTGGAAGATTGTTCCTGTTTTTGCTGTGATTAATTGATCATACACACAGGGTGCACATATGAAAGGGGAAAAAAGACAGCAAGAAAAGTTGTTTTGTCGTTTTCTTCTATCAGGTATACAGATAGTATCAAAGAACTGATGTCTGAATGTTTTCCCGGAAAAAATAAACCAGGTAGGACATTACAATTAAATATTAATGTGCTCTAAAACACTTGTTTATTTTTAAATAAATGCAGGAGTGTGCATGCACTTAAGAGTAATTGTCAAAACAAAACTGAAGTTTGGAGGCTTTGAATAAAAGGATTTGAAGATATTCTGATGGATATTTCTCAGTTAAAATGATTCTTGAATAACTTTCCTAATATTACTGGATATCAAACATTGCATAGCCAAGTATTGTCTCTTCCTGTACCTTTCCTGCAGTGTCCAAATATTTTTGGAGGGCCATCTAGGCCACTGGAGCAGATTTTGAGGAGCGTACAGGACAATGCGTTAGGAAAGGAAAAATCCACTTTGCCATAAGGCCACTGATTAATGGACATTTGACTTTCGCTGCATGCATTCCTATATTTTTTCTGTATTGCATAGTATGGATTCCTCATTCTTAATACTGGGAAAAATGATACAATGAATCTAAGCCACAATAGTTTAGACAATGGTCGTAACTGATTTCACTGAGATCTAAATTGTTTCTGAGGTCCTCTAATTTTAACGCCCATGAGAAACATATATGATTTTTTGTTGTTGTTTAAGAAATTCCTAATGAATTGATTTGTAGCTATAAACACAAAGAACATTAATTGATTAAAAAAACTTAGAAACTGTGCTGTGTTTTAAAGTAATTTTTTATTTAGGAGTCCCCGGTGGCACAGTGGGTTAAACCACTGGCCTGCTAAACTTGCTGATCGACAGGTCGGTAGTTCAGATCCGGGGAGCGGGGTGAGCTCCCATTGTTAGCCCCAACTTCTGCCAACCTAGCAGTTTGAAAACATGCAAATGTGAGTTGATTAATAGGCACTGCTCTGGCAGGAAGGTAACGGCACACCATGCATAGTAATGCCAGCCACATGAACTTGGGGGTGTCTATGGACAACACTGGCTTTTCAGCTTAGAAATGGAGATGAGCATCATCTCTCAAAGTCAGACATGACTAGACTTAATGTCAGGGGAAACCTTTACCTTTATTTTTTATTTAAAAAAAATAAAAACATAAAAACTGATGTTTTAGATATATAAAACTACTAAGACTATGCACTACATAATATACACTATAACTAAAACATAACTAAACAACTATAAAAAAACCTACAAACGTTCCATGCTCTGTCTGATAGTTGTTACCCCTTATTAAGTCTACTACTTTTAACAATACTGTATTCACGCTCTACCAATTCTTGAATCCCAAAGTTGGTAAATGCCCTAATACAGCACAAATTCTCTCTCTCTCTCTCTTTTAAATCCTCAATGAATTGAGCCTAGTGATGGGTTCAGGTCTATACAAACTATCCCCAAGATATGAACAAGATAGGTTCTGTAAGTTTGCTCTTAAGTTAAATTTGTTTGTAAGTTGGAACAGGTACATTTTAAAGTGTATCTCCAGACAAATATCTACATGTTTTACCTTTTAATAGCATAGAGAAGAGTTAACACTCCTGTGGTGTTTCCTTTGCGGTCTGTGCCCCTGTTCAGAATGTTTTACTTTACTTTCTGTCCCTATGAGAATTGGTTTTTGAAAAAAATTGGCTTGTTGTGGAAATGAGAATTGGAGATAAAACTTCAGTGGAAACACATTTTCCCCATAACTCTTTCAGGAGTAAATTTCCCTTCCAAGAGGTACATTTCTCTCATTTCCTGTTGTCTCACCTCCATTCTTAACTATGAGTTCTATGTTTGTAACTTGGGGACTGCCTGTTTGTTTGGGTCCAAAAGAATGACAGCAAAGCTGCTTCCAAGGAGTGGCCTGTATCACTGCAAAGACACCTACAATTCCACTTCTCTCTTTCTCTCTTCATTATATAATAACCTATCCTATTTGGGATAGAACTGGAGGAATTCCTTATCTGATAGTTGTAGAAATGCAACTGTAAATGAATGATTGCATATGTTTCTAAATCTATTACTATAGATATATAATGCATTTCAGTTATACTTGGCTTATATAGATCTTCAATGGTTTTCTTCAGATGAGCTAAGGAGGTATATGGAAAAAGTGATGACTTTGACCTATACTGAAAAACCACCTTATGAGGAATTACGAGAAATATTTCTTCAAGGTCTCAAAACCATTGGTGAGAAGGATGGTGGAATATTGGACATGGAAGTTTCAGAAAATGGAGATGTTCCAGCAAAGCCTGCACTTAAGGTCTTTATTTCTTAATTCAGATCACCATTCAATGTCTTTTTGTCTTCTGCTGCATAGCGTGTGTAGCTATTGGAAATGGGTGTCACATAGGTGAGATCAAAACTGAAAGGGAAAGAGAAGAAATGTACCCTTGAGACACAAGTAAAAGACTTGCTCATTCTTATTACCACTGGCCTGAATCCAAAGCTCTACTTCAGGTGTGTCCAAGAGCTAGTATGCACCCCAAGGGAGATTCTTTAAAACTCCTTCTATGCCATATCGTACACTGCTTTTGAAATGCCATTCCGTTCAGCGCAAGGGAGGGGAAGTAGGAGGAATGCGTGTCCAGATTCCCCTCGGACAGATATAAAAGCTAGGTGTGTTAGGTTCTTTGTATCCTAGCCATGGATTTTTGTGTGAAATTTCTCTCTCAGCAGAACATATGCAATTGTGTAGGTACCATGACATCATGCTAAAGTGATGTTGTGATTAAGTCTCCAAATTAACAGCATGTTAGCAGCATGGATTACCGGCTGTCTCCAACTTGTGAATAGAATAGGTTCTGTAGGATTGTTCTTAAGTTAAATTTGTATGTAAGTTAGAAGAGGTTCATTTTTAACTCCAAATGTGCACACACACACACACACACACACACACTGTGGATAGCATAGGGAGGGGTCTGTGCCCCTGTTCAGAAGATTTCACCTCACTTTCCATCCCTGTGATAATTGAATTTTGAAAAATTTGGCTTCTTGTGGAAACAAGGATTGGTGAAAAGGTTCAATTGTGACACCTTTCCCCCATGATAACTCTTTCAGGAGTGAATTTCTCTTCCTACAGGTAGATTTCTCTCACTTCCTTTTGTCACAACCCTGTTCTTAACTGTGAGTCATTTGTAAGTCAGATGGGGGACTGGCTGTATTTGTTTGTAATAGCCAATCATTTATTTAACTGAATTTCATTCACAACACTTGAAAACAAGACTTTAGGACAAGAGTCCTGTTATTAAATAAAATAATAAAGCTCCCGATGGACAGTGGGTTTTCTAAATTTTAAGTATTCTGGTGGTGTTATATTCTACTGCTGGATGACTATATTCCATGAATAAAATTGACATATTTCAATATTTTGGGTATTACTTCAATATAAATGCTGATTTTAACAACTGTAGTTCAGAGTGAAACTACATCTACAAGTGTGTGTGAGAGGAGGATGTTGTAGCTAATCCACCTTTGTGCAAAAAGTGTGCTTGGCTGTCTTTGTCAGTTATAAACAGATATCTATCTATCTATCTATCTATCTATCTATCTATCTATCTATCTATCTATCATCTCTTCACATATATCATTAAGTGGAATTATTTGTGATTCAAGATTCAAGTTTCAGATTTATTTGAAAGTTGAAGTGACATAAGTGCTATAGCATACATAGATGAAATAGTTTTGGTGTTATTTTTATTTATAAAAATATTTCAATCATATTCCATATCTTTTAAGATTTAATTAAAATTTTCAGGTGGCATACCAGTAACAGTGGCAGCAGTATAGAACAATTTAAATTTAAAATAGAGATGAGCAGATTAAACCATCCCAAAATATCTTTAGCAGTTAAAACATATTCAGTTCAATAATTAAAACATATTAAAGTTTACCAGATTTACACAAAATTGGGTTGTTGTAAGCTTTTCGGGCTGTATGGCCATGTTCCAGAAGCATTCTCTTCTGACCTTTTGCCGGCATCTATGGCAAGGTCTCACAACCTCTTAGAATGCTTGCCACAGATGCAGGCGAAATGTCAGGAGAGAATGCTTCTGGAACATGGCCATACAGCCCGAAAAACTTACAACAACCCAGTGATTCCTGCCAGGAAAGCCTTTGACAATGCATTACGCAAAATTATTAGGTTCCAAAATCTTTGATAAATAATCTTAACTGTTTTTAAAGGAGTTTTTCAAATGTGTTATTAGCCAACCAGAACATTGTTATTGCAGTGGAAATGTAGGATTTAATCCTGGTTAAAGACATTTCTGGAGTCCCCACTTCGTCTCCCAGTGTAAACTGATAAATTTGTTCTTCTGTCAAATCAGACTTTGTTTTCCAAATGTCTGGAGCTAATAAAAATTAATCATGCCTGGTTGCTCTATTCTTCTTCCCTAATCATTTTCTTTTCTTGATTTAGCTGATTTAACTAGTGAATAATTACTTGAACCTGTAAGTTGCACTGAATAATTGGTCTTGCTTCTTAGTAAACAATACTTGGGATCAGGGTGTTAATCTTTCCCTCTGTGTGACTTAAAATACCGGTGCTGCTCATGTGTTTTGGACTGTTTTTTTCCCATTGGCTAAATAGATAAATTGCACCCTGGAAAATGATCCCCAAATCCCTTGCCTGAGTCAAGAAAGTGTACATAGACCAAAACGATATTCTCAGCACTGAGCATCTTTCAAAGAGAAGTGCTCTGATTTACAATCCAGTTAAAATCCACACTTTAGTTAATTGAACCAATTAATCTATTAATGCACTCAGCTCTATTCTCGCTAGATTTTTTTTCACTTGGTTTATCTTGGCATTTAACTTGGTGGGAATCCTGAATGTAAGCAGCATGCACTTGTTTGCTGTGATAACTTACACAGAACGGGGGGAAAGGTACAACCATTTGTAGTGGTTTATTATGAAGTGTGTTTTGGAATCAGAATTCAAATCTGCATTCAGCTGTGCAGCTCACAATGTAACATTGGGCTAATTTTTTTAGAATAAGCTACCTCACAAGGTGGTTTTCAAAGAAGTACTGTGTTAGTCCCTTGGTTGAGGAAGGGAAAAGGGAAAAAGAAGGCATGGAGCTTGTTTTCAAAAGGTACTAAATCCATCTGATCAAAGTTTCCAGGAATCGAAAAAGAACATACTGAGGATATGTATTCTTTTGCTATAAAATGCAATTTCCCAAGCCCTGTACTAAAGTGATTTGATACATTTTAACAGCTTGATCTGCACATAATATTTTACTCCAACAAAGTGCTGACACCTGTAACTCGTTTTAATTTTAATTTTGGATTTGGTACCTTTTGGAAACAAACTCCACAAGTGTCTTATAAAATTATTGTGGAGATAACATCAAAAAGGGGAAGGCCATAAAAGCTGCTTCCAACTTGAAAAAAATGAGAATGAGTGGAGGGAGACATACATTTTATTTTTTAAAATCTTGACTCTTCTGCTTTTTTTTATTTAGGATCTTTTAAAGATTATTTTCAAAATTACACAAAATTACACAAACATTCAAAACATTTTCCATTAGTAACACATGTTTACATCATTTCCCCTCTTCCTCCCTCCCTCCCCTCTCCAGGAACATTTTACAAATTTTGCTGTATTTATTATGATTGTTTAATCATGAGGATAATCTTGTTTAATTCCTTATATTTATCTTTCCCCTTTATTCTGTAAATTAAGCCTTTCCGTTTTGCCTCCCATGACTTTCTGATTTGGCTCATCCTGTAGTAACTTTTCCTTTTGCTAATGTAGTCTTGGAGGAGGTAGTCCTCTAAATATTTATACCATGCTTTTGTGTCCCATTTCTCTTGGTCCTTCCAGGCTAAAGCGACTGAGGCTCTAACTGCATCTAACATGTAATTTATTAGTCCTTCCTCCCATTCTTTAGAGCCTCATTCACCTTCAATTTTCTAGAGGAAAATATTATCTTGTTCCAATCGAATTTCCTTCTTAATTATTTTATGGAACTTTTATATTTTTTCACAATCCCACCACATGTGGCTGTATGTCCTCGACTCTTCTGTAAAGAAATTATTTTGGTTCACATCAGTTCTTGGCAAAGAATTATGCCACTTCTCTAACAAATTTTATTGTTGTAGATTTCTTCTCCAGATTCCAGTGTAATTTGTAAAAAAAAGTTAACCCCAAAACAGGGAAATAGTGCAATAAAAATGAACAGTCAACTAAAATACAAAACAAGTATAAAGCATGATGTAACTTGTAGAAGCTCAAGGGGAATCTATAGAAATGCAAAAAACTCCTCATCTTTGACATCAAGAATGACATTACAAGCAGTGCTAAGCTAGCCTTCCTGAAGAGCACATTCTTCACATGGGATGCCACCATCAAATAAACCCTTTCCCCTGTGCCTCAGAGAATAAGGGTCTGCAGAGAAGGTGCTGTGTTGAAAATCTCAATGCATAAGCAAATAGATGTGAAAACAAATGGACTCCAACTAATGTCCAACTCAAACAGCCCATCTAGAGAGATATAATGGTTGCTAGTACTGAAGCCCTCTAAGAAATCCAGATGTAGAAAAGATGTAATACTTAGGCTATGCTTAGACAGCTGTCACAAAAATCAGTTTATGTTTTTCAAGTAGTTAGCCCATAACATGTATGCATTTATCTTTATGAATCAGAAGAGTTCAACCCATAAGTGATGGATGTGTTACTGTGAATCATTAATGAATCATTAATATTATAGAAAATGAAGTGGATTTGCCTTTTATTTCTTTTCTTACTGTTAAAAATCTATGATTTGTATTATCAAACTCTAAAATACTCCAGAAGAGTTAGATTTTTTTAGATGATGATGTGAATCATGAACAAACCTGTGTACCATGTAAATGTTCTCTGAGAATACTGTAGAGCTTGTCAGATTTGTGGTTTATCTCACTTGATATTGTTGTTATACAAGTTTTTTTGTGATTGACATGTGTAATAACACTTCTAAATGTAAATTATGGGGACCTTAAATACAGTGGGCCCTTGGTATCCACTGAGATTTGGCAGGAATTTGGATACTTTATTGATTTTTCCACTTCACCCTTCTTAGTGTTATGGTGCTGACTTCTGTTAACTTTTTATGCTAAACTTCATAGAAAAGGGGAAAAGTCTTGGGTTGAAGCATCCTGTCATATTTCTGTTTTTAAAAGGTAAGGAAATGATTGTGGGATTCTCAAGAATGAATCCTTTGAGGTGAAACTTGTCATTATCAGTTTCAGCAACTATAGCTGGAAAAAAACATTTCACTTATGCTTAATGCTTATTTTCAAAAGAGACAGACAAAAGGGATGGAAGAAGAAAGAACTGATAACAGTAATAACATTATTTTTAAAATGAGCAATCACTATGATCCATAGTTTCTCTCCTGCTAAAATACATTTAAATCATTCACATAGCACATTCTTCATATTTGAACAAGATTCTAAAGTCTTGAATTTTAACACAATGTTATATCTACCTAGAGATGTGAAGGTTCGGTGGAGAGGGGGGAGGGAGGCAGATACAGATTTGTGGAAAATGTCTGCTGGATACCATGGGGAACTAATGGAGGAAGAATAATTTCCCATTATACTAAGGTTGGTGGTTTCCTCAGTTTTTAGTGTTTTTGGGTTTTCCCTCTTGTTCTCAAATTTCAGAATTAAACTTTTAGTTCCGGTGTTATATGCAGTTATTTGTCGTGTCAGAAGCAAGTTGAGGGTACAATTTAAATGCATTTAAAACTTTGTTTTTATGCTATATGTCCTTTGACCAGAAGCTGTCCACTTGGAATGCCTCTGGTGTCGTTGTGAGAAGGTTCTCCATTGTGCATGTGGCAGGGCTCAGGTTGCATTGTAGTAGGTGGTCTGTGGTTTGCTCTTCTCCAGACTCGCATATTGTGGACTCCATTTTGTAGCCCCATTTCTTAAGGTTAGCTCTGCATCTTGTGGTGCCAGAGCACAACCTGTTCAGTGCCTTCCAGGTCACCCAATCTTCTGTGTGCCCAGGTGGGAGTTTCTCAGCCACTGATTAAGGTGCTGGGTTCTAACTTGCCACTTTTGGATTCTCGCTTGCTGAGATGTTCCTGTGAGTATCTCCCTGGATCTTAAAAAGCTGTTTCTTGATTTAAGCCAGAAACGGCTTGAAATAAAGGAAACTTTTCTTATAGTTAACAAACCTCATCAATTTTAGAAGGTCTGTTTGGGCAGAACCTAACATTGAATTTATCCTTTCCTGTTTCAACCTGTTCAAATCTGGCTCTTCCCTACTTCTCTCTCTCTCTCTCTTTAATCTATTAGCTTTTTAACATTTCCCTTCAACGTTTTCCTCTTTTTGTGCTACTTAAATTTCTCTGTCTTTTTTATGCTATACTTTTTATGTGCCAGCATATTTTTTTTAGTAATAATTGATATCAAATCTGGGATTGAAATCATGTTGGGATCCAAAGAAGGAAAGGAAGTCATGGGATGCTGCCAAACTGATCTCAGTTAGGATAGTAGACACACTCCTCATTTCACAACCTTTAAGATAACCCACCCCTTCTTTCTAAAAATGAATCTATATTAAAACTCACTTCTGCTGTCTCATAATTTGTATAAAGCTTAAATTCTATACACATCCATTAGTGAGTCAATGACATTGGTCATATACTTCTGAATAAATATGCAGAGGGTTTCATGGTATGTCTTTCAGGTTATATTTAAATTCTTGATTTGAATTCTTGTCCAAGTTGGACTTTATTTGGGCTGCTGCTAGCTGATATATCCAAATGACCAGTATTGAGAAATAGGACCAGTAGCTGCTGCCCAGCTTAATTGAAATTCTTTCTCACTGGGAGATCCACATTTTATCTGCTATAAATTTAAAGCCAGTCTGGTTATGAGATTTATTAATGAGACATTGTTCCCAAACTGGCTTGAATCTAATTCACTTTCATATGTAATGCATGATGTTACTCTAATATTTGCATGAGTTTGGTTAGCTCCTACTGAAAGAGAAGTTATCCTCATTGCATTGCATTGAAAGATCCATTATTGCTGTTATAAACCACTCAAGCCATGGAGTATGCCTTATGCTCAGCGATGAGTCCATTGATTGCACTCGATAACTACCGGGAAATATTTGGAGTGAAATAAATATGAATTCATGATTCATAGTTTGCATTGCACTTTTCGTCAGTGATGGGTGTTGCTTCTGTCAGAGAGTGATGCCTGACTTCTCTTGCCATAGAAGTCACCTGCACCGAGATTAGGAAAAGGTTTTTTATTGAATCAGCATGGAAACAAGATAGATGTCCTTTCGTTTTTTTGAGTAGGAAGTATTAGGTACCGACTTTAAAAAATCTGTCTTCAGTTCAGCCAGGAAGAATGCATTTATTTCCTTTATTCAAAAGCAATCCAGTGGTGCGATATTCCTCCTTAATTTTGGTCGGAATGAACAAAAGTGTCTGTGTTTATTCCTGCCTAATGCATCACAAATCTGCTGACATGCTAACCTTGGAGTCTTGGTTGGCGTTAATCAGGCCTGTGCACCGGCAGGAAAGATGTACCTAATGCACTCCATCAGTGCAGTTTGCATATGGAAGTTCTCACAGGGGAGCTGCCCTGTGCCAGCTGAGGGTTACCTGCCCACTGCAGTTATTGTATGTAATTATCGAACCAATCTGTTCATCCCAGCAGGGTTTAGATGGTAATCATGAAGCAACACTTTGGAAAGATGTAATGCACTCTCCTCTTCCCTTGTCAGCCATGTGAGGCTGCAACCACTTCGGCAGCTCTTTCAGGAAAAACGGCACATTGGCCCAAGTAACCCAAAAAGCAAGCTAGAACTTAAGTTTTTAGAATAGTTTTAACATGATGAAGCAGTTTCATTCAGCTGGACTATCAAAAATAAACAAAAATACTTTCTTGTAATCATACCTTTGGTAATTTATTTGTCTTTCTGATTGTATTCAATCAGAATGTATTCAATACACAAAATGTAATTGTTTCTGCCTTGTTATTAATCTATGAAGTCATTGTGTACACTCTTTCAATATGAATAATTTGATTCGTGATAATTGACTTCATAGTAATCAACTTGATTTTGGATGGTGTGATTTTAATAACTTTAAACCGTGTTGTTTATCGGAGGGTTTTAATATAAATGTTATTATATTATTGATTATTGTTTAATTTTTATGCTTTATGTCTAAATGTTCTTTTATGTTTATGTTTTAATTTGGTTAGGTTAATTCATAGTTATATGTTACTGTCTTGCAGTTATCTTTTGTAATGTCGAAGGCTTTCATGGCCGGAATCACTTGGTTGTTGTAGGTTTTTTCAGGCTATATGGCCATGTTCTAGAGCAGTGGTTCTCAACCTGGGGTCCCCAGATGTTTTTAGCCTACAACTCCCAGAAATCCCAGCCAGTTTACCAGCTGTTAGGATTTCTGGGAGTTGAAGGCCAAAAACATCTGGGGACCCCAGGTTGAGAACCACTGTTCTAGAGGCATTATCTCCTGACGTTTCGCCTGCATCTATGGCAAGCATCCTCAGAGGTAGTGAGGATGTTTGCCATAGATGCAGGCAAAACGTCAGGAAAGAATGCCTCTAGAACATGGCCATGTAGCCCGAAAAAACCTACAACAACCTACCGATTATCTTTTGCGTGTATGTTCAGCATTGTATTTTGCCTTCATAATTTTGGAAACCACTAAGTTCCTTTAGGGGGAGAAAAGTGGTATATAAATGTAGTAAATAAATAAATAAATAGTAAATTTGGAATATTTTGTTGGAAGGTTGCTTTTGCATGGGAGAGATAGATGCTAGGGTTCTTGTGCCATGCTTTCCTTGATTTCTGTTCCACGAGCTAAAATGATGAAGAAATCAATCTGTTCTCATTTTGTATCACTTCCATATGTTTTCACGCATAATTCCATTCCATTTCTGCTTCAATCTATATTCGAAAAAAAATCCTCTCCAAATAGAATTCGGCTGTATGTTGCTCTCAAAACATATACTTAAAACATATTGCATCACAATATTGGTAGAAGCCTGAACTATGGTGGATAGCCAATTTGTAGTATGTAATATGCTTATTCATCCAAAGGATACAGATGAGGTTATTTTTTTATTGTAATTTCTTAGGTGCCCCCAGCTGAAACTGCAATTGTAACATTTGTTTTTCTGTAGTCATGAAATCTAGAAACATTTAAATGAAACATAATGACACATAAAAGCTGTGATACTGAAAGAAACCAAGAAGCACATTTTACGGTACTTAGTCCATATCAAGCCTAAGAGTAGAAATTTTATACCTGTAGCCTTATTGCTGAGCAAACTAAAATGAGTTTGCAGAAGAATCTGAGGTTTTTTTTTTTAAGTTTCAGGGTTTTTTTTTAATAATCATAGTACATAGAGTCTCGCTTATCCAACATAAATGGGCCAGCAGAATGTTGAATTAGCTAAAATGTTGGATAATAAGGAGGGATTAAGGAAAAGCCTACTAAATGTCAAATTGCGTTTTACATTTAAGCACCAAAATATCATGTTTTACAACAAATCAACAGAAAAAGCAGTTCAATACATGCTAATGTTATGTAGTAATCACTGTATTTACGAATTCAGCACCAAAACATCTCAATGTCTTGAAACAGCTGTGGATCCGGGCGGGAGCAAGACTGCATTGGATAATATAGTTGGATGAGCGAAGGTTGGATAAGCAAGACTCTACTGTATATTAATTTTGATATCTATTTTTTCTGATAGAAGCTTTTGGAGCTTTTTGCTCACAGACAGCAAAGGTGGGGGATTCAGATTTTGCTATGGTGCTTTTTTCCTTTTGTGGTTTAACTTGCCTGCATATGCTTTGTCCTGCTGGGTATAAACTTGGCTTTTCTTTTCTGCGGTAGACTAAAAGAAAACTAGCTGCTGCATCAAAACCAGCTACCACTGATGAGGATGATACAGAAGCAGATGATATGAAAGATCTGAAAAAAAGAAAACGTGCATCACCGAGTAAGACAAATGTTCTTATTAGTATTTGTCATTGATCTGACATTTTGATACAAAATTATCTTTAAAAGCTTAACTTCTGTAATAAACTGAACCATTTTATTGGGGTAACATGAAGAAACTAAGATTGTCAGCTATCAGCTGGCAGCAAACGTGGAGTATAATTGCTATGCATCATATAAAATGGATGGCAATTAGTTGATGAAAAGAGGTAAGAGTGGTGATTTCCTGTCCCCTTCCCCACCATTTATTTTCCTCTCGGTTCTCATTTTTATCCTCCCGATCTTGTCCAATTCACTGTTAGGAAGTGCGGGCTCCCCAGGACCAATTCATCACAGCAGGTTGCAGCCAGAGGCTAGTAGCAGCAGCCACCGTTTACAACAGTGAGTGGAGATACTTTAAGAAAAGGGAAGTTATCCAGAAAGGAAAAAGAAATCCTGGTGCTATTTTGGCATAATTGTGATTGCTTATGACCTGTAGATTCATATTCTCAGAATTATTGAAAGCAAGACTTGCCAGCCTTGTTACCTAAGAGTGAAAACAAAAAGGACCAAAATACCAGCATAGTTTAGCTGACAGCTCTTACTTCCTGTAACTAAGCCTTGGGAAAGGCATTTCTTTCGATCAGAAGGAAACAAAATGTTTACAAACTGGGAAACCTATAAACAATGATATTATAAGAATGGGATGTGACTGTCTGTAGAAAACCCCAGTTTGTACCCAGAGCTTGAGCTTTCCCACCTTTCAATTAGAGTTTGAAACTACTCTATTGGTGATACTGAACCACAACTTGGTAATAGATAAGAAAACAGGGATTCAGCCAGCCTTAGTATGGGTTATATCCATTTGAAAATGCAGGTTTACTGTTTGATGGTACTTCTGAATTCAACCATAAGCCCAGATTTCTGTGATGGGCAGGAATCAATTTGCACGATTAAAACTAATATTTCCCTACTGGAAGCCTGGTCCCCATGGGTTGGGGGTCTACACACAGATTAAGGGTACATTAAGCTTCCAAGGGGCTCCTATCTCCCATCAGCAAGAGTGGGCCTGTGTGCTTGGGGAAACATATACAGGGGATCGGTGGGTTGTGGGTCCTCAGGCCCGACCTGGGTCCAAACAATACTGGTGGAATCAATGTCTCAGCACTAGGTAGGGGATTATGGGTCAAGTATTTATTTGGAAACAGGGAAGGCTGGAGGGGTGATTATATGGGGCTACTGGGAAACCCAGAGCTCCTAGGGGCTCATAAGTTAGGTGAGGGATGTTGGGGAGTCCATGGGACCCCTGGCGCATAAGATCGCAGATACAGGGAGAGGAATGATGGGCCCCCGGTATCAGCGGTTTAAAGGGACGCAGATACTGGATCCCAGTGGAGGCAAGATCTCATTTTATATAATAATAATAATAATAATAATAATAATAATAATAATAATCTTTATTTATACCCCGCCACCATCTCCCCAAGGGGACTCAGGGTGGCTTACACGAGGCCATGCCCATCAGTACAATAACACAGTACTTATATGTTTAAATATGAGGTGTTATACTCTAGGGGTGATCAGTCAGGCTGCGCAGACCCTGTGCATGGTCTTCGGTGGCTTTTCTGGTCCCGTCAGCTGGAGCAAAGAAACCGGAAGTGATTTGAATTTAATGGCGGAAAAACAGACAATGATATAGAAAGAATATAGGAAACTTTTTTTTGTCTGATTTTGTTAATAAAGTTCAGGATTGGGTTGTGAAGTTCTCCAAGGGGCTGCTGGTTGCTGTTGGGTCCTTTCACTTAGGGGGCAGCCTCCAGTGGCTCCTTTGGTGCCCAGGAGGACCCGAGGAACTCTCTGCTGCAGGTTGCCATTGTATCCATTTATTAATATTGGGTGGGGGGGGGGCATTCTTTATGGGCTTGATAATACTATCTGAAATCATTCCTGGTGGTGTTGGATCTTCAGTTGGTCCAGAGTGTTGAAACTGGTCTATGAAAAGTGGTTCTGGTTTACAGTTTATAACTTTCTTGTTTCAGCATCTCTGCTAACTAGTGCTCTGTCTCTTGGCACAATTCAAAATGCTTGTAATGGCCTATAAAGCTCTAGCTTGCTCATCTATCTAAAGCTCTATTTTGCTCATCTATCTTACCTACTTGAAGGATCATATTCTCCCATAATACCCTGCTTTGGTTCTAAAAATTTCCTAAGAGGCTCTTTTCTCACCACATTAAAGGGATGTATAGTAGGAGCATGTGAAAAAACAATACTTGGTAGCTGCTCCAAGACTTTCTAGTCAATACACCCTGCACACTTGAATACTTCCCTTATTGTTGTACTGAGTGTAGCCGAGAAAGTTTTAGAATCTTTGGAAATTTTGAAACGACCATGATTCATCCCACTGGTGTTGTTTTGAGTATTTGATGTTAAGGCAATTTGCCCAACACAGAGCAAAATTAGATATGAGAGAACTTCTTGCAAATGTAAGAGAACTGTCTGCACACTCCTTCCTTCCTGTTATTTGCATAAAGAACTTACACACACTGACACTTATGTCCTGAAGTCTCTTAGAACACAGATGACATCTGATGGTATGTTTTTAAAATGAGTTAGCCATTTGGATATTCGTGAGAACAAATGCAGGAACCATTTACACTCATGCCATACTTGCTAACCTACTGCCTGAACCCTATTTTAACCTGGAGGTTTTCTCTACTTTAAATCAAGCCAAGAGAAATGTAATAATATGTAAGGCTGTGTTTTGAATTTCCCGCCAGCAGCTTTTCTGTCCCTGCCCTGTCATTCCCTCCCATTTTTAAAGTGTTTCTGGGACAGACTTGAAGGCAGAAAATGTCACTCGGTGGGAATATAGCAACAATTTCTATGCCTGAGTGTGTGCATGTTGTGTAAGTAAAGATAAAGGTTTCCACTTGACATTAAGTCTAGTCATGTCTGACTCTGGGAGGGGTGTGTGTATGGTGCTCATCTCCATTTCTAAGCCAAAGAGCTGGCGTTGTTCGTAGACGCCTCCAAGGTCATGACTGCGTAGAGCATTGTTACTTTCCCGCCGAAGCAATACCTATTGATCTCACATTTGCATGTTATCAAACTGCTGGATTGGCAGAAGTTGGGATTAACAGCGGGAGCTCACCTCATTCCCCAGATTTGAACCCGTTGACCTTTTGGTCAGCAAGTTCAGTAGCTCAGTGAATTAATTCCAGGATACTGATTTCCTGCAACCTGTGCAGTTGATTAGTATTTAATTTTTTTTACACATTAACCTGTAACGACTAGATCCTCCATGGTCAAAGTACCCAGAGACTAGGCCAGCACCAGTTGTGATGTCACTGCAAGTGTCATAGTAGTAATATGTTTCTTTAGCAATTATGGAAACAGTGGGGAAAAGGTTTTGACCTCTAGTTGTTATTAAGACTGAAATTCCTAGAAACCCAAAGGAGCATAGCCAGTGGTGAGGAATGCTGGAAGATGCAATCCAGCATTGTATGACGGGCCACCCAATTCCAATCCTTGAAGCAGGACTCATGCAGGTTTATAATGGAGTCATGATGGAAAGATAAAATAGCACTGAGGACGACGGACTGCCTGTGGGTTGCCAATTCATTGTCCCTATCAAACTAGTTTATATATCTTTGAATACTATAAGCTATGAATTTTATTACTGTAAATTAATTTTGTGAGACTCAAGAGTGTCCTAAAGCAGGCGTGAGTAGGTTTTTATGTGTGGGTGTAAATTATTGATAGGTTTTGTGTTACTATCAAATATTAAAAAGTCTTAATGTCAAATGTTTTGGTAGTACTCTTTCTGTTCTCTTTCTAATTTTAAAATTGCCTTTATTCTTCACAATTTTAGAGAAAGTGGCCACGCAAGCCAAGTTGCCGAAGACCTCTCCCAAAGCCAAGACAAGCGTGAGAGTCGGGAGGAGAGTCCAGAAGTAGAAGAGCCAGAATAATATGTGCTTTCTGCATTTGCTTGGATTGTTTTACTTTACAATAGTATTATGCTTTCTTTCATTTTTGCGTATGTGCTTAGTGAGCAGACTATTGCAATAGTCCTGCCTTCTTTACTAGGTTTGGAGAAATACATTTTAAAGTCTTTTGTAAAGAGTGTGCAGTTCAGTAGGAATGTTCCCAAAATTCTTGATTGTTTTTGTACACTCTTGTATCAATCTGTTCAGGAGAGTTTTTTTAATCAAACTTGAATAAAAATAAAGTCTTAATAATAGAGTTTATATATCATCCGAGGCTGAAGATGAAATATGTTTGTGTGCAAGTTATTTTGAAATACGCGTAAATTACTTCAAAGTTAAGTGAGTTTAAATAAGCTAGCTAAATGAGTATGGTTTTTTTTTTAAAAAAGAATACCCAACAAATTACTATGTGATAAGTGATTAAATGCAAAAAAGCGGTAACAATAAATAAACTCCCAAGTAAAGCAGCAAATGCAACTTCAAAACCTTTCTTGGCAAACATTTTGTGAATAGATCTGCCTTTGCATTTAAGACTCTGTTTGGCTATTGAACTTTTGCAACTTTACTTTTGTGTTTAAGACTTTGCCTTTTGTTTAATAAACTACAAATACCTTCCTACCTCCGGCAGGAAGGTAACAGCGCTTCATGCAGTCATGCTGGCCACATGACCTTGGAGAGGTCTACGGACAACGCCTGCTCTTGGGCTTAGAAATGGAGATGAGTACTAACCCCCAGAGTTGGACACGACTGGACTTTATGTCAGGGGAAAAACTTTACCCTTTACCTTTATTGTTAAGCAGTAAGGATTCAAAGCTAGTTCTACTACAAATCATTGTAGAGACCTACCAGTAGGTTTTAGCCACTTTGCTGGTCATTACTAATAAATGCATGTGTTCATTGAAAAATCTATCCTGCTTTCTGGTTCAGAAGTGGAATGGCTCAAAGCTACTAACCATTTGAATATATATATATATATATATATATATATATATATATATGGTATATATATATCTTAAGATACAAGCAATCAGATCAGAAATAAATTGGAATCAAGTTAACTTCTCAAAACAAGAATGAGTTTTAACTCGTGAAAATGTCATCCAGTAAAAAGGTTTATCCATTCCTTATGTGAAAAATGTAGGACTCAGGCCATTGTATTTCCCTTTAATAAGCCTTAATTTAAGAGAGAAGGACTGAAGAGCGTTCAAACACTTCAGTCTGATCGTCATGCTTTTCCCAAGATGGCTTTTTAATTTGTACTTTCTTACATTCTTTATTTTGCTCAAGTACTTCTCACTCGGTTTAAAATACGGATGCAATTCTCAACAAATGAACAAGAATATTTTCTGTAACCTAATAAAATTATTTTTTCCAGTTCACCATGCATTTTAAGCTAATATAATAATAATGATGATCATGATAATAACAACAACATATTTTATTTATTATCCACCTCTCCTGATGGCTTGAGTTGGGGTACAACAAATTCAAAAACAAAAGAATATAAAAATAATTTACTAAATTACATAGATAAACACACACACACATATGAAAATTTATACCAAACACACCTACAAAATTTATATACAGTGATAATAGAGTAACAGAATGCAAATCAAAACTCATGATTGGAAGTTGTCTGGGTAGGCCTGATGGAAGAGATGGGTCTTCAATTGCATTTTAAATTCTGACACCTCGTTTAGCTGTCAGAGCTCTTCTGGCAAGCCATTCGATAGTCTTGGGGTAGTTGATGGAAGGGTCCTCTGAGTGACCGTCAGATTCTGTCTGGTTGGAGTAGCTGACCCTCAGAGGATCTCCATGTCCTAAAGGGCAGATTGTATGAGAGAAGGTGATCTTGGAGGTAACCTGGACCCAAACCATGTAGGGCTTTAAAGGTCAAAAATGGCACTTTGTACTTTGCCCTAAAAGCAATATGTACTTGAACATAAAGCACACAGGTGGCATATATCATTGTTATTAGTTATGACATAAACATTTATTGCAATTACACTTGTTTTATAAAAGTAGCAAGATGAAATTATGTATGTATGTATGTATGTATGTATGTATGTATTTATAGCACTTATATTCTATTTTTCTCACCCCGAAGGGGACTCAGGGTAGATCACATAGCACATACATGGCAAACATTCAGTGCAGTTATATAGGACAGACAGAGGTATATGCCAGCATTTTTCCTAACTTCGGCGTCCTGGAGGTGCTGTCACTCCATCCTCTATGACAAAGAGCCCTTGATCACAGACTTACTACTTCCTTTGATTGCTGGCATTTCCTGGTTTTTATTTTTAGTGGTGCCATAAAATACCTCCCCACTTAAGAGGTACCTAATTTCTCTACACACAGCTGTTTTCAAATTGCTTAGGTGGACAGTGTACTGGGCTGAAGGTCGGTTGCTTACCCCGACCCAGGCTTTGAACTGCCAACTTTGCGACTGGAGTGATCTATTGCTGCTGGTGATTAACCATCTCTGCTAAAACCCGGCCTAATGCAGAAATGCATGTTCTGGCTAAAATAAAGTATGGGAAGATATGAACCATATGATTTAGACCAGCATTCCCCAACCATAAGAGGTTTTAGAATACAGTTCCCATCCTCCTTAACTAATATGACTAATGGATTGGGGATTATATGCATTGTAGTCCAGCATGATTCTATGATAGGCTTTTCCGGAAGTCATTCATTCAATTGTTCATTCGTGCAGTTTTTGCTATCTGTGATAAGCCTGGAAACTTGTCCCCTGTGGATATAGGAGTCATAGTGTAATATTAGTTGTTACAAAGGTTTTGTGGGAGGGAAGTAATGTGAGCAATTAGGAAGCAGAGCAAGCACATGGGAGAATAATGAACTGTTTCAAGGCTCAAGAGAGTTTTGGGTGGCAGAGTTGAACCAGCAAGGACTGAGGAAGGGATATGTCAAGATAGAGGAGAAAAAAAAAATAAGGTTGGGGGCTAAGGAATGGAGTATTTTGGAGATATGAACAAGACACTTTGTACCCAAGGTCAAGGGATTGAGTTTCTTGATTAAATCATAGGATAGACAGGCAACTGTGATGACATCATTAGAAATATATAAGGTATCTTTGGGGTAGTAGAAGGGAAAAGAAAGGGGGAGGCAGCAGGACTCTGGGAGTCCTGATTTGAATGTAAAGTCCCTTACACAAAGGAAAGCAGCTGCCTTATAGACCGCATTTACTGCTCTTGATGACTCCAGTTGTGTGTAAATATTAGAAAACAGCAGGGTCCTGCATTCCAAGAATCACTTGAGCAGTGCCATGAAGACAAGAGTCCTTACCGGTATTGTAGTCATACTCCCCAGCTCTCCTGCTGTTTCTAATCTGTGCGCACAGCCGTGAAAAAACTGGACTGACATTTACAGGCACAGCAGGGAGACACTTGAGTCGGGAATGTTAAAGACTCCACTACCTACGTTAGGTTTTTTAAAAACCCTTCCCTCCCCTTTCAAAGTGGCTACCATATATGATAAATCTATATAGGAGAACTAGTACGTACTTCAGCTGATAGCATAATGGAGATATTGATAAGGAATCATACAACACTTCTTTTAGTGAAAAACATTCAACAGACAGACCCTTGTTTACTCCCCCCCGCTAAACACACACTCTGTGTAATCTAAAATATCTGGAGGGAGAATCCAATTTAATTATAGACATAAGGAGTTTAGTTTCTTCCTTTCTTCTTTCTATAAAAACAACAATACAAAAACCTTTTTGTGACTTAATAGTTCCTCTTCTCTCCCCAGCACCCATTATCATTTTTAAAGGAGTGTGTGTGTGTATACATGTGTCTGCATGTATACGCACTCCACACAGATATATATATCTCATAGGCAACTATACATACATATACATATAGTACATATACCATTATAACATTTATATACAATTATATCTGTTCGTAACGGTAGGGTATGTGAAAATATATGTGAGTATATTTTGTTTTAAAATCATGCATATATAAAAGGGTCTATGCAACAATTGAAATCCTAAACAATTATTGTGCAGCCTGATGCACAATAAAATGCACACGGCGATCAGGTGCCTTCCAATTGCCCATCCATATGCCATGTCTACCCATGAGCAATGTGCAACTATGCACAATGGTACTACATATACAGTTCTGTTTCTGTAACCTTGAATTGAATGAGGATATTCCAGTTTGACTTAAATATCTAACAATTTCTATAGGGAAACATATACATATGCAACAGAATTTCAGGCATAGACATACGCACCTGCACACGCCAAGTTTGAGTAACATTTGCCATTTCCCCAGGTGGCATGCTAAAATAGTTTTCTAAGCATTTTGTCCCATGAACGGTCATGTTTGGGATGTGACAACACCCATAATATAATGCAGGGAGGGGTTTTTTGTTTTTTTTGTTTTGGTTTAGGTGGCTTTGTGACTTTGTGTGCACATTGTCTGGTTGACTTCTCCGTTAAGAGTTTTGCTTCCCTTTGGGAATAGGACTAGACAGACTGTCATTTGCAATTACTAATTCTTCTTAGCATTATCACCCGAGCTCCCTTTCTTTTCTTTCTCTCTTTCCCTCTTGTTTTTTTTTTGTAATTAGCTATCTTAGTTGGCTCTTAAATTTTAATAGCCAATTGAAGCTACGTTTTAGCCAAGTTCCATATCTAAATTGTATTCAGTCCATTAAGAAAGTTGGTTAAAAGGCTATTAAAGAAAAAGCCAATACACGGCAGTTAGGGATTATGTTTGCAGCAGTAGCAATGGCAGCCTTCAGTGCAATTTTTGGGAAGGGCCTTGTTTTACATTATGCTGAGAGAAAAGCATAGTGGAGGTTGCTATGCTTGTGAACCTACAGGGGAGTGAACCCCTTATAGATACATAGGACTTGTAGAAGCAGAGGCTCATGGGGTTGGAATTGAACTCAGATCAGACACTGGATGGCCAAGGTAGGACAGATGGAGTATGTGGGGACCTCTACTTATCCCACTTCTATGGCACCAAAGATAGCACAACCCCAGAACTACTGCTGCCACACATAGTTTTGTGCAGAATGTTCTCTAGAAAGCTTCAGGGTGGGAGAAAGGTATCCTGGAGTACAGCGTGCAGGAATAATAGTTTTACCTTGCAGCAAGGATCAGTCTTCAGGAATGATTCATCCTTCACATGCAAGCGTCAAGCACTCTGCTATGATAATCGGGCTCCAGCCCTCTTTTTCCTTTAATATTTTTCATCACTTTTGAGTAATAGTAATGCTCTAATTTTAAAATGCTGCCAGTCTCCTGTTTTTCAAGACAACCAACCTCTGTCACGTGTTCCATCACTCGGTAAAAAGGTAAAAAAAAGAAGTGTGCATTGTAACTAGCAGCACATGGTAGTCAATTACAGAAATGAAACCATTGCTGGCTAAAAGGGGACTAGCAAATGACAAAAAGCAGCAATTAACGACATTTCCATAGCACTTCTAGCTTACTGCTGATGGGAAGCCTAGAGTGGCATTTGAAGTCGTAAGTCTCCTGGACTGATGTTAGTGCAGTGCTTTGTTACTCCTCGTATCACCGATTGTAAAGTGCCAGGACTCACTTGGGAATGCCTATTCCAGATCACTTTAAACCCTGCAATCAAGCTTTAAACTCCACAATTGGCTAGAAGTGTGATGTACTAAGAGAGAGAAAGTGAGTGACAGTAATTCCCTGGGCCTTCAGCATATGCATCTGAACACTCCCGGGCCCTCTCATTGGAATTAAAGCTTTAGTTTAGGTGTGAATGTCCAATATACTTTAACATACCAGCCTGCTGCCCCACGACAATCAAGTTAGTGAATGGAATGGATACATACCGATCTTAGAGCATTCAGTATCACACCTTTGCATTAGCACAACTGCACTGATTTGGAAATCTATCTATAGCTCTACAATTAGTCTTTTGCAGAATTTTCCAGAAGCATTCCAGGAAAGAAACATGGCCATACATCTCGGAATACTCATAGCAACCTAATAAGTAGTTTGCTTTCTAAACTCTTAAGAATCTGCTACTAATGGTGCCCTTCACACAAGGCAAGCTTCAATTGTGGGATAGAGGATGTATCTTACAATTTCTAAAGCTGCTATAAAATGAAAAAGCAATTTATATCTTTTTTAAAGAATGGCTAATGCTCCTTCAGGTGATGTGGCTCCCACTGAAATATAAAGGTTGCCTCCCTTAACTCAGCTTCATTGAAAGGATATTGAGGACAAACAGTCCCAGAAAGGGTGGTTTCTTAAGTCTGATGCCTTCAACCCAGGTATTATTGAAGGATATAAGAAGAAAGGATCCCAGAAAGGACTGGAGACTTCCTGTCTTTCCATAAGGAAAGATGTGTTGAGCCAGCTTAAAGAGGCTTCCACCCATGTGAGAAGGAGGAAGCTGGGATGGCGTGGGCTGCCTCTGACAATGTGGAACCCAGGGTGAGAAAAGAAGCTGAGTGGAGGGAGAAAGAGCCAAGTCTCCTTTAAAAACTGAACCCAGCCGGTTTGAGGCTTGAAGGGAGAAATAGCCAGGTCTCCCTTAAAACCTGATCCAGTCAGCTTGAGGCTTAGAGGGAGAAATAGCCAGATCTCCTCTCCCTTAAAACCTGACCCAGCTGGTTTGAGGCTTGAAGCGGCTTAGGAAAGGAGAGTGAATGAAGGAGAAATAGTTGGGGCTCCCCTTTTAAAGCCTGGACCCAGCTGGCTTACTGAAGTTTTGGCTTTCCTCCATGTGATGAGGGGGATGAAGGGGAATCCTGGATAGTGCGGGGCGCAGGGCAAGCACCACCGGTGGCATGTGTGAAGAGGTCCAAGGAGAAAGGATCCCAGAAAGGATGGTTTCTTAAAACTGGTGACCTAAAAATGACGGAAAAGGGAGCCTCGTAAGTTCCCCATTGCTGCCAATAGGCCAGATCTTCCTGGATCCTTTGGTGGTTGAATTGAAAAATTGAGTCTTTTTCTGACCAAATTCTAGAGGCTAGCAAAGAACAGATTTGGGGATCCACCATATCTGGATACTGAAAACAGAATGGGGTTTTACCGACTTGCACACTCCTATTACCTGCTTTCCACATAGGCTGGTGCTGCCAACCTCTTTCCCCTGTGCTCACTTTCCTGGTTGGGTGGGTGCCTTTGCTGATGTGACCCGTGGGATTGACATGAAGACCACAGCTGCCTGTGTCTACAACCTGTCTGGAGTATTGTTATGCCATGGATCTGCATTGTAGAATAAATACAATTTGACAATACTTTAATTGCCATAGCTCGGTGCTGTGGAATCCTGGGATTCGCAGTTTGGTGAGCCACCAACATCAACTTGACAAAGCAGACTAAAGATACCCAAAGGAGAAGACCTCACCCCCTTTCTAGACAATTGGTTTTATGGTTGAACCTACTGTCAAGAAGTTCTTTTGAATGTTCTATCAGCAATTACTCTCCTGAAACTTCTGGCCAGTGTAGGCTTGGCCAGAGTTTTGAGATGATGAATCTCTTCTGGCAGGTCATTCTAATTAGTAGGGAATTAGTGTATTTTCAGAAGTATACCACACTGCAAAATTATAGGTTTGGTAGTACTTTAACTGCTATGGTTGCATCTTGTGGAATGTTGGAATTTGCCATTAGTTGGAATTCTCTCGTCAACTGTTTTGCACTATATTGTTGCTGCTTTCTGGAAGAGAATTCTAAATACCTATAAAACGATACATTGTGAGATTTCATCACTTGGAGCAACAGTGGTTCAAATATTATTCAATTGTTATAATTGTGAAGTCTGTAGTGTGTTCTTGAACTCCATGGTGGGATTTGTAGTTCTGATATATATTTTGAAAGGAAGCACCTGTTCTCATAAGTTGACATACTTGAATAGCCTTTGCTGTGTGCCTTCAACTTTTTTTGTTGTTCTACTCTCCATATGTAATTCTCTCTGTAAGACACTACTTTTCGGAGGGGCGAAAAGAAAATGAAAATACCAGCAAACTCCTTGTTAAGTGCCTAAAAATAAAATAAAATAAAAGGCATCGCCAATACTATTGAGCATAACAGCATATAAAAGCCTAACAGTTTTCAGCTGTTTATACAAGTTAGGTTTCAAATAGCAGGTGCTTTGTTTGTGATGCTAATCAAATCGCTGTGTTCCCTTTTCCCCCTCTTTTTGCCTCTTTTCTTTTTGAGAGGAAGCAAAAATAAATATTATGCTACATTTCCTCAAATTGCAGGGAAAAAAATTAGATTGCTGGCAAATAGCTTCCAATAGATGTAGCAGTATTGTTAGGAAAGGAAAGTGCAATATCCAGCATTTCTAGATCTATCAACGGTGAACATAACCTCTGCAAGTGTACATTCCGTGCTGGTGGGCAGGAGGTAATCAAGCCGAATAATTGCTATGCATGGCAAAGTGTTCCATCTTTACCTTTCCATTGCTTTGTGCAGGAGAGTATAATAAAGTCGACCTTGTTGTTATTGGCCTGTGTTTTATTATTGTGATTTTTTCCTTAATCTTAAATATTGTTTTAGACTAAAACATGTGGCCATTTTGTTGCTAGAGCAAGTACTGTTGTATATTGTTCAAGGCTGGCTCCATCTACAACAGAGGTGGGAATTGTGTGGCACTCCAGATGTTGCTGGACTGAAGCTCACAGCAGCCCTTGTATTAGGGTTGTGCATAATTTCATTTATTTCGTATTTTGGTTCACATTTGTTAAATTCATGCATATGAATCAATATTAGAAACATGCAGGAAAAGTAGGGGGCGGGATTAGAAATTGAAACACCAATCATTTTCATTATGATTCTGTAACAATCAGATGTCTGCAAGGTCAGTTGATATTTTCAGTATAAGCATTAAGCAACTTTGATAAAACTAAGACAACATAAAGTGCTTTAAAAACCAATCCTTTTTCTTTTGCCCAATCGCCATAAGGAAGGCACTGAGAGCGGGGCTAAAGTTAATGGGCAGGAGACTGAGAACACAACCATCTTGGATGTAGTTTGGGAAGGCGAGGTCCCCTCTGGCAGAGAATGCAAAAGCCTCTGCCCTAAACTACATTTTCCAGAATGCAATGCTCAGTTTCTGAAAGCCCCAATGAGACCTGCAGCAGCCAGCCGTTTGGAGTCAGTCTAATAATAATAAATAAAATTAATGAATCTGCAAAGAGGACTAAAGTAAATAAGTAATAGTATAAATCTGTGCTAAGTTGAAGTTATGTGGTTGTGCATCATTCAAGGAAATTTCTGTTGTCACATTTTTGGGGAATACATTGTTTTTTCTTTTAAAAATCCCCCAAAATCTGTAGATTTGTGAAACTTATGGGGATCGAGCACATAGTCAGGAATGCTCGGGGTTAGTGGCCGAGGACCCCAGGAAGAGTTTGATCACTCTTTGGTCCATGTGATTCAAGAGAACAATGGCATAAAATGTGCATCCATACTGTAGAATTAATACAGTTTGATACCACTTTAGCTGCTATTATGAAATGCTGTGGAATCATATGAGTTGGAGTTTAGTGAAGCACCACATCTGTTTGGCAGAGAAAGCTAAAGACATGGGGGAAACTACAACTCCCATGATTCTTTAGCATTAAGCCATGGCAGTTAAAGTAATATCAAACTGCCCTAAAGCTACAGTGTAGATGCATCCAAAGCCAACTTAAACTTGTAATTGTAATATGCTGGCCATAAAAAGCATCCAAAAACCCCAGGAAGAGATTACCAGTTAGATGTGATCAGAACTTAATGGTGTGGATGGCAACATAGCATAGCCTCCACCATTTCACTGATGAAAACAGGACAGGAGGAGCCAAACATCAGAATGAGGAAGGACATATAAACAAGGAAAAACTGTAACAGTTTGTATTTTCTTGAATTTACAGGGAAGGGCAAGATTCTGCCTTTTTCCTCTTCCTCCTCTGATATTTTTGAGTGCATATTACAGTTCTACTTTGAACTTGGCAGCAATTGAAGTAAGCCAGGATGAAGGAGGGAAAGTGAGAGGAGGAGAAAGAAACTAGGACATTTCAAAAGCACCTGAGAATCAGTTGGGACTGTGTAGACCTCTAGCTGTTGTTGGTCTACAGTTCCCATGAGCTAAAGATGAAAAACCACATGGAATAAGATGCAGAACATAACATCTGGTATCTTCCCAAATGATGATGATCCAAACCCAACAAGATGATCTCAAAGCAAATTACCTTGTTTTACTTTTGGGCCCCAGAAATGATTAAATAAAGGCAAAGCATGGGAAAGGGTTGTTTCTTGTTGTTTTGTTTTATAGTGACCCCCATAGTTCCCAGCCAACATGTTCAGCAGCTCCAAGAAGTAACTTATTGAGCTAACAGAGCTATTCTACATCACTAGAGATAGACTAAATAAACTTTCATCAAATTGCATAATCCCTTCTTAAGGTCATTGACAGTAAATTTGTTAATGATACAGACAGCTATGAGGTCTCAGAAAAGAGTAAGTTTAGAAAAAAGGCAGGTCTGAATTCTGAATTTTGTGACATGTTGATATATTCAACTCTCCATATCCATGTATTCTTCATCCATGAATTCAATCATCTACACCAGTGGTTCTCAACCTGTGGGCCGCGGCCCAGCAGTGGGCCATGAGAACAAAAATCTGGTCCGCAAACCTCTTTCCTATTTATTTTATTTTATTTATTTTATTTCCTCTTCTTTCTGCAGAACTAACCAGCCCCACCCCCTTTGGTATCAATGATGGAGGGTGGTGCCTGGTCAAAGTGGCCCCCAATCAAGTGGTCCCTGGTCAAAAAAGGTTGGGAACCAATGATCTACACAAGCACTATAATACTGATTGAAGTGGCTCAAGAATGTGTACCTCCAGTACACACTTTAGCTTGCATCATCAAACCAGAAACAGCTTGTTAAAAATACTCATCAGAAAGTCTGGAACAATCTGGATAACACACTGCAACTGATCAGAGTATATCCCATGCAGGGCTCAAAACTGGGTGATCCCTAACAAACATGGATATGCACAGAAGTGCATCTCAGCTCTGCATTTTCTAAGGGTTAACCAGTCATGGATACTGAAGTTCCTGGATTCAGTTCTAATCCACAATCAACAGATACAGTGGGCACTGTTCCAGCTTAAAGTCAATTCCTGGGGTGTTTGTGTAGATGCTGCACAGCAAAACCAGTTTGTATTACTCTACTCCCAGTGTGGATTATAGCATATGTGTAGAACTGTTCCATGGCTTGGAAATATTTTTAAAATTCAGAAAGCAAAGCTTCATTTAGCCATTTTATGTATGGGACACCATTTTGCTGCACCATTACATATAATGGGATTTGATCATCCATGCATTTTGGCATCCACAATGGATCATCAAACCAAATCCCAGAAAATAACAAGGTCCCACTGCATATGTTTATCAATCAACAAAAGAAAAGCCAGCCAATTCCAAAGGTGAAAACAGTGATACATTTGCTTTGTATCAAAATGCTTTCATGGCATAACCCCAGCAATGCATCGGTATCATCCCTGTATGCAATATTGATTTCCCCCTTACCAATTGTTCAGGGTTGCTTGGAATGTTTTTCATTTGTCTTGATCCCAGAAAATGCCTTGGTCCTGTTTCAGTTCTCATCCTCACTCTTTGGATACGGCTACAGCATTTTGATGGCTTCATCTTCCATTTTCTGTTGCTTCTAGGGTATCCAGATGGGGCAACGAAATGAAATGGGGACCTGGTTCACCATCTGTTGATGGGAAACTAAATACAGGGTTTTATTGTTCTGTAAGTAAGAACAGATACGGCCCCTGCATCAAGGCCAAGCTATATGCTTTTAAATCTACCCTTTGAAGTCCTCCATCAGGCTGACCAAGGACAGATGGTAAACTGGTATCACTTGATACTGGCTTAGGTCAAGTCGAAGTTCAAGATTAAAGGTAACAAGAGCCCCTGTTCAGCTGTCAAATGTGTTCTTCTATGTACTGAGTACCTTCAAGTTGCCTCTAGTTTTGCAGGTTAAAAAAGATAATAAGTGAGTTTTTTATTTTTAAAAAAGTCTTTAGAGACTCCTGTTCTTAATATGAAGGGAATATTGTTCGGCCTTGTAAAAAAATGAATTCTATGTAAACAAAGATGTTAATAGTGACATCTCATTTCTGCCATCTCTGTTTGCAAAAGCAGATTTTTTGGGGGTCAAATATCACATCTTATTTTCCCCTCCTTAAGCCAATGTGGCATATGGAGCCCTGGAAACCCACTGGATGTCCTTGAGCAAGCCACAGGACACATGCTCTCAGCCTTAGAGGAAGGCAAATGCTACACCTCCTCTGAATAAGTACCTCATCACATTTAGAGGGGGAAAGCAGGGGGAAGCAAGGAAAGCTTAAGGAACTATGTTATCCCATTCCCTTCTATTTTTCCTCACCAGCCATCCCACATTTTGTGGCTTACCTCATATTTCCCCCGCTTTCCCCTGCATTCTTGATTTAGGCACCGGGTGTTACCTGACTCCTGAAGACGATCTTCAGGTTCTGTTTCCATGATCTGCAGGAACGGAGCCCCACAGAGTCCCATTGAAAGCGCCCTTACATCATCTACTTCCTTGGGGTTCTGTTTATGCAGCACATGGAAACTGAGCCCAAAGACTGCCTGGTGAAGTCCTAAAGCTGGCCAAAACACACCCTATGATTAGTCATAAGTTAAAGAGGGCTTGAAGATGTATGACAGCAACACTTGAGTCATCAGCTCCAAAGCTTGACTTAATGCCATGGGCTGTGTGATATAATACTCTGGACCTAAGCCACATAGGGCTTTATAGATCATGACAAGCACTTTGAATTATGCCTGGAAATGAACTATTTTAACAAAGTTACATGCTCCTTGTAACTGACCTAGAGTTTGGGTCCAAGACCTCAGTGGATACCCAAATCTGTGGATGCTCAACTCCCACTATATTCAAGGAGCTCCGCTGGCTGCCATTAATCTACCGGACCCAATTCAAGGTGCAGGTTCTTACCTACAAAGCCCTGAACGGTTTGGGACCCGCCTACCTGCGTGATTGCATCTCTGTATACGAACCCACATGAGCCCTTCAATCATCCGGAGAGGCCCTGCTCTCGATCCCACCAGCATCGCAGGCGCGGTTGGTGGGGACGAGAGAGAGGGCCTTTTCGGTGGTGGCCCCTCGACTGGAACTCACTCCCTAAAGACATCAGACAGGCTCCAACTCTGGCAGTCTTCAGGAGGAGCTTGAACACGTGGCTGTTCCAGTGTGCCTTCCCGAAATAATGATCCCATAGCACTTTGTCCTCCAAAGTACTTTACATTTCTTTAAGTCTGCTCGTATGCCCTTCCACAAACACCAGTATCACCTTTTGTCCATGTCCCAGGATTATTTCTAATTTTAACTCTACATTTGGCCTTCCCACTGTTTTTAATTATGTGTTGTCTTATTGATAATGCTGTGTATTTTATTGTCTATGTTTTTTAATTGCTTGTACTGTTGTTATTATTGCTTGTATTGTTGTGTTTGGGCTCGGCCTCATGTAAGCCGCACCGAGTCCCTATCTTAAATATGGCAATAAGAAAGAAAGCCGAGTAATATGAATAAATAGGACACTGGTGCAGAGGGGCAAATAGCATCTAAACACAGTCATACCATAACATGACTGGGGATAATGGGAGCATTGAGATATGTGTTTTAAAAGACTTGCTTCTGGTTTTTCTTTCTCTTAACTTTCAGCATAAGGACATTCCCTCCCACCAACACTTTCCATATTCAATTACTCTTTAGGATAATGCTTTTATTTTTGAAGGATAGTGTGATGCAGTTTAGTTCCATGAAATTTCACTTAAGTGCCCCAAGATCCATGGATATAACTATTACTTAAACAGTAAGTAATGGTTGTGCACACCCGAATTAGGAAACATATTGTTCTTTAGATGAATTACATTCAAATTAGTTCTTATTATAAATGGGCTAGAAAATGGATTTTTTAGCTCCGGCTGGCCAAAGAGCTAACATTTGTCTCTAGTTCATTTGTTTAAATATATTCAGGCCAGATTGAAATCCATATTGCCTGACATTAATTGAGTACTCAAGCATCAGTGTACTCAAGTTTCATAAACCACTGATGGCTGAGTTTTTACAGGCTTGATTTAAAAATATACCATCCCTTTTATAGGAAAATGATGTTCTGTTTATAAAGTCATTTTCAGAGCCCGCCATTAAATGCCATACATCTTAATAGAATGAATTTAAATATGACATTTGTACTATTGCGATGACATCTTGTTTGCTAAGAAAATTATATTTTTTTCCTCCATTTGATAATGTATTTTTACAGAGCCTTCTGTGCAAAATCCTCAGTCAACATATTTCTCTTTTCCAAGAGGGCTTCAACTCAAAGATAATTCAAATGCAGCGTTCAGACAAAAATCATTCACATTTTGCTGTATTGGAGAAATATTTTCAGTGAATACAGCTCAGGAATATAGGAACAGAGGAAGTTATTTTGCATTGTTGCTCCATCTATTATACTACTGTTCACACAGATTGGATCTGGGATTTAAGGTGAAAGGTTTTGGAGACCCATCTGGAGATGCCAGGGGTTGGACCAGTTGCCTTCTGGATGCAGGGTATGAGCTACAGACTGGCATATAACACAGAGGATAGCAGATAAAACTGGAATCCTATCCGAATAAATGTTATGTAAATTTCCACCAGTATTTACCCCAAGGTCTTGGAGGTCAAAAGTAAAGGGAGGCTGAAGGAGGAAGATGGCAGTATAAGAAAGGAGCTGTTCCCAGGTAACATTTGGCAGTATATGGATACACACACATATATATATACACACACACACACATGTATATACATACACACACACACATATGGAGGTATTGGATTGCTTTTTACACAACACTGGGGAGAAAAGCTACATTGAAATATTGCTTAGTTTTAGCCAGTGTTCACTACTTCTATTCAATGTATTGTTGAAGGCTTTCATGGCTGGAATCACTGGGTTGTTGTAGGTTTTTTTCGGGCTATATGGCCATGGTGTAGAGGCATTCTCTCCTGACATTTCGCCTGCATCTATGGCAAGCATCCTCAGAGGCCGTGAGGTCTGTTGGAACTAGGAAAAAGGGTTTGTATATCTGTGGAATGACCAGGGTGAGACAAAGGACTCTTGTCTGCTGGAGCTAGGTGTGAATGTTTCAACTGACCACCTTGATTAGCATATAATGGCTTGACAGTGCCTAGAGCAAACTTTTGTTGAGAGGTGATTAGATGCCCTTGTTTGTTTCCTCTCTGTTGTTGTGCTGTTCTAATTTTAGAGATTTTTAATACTGGTAGCCAGATTTTGTTCATTTTCATGGTTTCCTCCTTTCTGTTGAAATTGTCCACATGCTTGTGGATTTCAATGGCTTCTCTGTGTAGTCTGACCTGGTGGTTGTGAGAGTGGTCCAGCATTTCTGTGTTCTCAAATAAAATACTTCTATTCACTCTTTTCCATTCACATATGTACATCCATCCCAATAAGGCTCATGATCTTAAATTGCTGACTATATCATCATCATCATCATCATCATCATCATCATCATTATCATCATCCATTTGCTACCTGTCTCTCCTCGTGGCTCGAGGTGGAGCACAACACAGTCAAAACACATCACCATTAAATTCATACAGTAAAATGCATGTATTAAAATATAGTTAGTTTAATTCATTCCCATGACCAAGCTCTCAACTCAAAATGCTCTTATCTGAAAGCAAATTTCCCCATTGAATTGCTATTAATCTGTTCCGCCTCCCTTAAACACCCCTCCCCCAATTTTATGTGTTTTTAAATAGTACTTTATAAATAACAAATAATGTATAAATGCACATTCATGTGGAACAATAAAAAAGAAAGATCAACTTCAAAATGGTGGAAGCACAAAGTTGTGGCATGGAAGAACATTTGAGGCAGCAAAATGCATGTTGGCCAGTGTAACAGCAAGGCAAACCTGCATATTCACATGGAAAAATAATAAAGAAAGATCAACTTTAAAATAGTAGAAGCACAAAATGAAAAGACAGAAACATCATTTTCTTTATACTGTACTTATTCTAGCCTGTGTCCCTCTCTTGCTCTCTCTCCCTCTCTCTCCTCATGAAGTCAAACATATTAGGAATAAAAACCACATTAAATCAACTAATCCAAAGTGCCTCAAAGCAGACAAGAACAAAGCAGACAGCAATCTGCCAAAGTGGACATGAGCATGAAGCATGGGAGCTGTTCCCTTGAAGCCCTAAAGCCCTATACTCTGGCACCAGCACTCCCTCTGGTGCTAGCACTCCCTCTGGCACTAGCTCTTAATTCAAAACACTGCTCTTATGTCAAAGTGAAACCAGGCTGTGTGATGACTCTTAACTCAAAGCACTCTTAAGTTGGGATACTCTTAAGTAGAGATTCCACTCTACTTGCTAGCACAGCAAGCAAGTAGAATATGCTACCTGGGTTATTCTGGGCATTGAACTGTAAAACTAGAATGTTACTTTTCCAATGTCTACATCTGACCAAGTGGATTCTGGCCTTTGAAACTTCATGTCGCAGTACAGGTAGTTTTGAATGAGGCACAAGATTTTTTCCTGGTTTGGCTGTAATGAATTAAGGACTGCTCATCCTCATGGTCCCAATGGGATAAGACACCATCTGCTTGAAGTGGCCCACAGTCAAGGCCAGTTGACGATTGCTAATGCCATGAAGCCCATCCTCAATTGACATAAAAAAAGATCTCTGCCCTTTGGTCACAGCACTTTGCCTATTCCCCACCCTGTTAGCATGAGACACAAGCTATCTTTACACTGGGAGCTATTTGTATGGTGGGACAATTACATCGCATCCCTTTAAGCATATCCCTAAAGAACTAGCCCTTAGGTTCTTGCCTTTTTTGCCACAATGTTTTATAAACATCAGGTTAATTGAAGACTGCTGTATATTTAATAGTGATGGAAGCCTTTGGGGCTAAGACAACAAGGGATTTTTTTTTCAAGAGTCCATTAGGCAGAAACGGTCACAGTGATCCCAGCAGACCAAATCATTAGTGGGACACTATGTTCCAATTAAGGGCATGGCCCAAAAGACCAAGGTGGAAAACACGGCCCTTTAGTAGTTTCCCAGAGGAGTTTTTTTAATCTCGCAGCTTGATTTCAACTTGCAGCAGTACCAAGGCAAACAATAGGAAAGCTGAGCAATTTAAATGGGAGGAAATAAAACAGGCAATCCTAATCAACAGGCATCGCCAAGCTGAAATCAATCCTTATAAATAAAACCACAAGGCTTAGAGGGTGGCAGAACAGAAGTTTCACTATATTAGACCAAGAGGCATCTATACTGTAGGATTAGTGCAGTTTGACATCACTTTAACTGTTATGTTATGGACTCATGGGGTTTGTAGTAGGGTTGTCAAGTAAATATTGGATGAAGTGCCTATACTTTAATGATTATAGAGGAAAAATTGATTTCAGAAAGTGGTGCTTGAGTGATAAGAAATAACCTGCTGAAATCAGCAGATGGCTAGAATCACCTCCAAGCAACTGCATAGATATTAACTACCAATGTTCCTTCACAATTGTGGCTTATTGTGGTGGTGTCCACTTCCTGCTTTTCCCTTCTTGTTACATTGCCCTCCTAGTTACCACCTTATGAAGCTGCAACCTTATAAGGCCCAGAAATTGCACTAAGTAAGGTGGCAGGATTTTTTTAAACAAAATAATTGCTTTCATTGACAAGCTCATCAATTTATGTGTATCGACTTTCTGAGATGCATGCATGCGGCAAAGTTCATCCGCCATGAAATGCATCATCATTATAATCTCAATCCATTGTAAACCTTTTAAGTCCAATGGGAGTCTCATTTACTTTTAAATAAATTGTAGATCCTTAAGTATATAAAAATGCAAAAAAGGAGTAATGCAGATAAATTTTACTGCTTTCTCCTGTGGAGTGTTCCAAGAACATTAAGAGGGGCTTGGATTATTTGGCTTGGACTCACTCACTATTAGCCTTGCAATGTAGGTATTGGCAAGATCCAGACTCACATGGGTATTCAACTATGGACGCATCCAGACAGCATAAAAATGTGGGTTTTAAAGAGAAGACAAAAAAACCCAGGACCTGAGACTATATCCCCACACAGATCTGTGGATCACGGGATTTCTTCCCCCACCATCCTCACAGGCTTCCTCTGTTTTGGAACAAGATGGAAGGCAGACATAATGTGCTGGACCGTTTATGGGCACATGTGAATATGTTAATATAAATACAAGCAGATTTGCATGTGTGCATATGAGGTTCAGCACATAATGGAGGGATTTTTTTAAAAAAAACTTCAGCCAGATTTCTCGCTTCCTCAATTGTTTAATCAAGCTCTGTTTAATATTATAAAGTTTAAAATAGTTTTAAAGAGTTTTAATTGCTCTCCATTAGTGCTTCCTTTAAATAAGCTGTGTGTCCTTTTCACAGCCCAATCAGCTGATCAACTGTTTTTGGCTATGTGCTGGAGGTGTCTCCACAGGGGGGAGGGAAGGAAATAACGTGTATTTTTGCGAGTGCAGGACTATACAGTGTTGCGAATATGCACATTTTCCAACCAGAATCAGGATAAAAGGTGTCCATCAATGGCCAGCAGCTCTATGGAGCTCTGTGGCCACTGCCATGGTGCCAAACTGGCCCTGCAATTTCAGCAAAACACCAGAACATTCCCTGGGTTAATAAGCTTTACCCTATATTAGACGCTGGAAGTCCCTGAACATTGTGTGAGTTTCCAGGAGTGACTCCTGGCCTGATTCAAGGTCTGTGACTTGTGTATATAGGTTCTTGTGGTCATAATTCTCCTGCAAGCATGAAAGAATTATGCCTAAAAATGACAACTAAAGTCCTCTCAAATGCATGCAAATATGCTATCTCTACTGAACACTTATCTTTCTGAAAAGTACTCTTGAAGGGACATAACTCTAGTCTGGAAACATGCCCACTTCCAATTTGTAATGGTTTTATGTCTTTCATGCTGCCTTTGTTGTATGAAATGTGGAAGTGAAGATGCATGACTTCTTATGTGAACTGAGGATAAGTTGATGCCTGAATGTCCTGGCTCAGATTTTCAGGTCTCTGGACACTGGTTTTAAGGAAACTGGTTGTATTTTTCAACTTGGCATTCTTGCTCAACCACCCTCCTCTATCTCCAAGTCTTTGTTATTTCTGGGACCATAAATTGGCAGAGTGGCATCCACTATAACCATACATAGTGGAATCTAATTACTTCCATGCCAGTAAGGTGAAGAATATATTCCGAGTTTATCCTGGAACTTTAAAATACAGGTTGAGCATCCCTTAACCACAATACTCCAAAATCTGATACATCTTTGCTTTCTGTCATGCACAACATTCTTAAAAGTATTGTTTATAAAATTACCTCCAGGCTATGTGTATGAGGTGAATATGAAACATAAAGAATTTTATATTTAGACTTGAGTCCCATCTCCAAGACATCTCATTATATACATGAAAATGCAAATCTAAAACACTTCTAGTCCCAAGCATTTTGGATAAGGGATATTCAACACAATGTGGTATAGTCTTTGACTCTGGAGCTCAAAGTTAATATCCCTGGTTAGCCATGAAACCCACTAGGTCACCTTGGAAGTCACACTCCCCCAGCCTCAAAGGACTGCAATGGCAAACCTTCTCTGAACAAATATTTCAAAGAAATCCCTATCCAGCTAAATGTCACCACAGACCAAAAACAACTTGAAGGTCCCATCTATTCCCATACTATGAAAGGAGGTAGAACCAAAATGGTAGCCATGAACAATTCTGTGGTCTTTTACAGACTTGCCTTCACTCTTGGGCTTTCAGTGCCATTGTTTGTAATGTTTAGATGCTGCTTCCATCCATTTGTTTTGAAGCAAAATATATGATTAATGATGGCCTCTGGAAGCTTTTAAATTTTTATTTTTCCTCTTCTGGAGATGTAATTCAGGAGGGTCTTATCTTTCCTGTGTTGTTCTTTAAAAACATCCTACAGTCTAGTGAGGATCAGACATGTTTTTTGTTCCACCTTTCCCCAACAAGGAGTTGTTCTGAAACTTCTCAGCAAGCCCCCAGGTACTGTTTCATTCTTTGTGTTTCATGCTTTCCAAATGCAGTACTCCCATATTCCCACCTGAGGTCATTAGCCACAAGGTAGGTTAAAAAACAAAAGTGTTTGTGTCCGTCCTTCAGCGGTGCCCAAAACCCCATTAAATCCTCATTACTGTTCAGCTAATTATTTTGAAAGCTAGCATATTACCCTGTTAAACAACATTCGGTTCAGCAGAATGTAGTGTTTACTTGACTGTGGCTTTCAAGTAAAAATTCTTACAAGGAACCAAATCTTACTGCGGTGACAAGAGAATCCTTCTGATCAAATTCCTGCAGCCCAATTCCATGGAGGACAGAAATGACACACATTGCTATTTTCCTTAGAACCAGCTACCTGCTACATATACACAGGGGTTATATGATATTGTAATATTTCAGAACAAGGAGGAGGAAGTACATTTAACTGGATAAAAAGTTACAAAGTGCAGTTGCCAGGACTGTGTTATAAACGAAATTATAAATGTAACACAGTACCATGTACCAGCAATTTTAAGATAGTTTGAAAAATAAAACAAAATGAAAAATCATCAGTAAATAAACTTTAAAACAAGTGGCAGATGCAAGTGTTATAGGGAGCAGAATCATGGAGTCATAGAGTTGGAAGAGACCACAAAGGCCATCCAGTCCAATCCCCTGCTTTGCAGAAACACATAATCGAAGCATTCATGATAGATAGCCATCAAGTCTCTATTTTAAAAACTGCAGAAAAGGAGGCTCCACCTGACTCCCAGGCAATGTATTCCACTGTCAAACAAAAAGTTCTTTCATATGTTTTGGTGTAATCTCTTTTCCTGCGGTTTGAATCCTTGCTTCCTGTTCTAGTCTCTAGAGCAGCAAAAAACCAACATGGTTTCCTCTCCTTTCAAAGAGTTAAACATGCTTTTCGTGTCTCATCTTGGCCTTATTTTCTCCAAGCTAAGCATATCCTGTCGCTAAACCATTCTTCATAGGGCTTAGCTTTCAGACCCCTTTGGATCACCCTTTTCTCTGGACACATTCTAGCTTGTCAGTATCCTCTTTGAATTATGGTGCCCAGAACTGGAAATCGTATTCCAGGTGAGGCCTGACCAAAGCAGAATAGAGTTAGACTACTACTTTCCTCATTATGCTCTTATTGATGCAGCCTAGAATCACATTGACATTTTAGCTGCTGCATCATACTATTGACTCATGATCAGCTTATGGTCTTCCAGGTCTCCTAGATCCCCTTTCCATGTACTGCTTTCAAGTCAGGCATCACCCATTCCATATCTGTGTATTTCATTTTTTTCTAGCCTAAGTGTAGCACCTTACATTTCCTCATATTAAAATTCATTTTGTTATTTTTGGCCCTGGTCTCCAATCTGTCACTTTTTTTTTGGGAGGGGGGAGAGATTCTGATCCTGTCCTCTGTGGTATTAGCTTTCTTTCCCAATTTGGTGTCATCTGCAAATTTGATAAGTATTCCTTCTATTCCATCATCCAAATCATTGATATTAATATGTTGAATAGTGCTGTGTCCAGAACCCTATGGCACCCCAATGACCACTTCTCTCTAGGATGAAGACAATGAAGTAGATTTTAAAAAACAAAATGCATACAACAATTTGAAATGTCAGAGTGAATCTTTATACAGTAAAATATTGCAACAATGTTACTAACTCTCTATCGCAACGAGGTCATGTTACTAGGACTCCACAACTACACAATCCTATCTTTTGTAGATGGAAACATGTAATCCGTACTTTCATGGTATCTATGGGCAGTTATGGCCTTCAAGGTGTCTGGGCGTGGGCCACACCTCTGTTAATAATTCATCATTGGCTAAGATAATAGAAGGCATAAGTACACTGATAGAAGCTACAATCCAAGATACAAAGTTGCCAATTCCTGGTGTAAAGTGGGAACATTCTCCCACACACATCTATTAACCTGAATGTTACTGTTATGCCTGATTTTGTTGAGCAGACCTATTGAATCAGAGAAATGTACCAATGTGTCAACTTACCACTTGGCAACTGATTCAGTGGGCCTACTTTAGTTGGGACTGTCATATAGAAGATAGGGCTTATCCAAACAGGCCCAAAAATAGGGACCTGTCTCGGTTTTACCAGAGGCATCCAAACAATGTCTCTGGTAAAACTGAATTAATTCAGAACAAAGCAAGGTTATGCAAGATCTGGATTGTACCAGGTGTGGACTCTGTGTAGATTGGGCCTGGGGATGCATCATACAATCCCCAGGTCCAATCCACACAGCCATTTCAGTTATTAGTGTTCCAGGAGCCCAAAAAACAGAGAGGGCACCCACTGCTTCCCCCCCCCCCACCCCAAAACAACCCCTTAAAATAAAAGAAAACTTACATGGCCATCATTATGTTCTTCCTAATGCCCTCCTGCTGATGGGGGGAGGGGGAGGGAGGGTTTTTCTTTCTCTCCCCCCCCCCCCCCCGTCTCCTGATGCATCATTTCATCGCACCAGGAGGGCAGGAGGAACATAATGGTAGACCTTCCTCATAATGATGGGAATCATAGAGTAAAGAGAAGAAGATATATATATATATATATATATATAGAGAGAGAGAGAGAGAGAGAGAGAGAAAGTGGAATTGAGAGAGCATTCCCAACATCATAGCGTCAGCATGTGTGTGTATGTGTGCGTATTTACAACAGCAATTATTTGCAGCTAATACATGAGAAGCGCCTCTATCCCTGGTGGCTCTCCAAGTGTTCTTAAATATTGCAATCAAATAAGGAAAGACGCAACAGTGCCTTGCTATGGAGGCCTTTCTGCCACAAATGCAGCGTACAATTAACAGGAGATGAAGGGCTTCCCAGAAGCTCCTCATTCAATGTATTCTGCTTTATAATAGGTTTTTTTGTACCATCACTGGGATGTTATTTTTTATTTTTTTTATCTTAGAAAAGAGTATTAAATTAACTTTGTGCCAGTGAATATTATATTGGGACAAGGGACTAGATGAAATGATTAGAATAACAGCCTTAGAAAAGATCACATCTCCCTACTGTGCCAATGTATTTGACTACAGACAGCAGTCCCTTTAAACCACCATTCACAGTGAATGGTAACAGCTTCCTGCCAAGATCTAAGTTCTGCCTCTTTTGAATGGCAAATGATTAGAACTAGGTCAGGTCTAAGAAGAAATAACCAATTGTTAATCTGCTTTTTTGAGGAGTACACATGGATGAAACGTAAAAAAGGGCATGTATATAGCTTCTTCATCCCTGTACTCTTAGCCAAAATAAACACTCAGACCACATTTAAAAAAAGAAAGTGTGCATAGAGTTTGCGGTATGGAAATAATCTCTCTATTGAATAAATATCATACGGCACGTAATATTTTTCTTTTTTTATGTGTTAGGAAGTGAACCCATTGCACAGAAATACCTGTTAAGAAATAATAAATTATTTCCAAGTTCAGAGTTTGGTTGTTCTGAGTAGAGTGCTGTAACTAGTAATTTTATATCCCCAATTTCCCTGTAATGAGATATTTTCCCAATAACAAAGGCATAATGATAAATAGAAGGCCTAAGTACACATTTACACGGTTGTTGTGTTTGTGTTCCCTCAAGTCATTTTCAATTTATGATGAGTCTAAGGCGAACCAGGATTCTCTGTGCAGCGGCGTGAGGCCTGGGGTGGGGGGGGGGGGGGGTGAGGTGGAGTTGTAGTGCTCCATCGGGAATATATACCTCTGACCAGGTGCACTATCCCTCAGTCTAGAGATTTTGAGTGTGTTGGACTAAAGGTGGGGAGCTGAGAGAGAATAGGGATTCTGTTGGTGTACTGCCCACCCTGCTGCTCATGGCTCTGTGTTGTCCCTCATGCTATTCAACATATACATGAAACCACTGGGAGAGGTCATCTGGAGTTTTGGAGTGTGGTGCCATCTATATGTACATGTCACCCAACTCTATCATTCCTTTCCGTCTAATTCCAAAGAAGCGGTTCTTGTGCTAAACAGGTGCCTGACAGCTTTCATGGATTGGATGAGGGTAAACAATTTTAAGCTTAACAAGACAGAGGTACTCCTGGTCAGTCGTATGGAAGATCTGGGAATAGGGATTAAGCCTGTGTTGGATGGGGTCACGTTCCTCCTGAAAACACGGGCTTGCAGCTTGGGAGTACTGCAGAATTCGGCTCTGAACCTGGAGGCCCAGGTATCAGCAGTGACCAAGAGTACTTTTGCACATTTAAAGCTAGCGCCTATTCCTGGAGAAGTCAGATCTGGCCTCAGTAGTACATTCCTTGGTTGCATCCTGGTTGGACTACTGGAATAAGCTATACGTGGGGCTGCCTTTGAAAAGTGCTCAGAAACTTCAGTTGGTCCAAAGAGCAGCAGCCAGCCTGCTAACTGGGGCTGGCTATAGGGAGTGTACAACTATTCTGTTGCAACCGCTTCACTGGCTGCCAACATGTTTCCGGGCACAATTCAAATTCAGTACTGGTTTTGACCTACAAAGCCCTATATGGCTCCGGTCTGGGAAGGGCCTTCTCTCTGTCCCACCACCCGCTCAAGCACATTTGGTGGGAACCTAGGAGATGTTAGCTGCTTTGATTTCCCATGAGGAAAAAGGTGGAGTATAACTAAAGTAGTAGTAGTAGTAGTAGTAGTAGTAGTAATAATAATAATAATAATTTATCACAACACTTTCTGGAGCTGAGAGTATGTGATTTGTCCAGAGTCACTCAATGGGTTTCTATGGCTAAGTAGAAAATCAAACCCTGGCCTCTAAGTCATAGTCCAGTGTTCAAACCACTACACTATGCTGGGATTTGTTTTAGTTAGATTTATAGTGGGTGACATCCTAAATGGTGATGAAGGAGGAATATTACATAGTTCCAGTGCTGGCTTGTGCTCTTTGTCATGCTATTTTATAGATATTAAAGGAATGCTGAATTGGATAGCAAGATAATTGTTTGTATTTTAGGATAGTGGTTTGTTGCCTCTCTCTTTGCACATATACACATAAGAAATGTAAAAGGAAGATGGGTTGCTAGTTGTTCCTGAACCTGAAAGGCAAACTGAAACAGCTTGCGGGGGGGGGGGGGATATTCATATATTCACCTATCGAAAAATGGTGTTATTATATTTATGTAATGGAGAAAATATGCACACACATGCATCTAACAAAAAAAGGAGGGGAGTTATTTCAGCATAGTCTTCATTACATGTGGATTATCATAATTGTCCTTTCAATTATGACTGATTCTAGTCTTAAAAGGAGGAGTATAATGGCACTCGCCATCTGAAACTGAATTACTGTCATTAAGTTAAAGGTGCACTTTATCATTTAGCATTACTCCATTTTAAAAGCTCAAAGGCATACAGGGCCTTCCGTTTCGTGACTGCAAAAAAACCCCCTTAAGCCTAATGTAGTAGTGTTTCAAAATTTTGAGGAATGCCAAGCATTAGGATCAAACTAACAGTAATGTGGTTACTGCTGCAGAACAGGGTATGGGGAATTTGAATTCTTTTTTCTCTCATTTTATATACCATCTTTTTCTCAATCTGGAACAAAAGGAGGCTCATACCATGAATTAAAACAAAGTATATCCAAACCATAAGCTTTAAATTCATTAAATTAACTATCCTTTGAAGAACTGCACCAATTTAAAACAACTTAAAAGTATTTAAAATATAACAATGACAATAAAGTATAGTATGATCCCCCGTACCAATGGGACATATACATTTAACACCTCCATCTGAAAAAAACCCCCCTACAACTACACTGACTCCTGCATCAGTTAAAGCTTATGTGCCAAGTGCAACCGTACCTTGAAAAGCCTAACTTGGCCATGGTGGTCCATGCGTAGTTACATCTAGAATGGATTTCTGCTTAGCTCGGAAATTGCAATTGGTACAAAGAGCAGCAGCCAGGTTACTAACTGGAGTTAATTATAGGAAGTATACCATGCCCCTATTGAAGCAACTCCATTGGCTGCTGATAAGTTTCCGGTCCCAATTCAAACTGCAGGTTATCATCTATAAAGCCCTACATGGTTTGAGTCCAGCCTATCTTTGTGACCGAATCTCCCCCTATGAACCGATGTGGGCTCTAAGATCTGTGGGGTGGCCCTCCTCTCAGTCCTGCCTCCATCTTTAGTGCAGTTGGTGGGGACAAGGGAGAGGGCCTTCTCGATTGTGCCCCCCCCCCCGGCTCTGGAATGCCCTCTCCAATGAACTTAGACAGGCCCCTACACTACAACACTTTAGGAAAGAGTTAAAAACTTATTTTTTTCCAGCAGGCATTTGATAATATTTAGACAGTAACCAGAACTGATTGCCAATCACTTAGCACTTTATATCTACATTCTGTGCATTGAGCTGGGCTGCTATATTGATTACATGGATCTTTTAACTGATTCTATTTTTAATAGAGGTTGTTTTATCCAATTTATATACCTGGTTTATGTAATGTATTATTGTTTTCATGTTGATGTATTTTATTTTATGTATTATGAATTTTATGTATGGCATCTTTGTGTGCTCTTTTGTAAGCTGCCCCGAGTCCTTATTCGAGATAGTGGCAGGGTATAAATAAAGTATAATAATAATAATAATAGTAGTAAATCATGCAACAGAGAGATAAGAAGAATTGGTGGCAACAAAGGGATATGCAGAACCTAAAATCTCCACATTGGATAGTTTCAGAACACATAAGTAAAACAACCACAATAGATTACTACTAGGCTTGCTTGATAAAAAAATGGTTCAAAATTTGTTTCGGATGTATGGGGCGCTGGTGGTTCGATTCTAAAGTCACTTCCTTTTTAAAGAAAAATCAAAATTTTCCATAACTTTAGAAACTTCGGAATCACTTCGTTAATGGCAGACACGCATGAGCAGTATGAAAAAACAGCAATGGCACTGGGGAAACTTCAGGGGATTCTCCCTCCCTCATTTTTAGACCAATCGTGATAAAACTTGCTACAGTGATAGAACACATGGACTAAATTAGCTCACATGGCATGGGGAGCCAAGGCACTTGTTTTGCCGAAAATGAAGGCGTGGAGAGTCATGGAGGCTCCCCTTTTGTGGTGGACACATGTATTTTTATTGCAGGGATGACCGCATCACATTGTTGGCTCATGATGCTCTGCTCATCCTATGGTCTACAGCCCATGTCTCCCCACTCCTCGCCACCTTAGAAAGCTTATCACTACGAGGGGAACCCACTTCTTTTCATACCCCACTGCTAATATGTAAAACATATATAATACATTAAAATTTTGCAAAGGAAATTATGCTGAGATTCCTTCTTCCCCATGTTCTTTGTTCAAAGCAGTTTGGGGCTGGAGTAACCAGTAAAATGACCCCCTCTAAGCATTAAACCCAGTGGATTTTGGTGAGTGCAGCAGAGAACAGCGTTTTCAGTGGATTATTCGTGGCATTTCAGGAACAACGACTAAGATTGAGTTTTCCAGGCCCTCCAGCATGACGCTATGGTATTCTTGGGTCAAAGGCTCTTCATTTCAATTGGTTTGCTATTATCCACGATTTCACATGGCCATACAAAGCATAAGAATGTATCCCTTGTGGCTACAGGAGTGGATAGTACTATATGGATGTTTTAGTGTGTGTGTGTGTGAATTTGTGTTTTTATTATTCTGTCGTGCTGTGTTTTATTTAAATGTGATTTATTGGTGATTTTATGGTTTTACTAACTCTGATTTTGTTATGGCTACATTTTTTTTAAAGCTGCCCTGAGAGCTTTGCCTGAAAAAATGGCAAATGTGTATTTTTCAAATACATAAATCCAAATCTTTTCACAAATTGGAGTGTATACTTCTGGCTACAAACTCTTCAATGGGAAGACTGTATGATAGAGTGTGAATCTTCTTTAACATTTATTTCAATTCTTTTGGGGAAAAGAAATGAGAAAAGAACTAAATTAACAAAGATTTATGATTACTCTCAAAAATCTGTCTCATAAAACAGGCAGTTCATGGCATTATCTGAAATGGTCCTCTAGCAATCTTACATTTTAATGCTTCTTAATAGTGCTGTAAAAAATAAAACATCCCTAATCAATAGTTTTCCTTACAAAGGTCTCTCGTGTTTGTATGCACATATCTCTTTGTATGTTATCTATATGCAGCAAAGGTGGAAAAATTGAAGTGCCTTGTCACCATTGGAGAGTTCAATAAAACTGCCAATCTGCTAAAGTCTCAATATAAATTTTTGGTGGTAGTGCAGTTCAAATGCAATGTACTGTTCTGGTCATCTCATCTCTAAATGGATGTGGTAGAACTGGAAAAAGGTACAGGAAAAATGCAACTAAAATGAGCGAGATGGCTTCCATCCAAGAAAAAGCTAAAACAGCTAGTTATGCTAGAGTTTAATGGAGTAAGACTAAGGACCTTATAACGTGCAGTCTTCTCTTGTTTCTCCATGTTGCTGAAATAAAGTCATATGGAGCCCATTAGATGATGCAGGGCAACTTCCAGCAGGACTTCACTGAGCTTCATTTCAACAATGTCGAGAAACGAAGCCCAAAGTAGCTTTGTTACCCGACTCCTCATTGAAGAACATGAAGAGAAAGTGGGGAAAGAATGGGGGAAAGGATGGGAAACCATGTGGAATGGGAGGCCATCTCAGAAGACAAGGAAATATGGCAGCCCAGTTTAACTTCACCAGTTCAACATGATAAAGAGCTGGAGTAGAGACCTTCAAGTTCTCCTGAGTAAAGATGAATTAAGTTTTAACACAGACCCTCAGATACAATAAAATGCTATATAAAGCTGTGAAACATTTTTCAAAATATTATTGGGCATGTGACCATGGGCTGAGGTGAGACTTGATAAAAGAAGGCTGTTATATCCCTGGATGATATTGAAATAAACTCCAGGGACCTCTTCACATGGCCCTTCTGGGTCATGCCATTGTGTGGGCAATCGCTGGTGAAAGGGAAGTCTCACGGGGTGGCTCACAATGTCCCTTGCACCCTCCCTCCTTCCCCCATGACATGGTGGGGATGGAGCAGGGTGCATTGGCACCCTGTCCCCATCCCATCAGATGGGAGAAAGGGCCGCAACATGCAGCAATGTGTAGTAATGCACAAAGCCCTGCCAGCCTTCCCCCCATTATACTGGGAAAGGGGAAAGAAAGGGCAGATAGCTCCATCAGAGCTACCCAAACTTCACTTTCCTCACCATAGTGGTGGAAGAAACGCCTTTCGGCACTTCCACCCCTCTTTGGGAAGAATGTGGGTGGGGACTTGTTGCGCAACAAAGCAGCAAAATGAGGCCTATTGAGCCTTATAATCAAATCTATGTTGGATAGTTCTGTCACAGCTACTAGAAATAGCAGTTAAACGAAGCACTGACATTCCTCTACATAACACTTGGTGCAAGGCACACATGGTGTTTGACTTTATTGGCTTCTTCAGGACTTCCCATGTACTTCTATCGAGCATGTGCATGAAGGAGTGGGGTGGGCAAGATATTGAATTGTAGGCTTATGTTTGGATTCATCCCAGCCATGGAAATTTTGAGACTCCAGGACACGTGACCTTATCCTCCAGGAACTGAGATTGGTAGTAAAATTCGTTTGTTACAGATGATTTAACAATGATCTCGCCCCATAATGTTTTCCCTATTTGGTTTGATCAAAAGCATTTTTTTCTTGTAAATGTTTTTCTACAGTACACTTCACTCATAATTTTTCTACTTTTTCCCTACTTTGGTTTTTTCTTTAACACAACCTTCTTGGACTCAAAATTTTCTTTTTCTTCCACAATATTATTTCTCCTTTCCTTTTCTTCCTCTTTCTTCCTCTTTCTTTTACTTTTTCATTTCCCCCCTTATCTTATTTTTCCTATATGAGCTTTGCCATTAAGCCTTTTTGGTAGCAGGACTTATTATGCTCTGGAATTCCTTTCAATGTTCATTCCTCTGTGTGTGTGCATGTGTGTGTGAAAGAGAGAGAGAAAGAGAGAGGGAGGGAGGAAGAGAGAGAGAGAGATTGACAACAGGAAGGATAAGGTGGGTGAAGAGATGTCCACTTCACAGGTAGTCATTTCTGTCTGACTGAGATGGAAATAACAATGTCAGGATAGATTTACCCATTTAAGTCCACTGTGCCATTGTGCATCATTGTAACCCAACATATAACCTCTGAGGACAGAAGAGAAGACAGCCTCACAAAGTCTGGATTCAGGGTTTGCTTCCAAGGTGGACACCATACATTCTGCATACAAATATGATACAAAGCAAGCAAACACTGATGTGTGGAATACAGTGGCCGTGTCATCCCCAGTGTTAATTGAGCCCAGGTAGATTGAACACTTTGATGGTAAAGTCTTGTATTGGAGATTTCTGGGTCAGGAAATTAAAATCTTACCCTGGGTTTAAAAAGGCATGACTAGTGCCAGAAATTTATTAGAGAAAACCTGGGATAGAAAGTATGCCATGAGGATCTTTGGGTGGTGGGGATGGGTGTGGAATTCAGACATACAATTCACACCAAATCCTGAGGTTTTTTGAGGTGCTCTAAGGGTGCACCTAGACTCTAGAAATAATGCAATTTGATATCACTTTAACCACCAATGATACAGAATTATGAGAGTTGTAGTTTTACAAGGTGTTTTGCCTTCTCTGTCAAAGAGTGCTAGTATATCACCAAAGTACAACTACTAGGCTTCCATAACACTGAATTATGTTAGTTAAAGTACTATCAAACTGCATTCATTTTACAGTGTTGATACACCATTAGTTGCCCATTCATTTTTGTGGATGTTTTGTTCTGCCTTTTTTGTAATGTTTTAGTTTGCTCAATTGGTTCTTTTATGGTCCACCCCCCCCCCCCCCCCCGATTTTTATCACATCTCGGAAAATTTACTTTTCTGGATTGCAGAATATCCTAGTCACTGTGGCCATATGAAAGTCATAGTCCAAAAAGTAACTTTTCCAAACTCTTTTTAAAAATTAGGTTGGATTTTGCCAATTTAACATATCAAGCAGTATGAAAAACACTGTGCTATTATATGCTAGAATTAGAAATATAAATAATTGTACATTTCTCATCCCTGCCAAGAAAATGGCAGACTACCACGAGAACCTTTGTATATCAGGATATTTTAAAAAGCAAAACCCATATGTGTTGAAGTGAATGCTTATTCATGTACAGAACACCTGGTGTTTTTGTACAGAAAGTGTATTTTCTGTTCCAAAAGTAACATTTTTGCATAGAAAATAGTGTATTTGCATAGAGTGCAAGGTTTTCTCTGTAAAATGCACAGAAGACAGGGATATTCAATACAAAAGATCGTGTTTTCTGCAGGAAAAACGTGTTTATTTTTTTTACTGTTTTTTTAAAAATGTTTTAATGTCATTTGAAATTATAGCTGTTTTAATATGCTAGCTGTTTCTTTTTTTAAACTTTTTCATCGTCATACATTCCAGTTAAGAAACGTTGAACTTGTATATGTATTATTACATTTTTAGTTGTATTTTCTTTTAACCTTTCTGTGATATGCCTTGATTCCCAGGAAAGAGGTACAATATAATTGTGTGGGGAAATTTGCACAAAAATACATGATTTTTTTTTTGGGAGGGGGGAAGTGTCCAGAAGTCCAAATTGTGTACAAAAGTGAAGAGAAACCTCTGTATTCTTGTATAGAAGGAGGAAAACCACTGAGATTACTTGCTCTTTCATGTCAGAAAGAAGAAAAGATGTGCACTCCTAGCTAGAGGAGTCATCCTACTTGTCTTGAACAGGTTGAGTTTCCAAAATGCTTGGGACAAGAAATATTTTGGATTTATTTTGGAATATCTGTATTTGTTCATACATACATGATGAGATATCTTGGAGATAGGACCAAGGACCTCTTCACACAGAGCAAAATAGTCCTGCTTTGCCACTTTTATTCATGGCTTGGACAGGGCCTACCAAGTGCCATCAGACGAAGCATGGCAGGCCCTACCCACATTCCTTCTGGAGGAGAAGCACCAGAAGACAATTCCTCCTTCACCACCTCCTACCATTTTCCTCATATGATGAGGAAAAGAGCGGCAGGTTGCATTGCCGCACTTTCTCTCATCTGATAGAGACAGGGACAGGGTGCCAACATACCCTGTCCCACCCCCACCATATGATAGGGGAAGAAGGAAAGGCATGTGGGATGCCACAAACCAGCCTGTGAAACTTCCCTTTTGCCAGTGACTGCCGGTGAAACGTCACGGCCCAAAAGGGCCATGTGAGAATGTTGCAAGTCTAACCACAAAATTCCTTTCTATTTCATATATACCTTTCTAGCTGTCCCCTGCCACGCGTTGCTGTGGCCCAGTCTGTTGATCTGGAAAAGAAAGTAATGAGAAAGTGCTGGTTTCTAATATATGTAATTTCTTTATGCTTGTGGGTAAACAGTATTTCTTGTTGTTTCTTTGTCAGTGTTGATGTGGAGAGTGTCTGGTTTGCCCACCCTGGAACATGCAACATATCATTGTCCTTCTTTAAGGGTTCCCTTCAAATCTATGATACTATATCTGTGTGTGCGCGAATCATATCTAGCTTTCTATCTATCTATATCGATGGCTGGAGGACTTTGTCAGGAGGACTTTGATTACATTTTCTTGCCCTGATGAAGGGAGTTGGATGGCCTTAAGTATTTTCTGTTGGTCATGGAGGTCTGTGTGGGAAGTTTTCCCCAATTCTGTCATTCGTGGGGTTCAGAATGCTCTTTGATTGTAGGTGAACTGTGAATCCCAGTGACTACAACTCCCAAATGTCAAGGTCGATTTCCCCCTAACTCCATATGTGTTCATATTTGGGAGTATTGAATGCTTGTGCCAAGTTTGGTCCAGATTCATCATTGTTTGAGTCCACAGTGCTCTCTGGATGTAGGTGAACTACAACTCCCAAACTGAAGGTCAATGCCCACCAAACCCTTCCAGTATTTTCTGTTGGTCAGGGCAGTTCTATGTGCCAAGTTTGGTTCAATTCCATCGTTGATGGAGTTCAGAATGCTCTTTGATTGTAGGCAAACTATAAATCCCAGCAACTACACCTCCCAAATGACAAAATCATAATTTTTGAGTGATGTTCACTCTTGGTGTTGTGAGACATTTTGTTGCCAAATTTGGTGTGATTTCGTTCATTGGTTCTTTTGTTTTTAAGGTACTCATTATGCACAGAACATTTTTATATATATAGATACACATAACTTGAAGACAACTTTATACAATATCTTTAAATAATGTGGTATTTAACATTTTTGTACCTTGAACTATCAGAAAGTGTCACTCTCTCAGCCATTCATGTGGAAATTTTTGGATTTTAGAGTATTTTGATTTTAGAATTTCAGATAGTGGATACCGAACATGATTATGCATTGGGTGAATTGCTCTCCTGACCTTAGTAACATATGTTGGGTGTTTTCCGCTCATCTTCTGAATCTAAGTTTAGGAATTTTCTTAGAGATATAGACATGTGAAAGCGTATCGGGTAATTGAAAAGATGAAAAAAGGAATAATAAAGTACTCATTTTGAAGCAACAGTGATGAAGATAATGGATGATAGCCAGGCAGGCCATATGCACTTGGCGGACAGAATTAATCATGAGCTCCACAATGCAAAACAAGAGCGACAAGTAAAATAAAACATTTAAAGACAAGAATGGATTTAAATTTTAAGAACTGTAATAAAACAATATGATAATGATGATAGCCAAGGCAGATCTGTTCATATAGAACTGAAATAAGAAACAAATTAAAGCTATACATAATATTTAATTGGCATGTTCAATACATTTGAAAACGTACTATTGACTTTTAAAAAAAATGATTCAGAGACATCGGAAGATCCCTTATGTGTATGTTATTCAGAAGAGTTGAGCAGAAAAGAATCCATGATATGACACAAAAGGCAGAAGTCGAAATTGTACATGATTTTCCATCCTGCATTCAACAAAAGAAATCTCTGGAAACCTTTGCAATTTCATTTAGTTAGACGGGAATTAATAAGATAAGACTTAGAATTAAAGAGGTGATTATTGGTGTAAAATTATTTTAAAGTGGTTTTGTATCTTGCAGATATATTTTCATTAAGCCTCTAGCTATGGCACCAAGGGGATCATGTTTTGCTGTTACTGTCTAGTACATTTTTATGTTACTCTTTCATTTGCTTGTACAGTTGGCGTATGTTGAATATGGCTTACAGGAAAAAAAACAAACCCAGCAGCAATAGGAAAACAAAAAACAGCCACTCTGGACTTTATCACATGAACCCATTGTTCCATTACAATCGTATTATCATGGATAGTACATGATAGTACCAGATCGAGCTCCTCTTCATTAGAATCATAGAATCATACTTGGTGACCTTATGGGCCATCCAGTCCAACCCCCTGCCAAGAAGCAGGAAAATCACATTAAAAGCACCCCTGACAGATAGCCATCCACCTTCTGCTTGAAAGCTTCCAAAGAAGGAACCTCCACTACACTGTGGGGCAGAGAGTTCCATTGCTGAACAGCTTTTGCAGTCAGGAAGTTCTTCCTAATGTTCTGAGGGGATTTCCTTTCCTGTAGTTTGAAGCCATTGTTCTGGATCTTAGTCTCAAGGGCAGCAGAAAATAAGTTTGCTCCCTCCTCCCTATGACTTCCCCTCACATATTTATACATGGCCATCATGTCTCCTCTCAGTCTTCTCTTCTGCAGGCTAAACATTCCCAGTTCGTTCAGAAGCTCCCAACAGGGCTTGTTCTCCAGACCCTTGATCATTTTACTCGCCCTCCTCTGGGCACATTCCAGCTTGTCAATATCTTTCTTCAACTGGACACAGTATTCCGGGTGTGGTCTGACCAAGGCAGAATAGAAGGGTAGAATGATTTCCCTGGATCTAGACACTGTACTCCTATTTATGCACGCCAAAATCCTACTGGCAGTTTTTGTCACTGCATCACATTGTTGCTCATGTTTCACTTGTTTTCCACGAGGACTCCAAAATCTTTTTCACACGTACTGCTCTCAAGCCAGGCGTCTCGCATTCTGTATCTTTGCATTACATTTTTTTCTGCCTAAGTGGAGTATCTTGCAATGGTTCACTGTTGAATTTCATTTGGTTAGTTTTGGCTCATTCTCGAATATGTTAAGATCGTTTTGAATTCTGCTCCTGTCTTCTGGAGCGTTAGCTATCCCTCCCAATTTGGTGTCTTCTGCAAACTTGATGATCATGCCTTCTAACCCTTCATCTAAGTCATTAATAAAGATGTTGAACAAAACTAGGCCCAGGACATAACTCTGTGGCACTTCATTCATCTTTTCTTCCCAGGATGATGAGGAAGCATTGGTGAACACCCTCTGGATCCATTCACTTAACCAACTGTAGTTTTGCCTAGCCCACATTTGGCTAGTTTTGTTTGCCAGAGGTCATGGGGGACCTTGTTGAAGACCTTACTGAAATCCAGATATGCTACATCCATGGCATTCCCTCATCTACCCAGCTTGTAACTCTATCGAAAAAAGAGATCAGATTAGTCTGGCATGACTTGTTTTTGCTAAATCTGCGTTGACTATTAGGAATGACCATATTCCTTTCCAAGTGTTTGCAGACCATTTCCTTAATTATCTTTTCCAGGATCTTGTCTGGTATCGACCTGAGGCTGACTGGATGGTAATTTTCCCTTCTTGGAGATAGGGATCACAATTGCCCTCCTCCAATCTGCTGTAACTTGTCTCATTCTCCAAGAACTCTCAAAGATGATTGCCAGTGGTTCTGAAATGACTTCCACTAGTTCCTTCAATACTCTTGGATGTAGTTGATCTGGCCCTGGGAACTTGAATTCATTTAGAGCAATTAGCATAATTGCATTGACTCACCAATTTGTGATCTTGTGAATGCACTCCCACACAATCTTGACCATGAATATTGCTGCTGTTTCTTATTTTAATTTTAATTTTAGTGCAATTGTGCAATTTGAGCATTTGAAAACAAAAAGGTTGTGTGTGTATGTGTGTGTGTGTATCTATATCTAGATAGATAGATAGATAGATATAGATAGGGAAAACAGCCAACTTGAGAATAGCTGGGGTAGAAGGGGAGTAGCTGAATCCCACTCCTTTACGTAACTTTACTGCCGACACACTGGCACAGAAGCAGCATTTTACCAAGATAGGTGACAGGAACATTGCAGGTTTGGGAAGTATTGATGGGAAAATCCGTGGGAGACTTGCATAGCAAGATGTTCATAGCATCGTGTGATAGGGACCATCACCAAATGTGATGGTCCAGCTGCAATACCAATTTGCCTGCCTTATGTGATAAAGTCCTCTTAATTCTGAAAATTCAAGAAAAGTATTACCTCATTCAGTAAAAAATAAAAGTTTTGCAGGATTTTTTTGCTTCCACTTTGCTTCACACAGTGTAAATGCGTGTGTGCTACCATGTACGTAGTCAATGGTGGGTCCCTCTGTCTAATACTGGCTCCTTGTTTTTTCTATTTGTAAAATGTATGCATTTGCAAACATGCATTTGTGGTCTGTATATATCATGGGTGACATCCTACTTTGACCTAGTGAAACATAAATCTCTTCCAAGTTAGTTGACCTCCTTCCTGCTAGGTACACTACTCACCTCCTTGCTAGCTTAGCATGTCTCGTGGCCAATTAGTGTCTAGGGAGAGTGGTATTATGTGAATGGTTGGGCAGTATCTGGCTGTGTTTCTGTGGCTGGATACAATAAGACAACAATCTCCTTTTGAACTTCTTCTGGGAAGTCCAGCAAGGTGTCTGCTTCTCCTTGCATTCAGCTCCAGAATCACAGCCAAATGCTACCTGACCAGTCATACTCTCCCTGGCCACTAAATGTATAATATTCACACAGCAAGTAAAGAGATAAATGGCATGGATAGGGAATTGTTGAAGTGCTGGATGTCTCTGTTTGTAGCAATAAAAAAGGATACAAACAAAGTTATAATAATAATAATAAACACACGTGTGATTGGCAGTTAGTCTTCAATATGTTTCCTACAGGATTATAGACATAATATTCTGATCATTGTTGTAAATGTCCACCAAACTGACTTAAGCCTTATGGTGGTCTTATGATTGAGAGACATCAAAGACATCTTGCTAAGAGCTTGCCAACTCAGCGCTGTGTCTTCCTTGATTCAAACCCATCCAGACAGGGCCCATATCCCAGGCCCTTTCGCACTTTTACTGGAGGCATCCAAACAACACCTCAAGTTAAAGAGGATTAATGCAAGACAAAACAGGCGAACCCATAGAATCATAGAATCAAAGAGTTGGAAGAGACCTCATGGGCCATCCAGTCCAACCCCCTGCCAAGAAGCAGGAATATTGCATTCAAATCACCCCTGACAGATGGCCATCCAGCCTCTGCTTAAAAGCTTCCAAAGAAGGAGCCTCCACCACACTCCCTCCGGGGCAGAGAGTTCCACTGCTGAACGGCTCTCACAGTCAGGAAGTTCTTCCTAATGTTCAGATGGAATCTCCTCTCTTGTAGTTTGAAGCCATTGTTCCGCGTCCTAGTCTCCAAGGAAGCAGAGAACAAGCTTGCTCCCTCCTCCCTGTGGCTTCCTCTCACATATTTATACATGGCTATCATATCTCCTCTCAGCCTTCTCTTCTTCAGGCTAAACATGCCCAGTTCCCTAAGCCGCTCCTCATAGGGCTTGTTCTCCAGACCCTTGATCATTTTAGTCGCCCTCCTCTGGACACATTCCAGCTTGTCAATATCTTTCTTGAACTGTGGTGCCCAGAATTGGACACAATATTCCAGGTGTGGTCTAACCAAAGCAGAATAGAGGGGTAGCATTACTTCCTTAGATCTAGACACTATGCTCCTATTGATGCAGGCCAAAATCCCATTGGCTTTTTTTGCCGCCACATCACATTGTTGGCTCATGTTTAACTTGTTGTCCACGAGGACTCCAAGATCTTTTTCACACGTACTGCTCTCGAGCCAGGCGTCCCCCATTCTGTATCTTTGCATTTCATTTTTTCTGCCAAAGTGGAGTATCTTGCATTTGTCACTGTTGAACTTCATTTTGTTAGTTTTGGCCCATCTCTCTAATCTGTCAAGATCGTTTTGAATTCTGCTCCTGTCCTCTGGACTATTGGCTATCCCTCCCAATTTGGTGTCGTCTGCAAACTTGATGATCATGCCTTCTAGCCCTTCATCTAAGTCATTAATAAAGATGTTGAACGGGACCGGGCCCAGGACGGAACCCTGCGGCACTCCGCTCGTCACCCAGTTTTATCCTGAAGTAATTTGATAGCACATTAGATCCACACCTTTGTGAGGACTACCTGGGGACCTGTCCCCAGACCCATCTCACACCCAATCCCCCCTTCCCCACAAAACCCTTAAAAATAAAAGGAAAAATTAGCCATTTAGCCATTCGGCCTCTGTTTAAGCCTGATGGAACATACCAATGATGCATAAGAAGGTGGGGTGGGGGGAGAGGGAATCACTCTTGGCCCCCCATCTCTTAGCACATGCTGAAATGCATAATGGTGGCCGGGTACGTTCTTAGCCATTTTTAGGCCTTTTTGAGGGGTGGGGTGGGTTGACTGAATACCATCCCTGTAGTTACTGGGATGGTATGTAGCTACCCCACCAGGAAAATGTGGGTTTTTAAAGGTGGTGTGTGAACTTTAACCTGCACTGAAGCAGGTTTTTTAAACCCTCTTCATTGTGGATTAAAATGCTATTTGTAAGCAGCCTTAGGCCCCTTCCATACAGCCCTATATCCCATAATATCAAGTCAGAAATTCCCGTATTATCTGAGTGCAGACTCCACTAACTCTGTTCAGAGTGGATATTGTGGGATTTTCTGCCTTGATACTCTGGGATACAGGGCTGTGTGGAAGGTCCCTATGTCTCACCATTTAATAATGCAGTTTTATTTTACTCCTGATAATATAAGTATTATTATATTTTCTAAGAAGTTATATTATCTCATGACTGCCTGGATTATTTTTAAATCAATGATTTTAAAGTATGGATTGGTAATTTTTTTTTAAAAAAAGAATATGTTTAGATTTTATATTATCTTCACTGATTTGTTGTGGTGGTGGTGTACCTTCAAATCATTTTAGACTGGATCTACCATGCCATATTATCCAGTATCTGATCCTAGATTATCTGTTTGGAACTGTATTATATGAATCAACACTGCCATATAATCCAGTTTAAAGTGGATTATCTGGGATCACAAACTGGATATTATGACAGTGCAGATGGGAGGTTAGACTTAGGGACCATAGACTTATGGCAACCCTATCAGTGGTTGATATAAAGAAAGCTTTGGGTAGCATGATCATGTGGGGAATTGTGTATGGAAGGATGGTGAGGCCTCTCAAATTCTGTTACTTTAAACATACTCTTGGAATACCATGTGTGTCTTTTGTCCAAAGATCTAATTAGTGGACTAATTAGTGGACATCTTAACTAGTCCTGAGACAACATGAACAGATAACAACCCAGGTATATGGAGACACATTTCTCCTGTTGATATATTGAATTTGTAGCCCCTGAAGAAGCTCATTCAGTGCAATAGAAAAGCTGAAACACATTGTGTTTTTTACAAAATAGGATAATCATAAAGACATCTAAAAGAATGAAATCTAAACCATCAGTAAGATCTTTGCCCTTGGATCCTCATACAGGCTTTCCGGGGCCTGTAGGTGATTCTTTCTTATTTTGATCCTTCTTCTTTCCTCAAAAGAATTATTTCTTATTAGATGATCAGCAAATATCTATGTGGACATAATACTTAAGTTGAAGGTTTTTGGACTCCTTCCTAAAAAAAATAGGCAATGTTTTGTTCCATGTACTTACATTAAAAAGCGCAGCAGAAAACCATACTAATAGTCAGAAATGAGTGACTGTTAATTGAACAATATTAGGCATGATTATGACTGTGTTTGAAACAGCCACATACTTTCATGAAAGAAAGAGAGAAGAAAAACACAGGAGCCTAAATCCATGAACAAAGAGATCAAAATAAACTTGAAAGTTAAGAGTAATTATGGAGTTGAGTGAAAAATAATAACAAAAAAGTAATAACCCTAAATAATGGAAGGGGAGGATGACAGTCGAGTGAGATCAATGTACGTGTGTGACAAAGTAATGTCATTTCAGATGTAAGAACAAGGTATGCACACAGGTGCTTCGAAAATACAGTTTTCAGTCTCTGCCAAAAGAATAATACAGTACTTGATACAATGAAGGAATGTGACAACAAAAAAGCTACTTTCAAGGTCTGCCTCCTTCCCTGCCAATTCCCTCCCCAAGTGTAACCACAGCGGGAAGGTTCCAGTTAAGTACTTTTAAATACCTTTGATGTCAATATGAGAGAGGTAACTAGGGCAGGTGCTTAACTCACAGAACATTACAATACAGGAAGAATCTTGCGGGAACGACCCTAAAGCCTATCCATGTTGTTTCCATAGAGGCCAACCTGACAGCCATGTAGGCATCATCAAATCAGAGGACAAGCATCACCAAAAATGAGAACCAAAAAGGAGACTGACTTGGAGACAGCTGATTTTGGAAATATATTTGTATAGATGCAAAATTAAAAATAATGTTTGGACTGCAGATACTGTTATAGTACTCTTACCTAAGTGGGGAAGACCATAACCAAGTGATCTGTACAGTTGCTTAGTTTGCAGGTGATGCTGGGTGCAGGGCAATGGGTTCTCATGCTGCCTGCCAGATTCGCCCCGTTGCCCCATGGATGTTTCTGTTTTGCCATGGCTTGAGGAGCGTAATGTGACGAGGTCCCTAGTGGCTGCTTTTGATATTACATGAACCTGTTAACAACAATATGCAGTCTTTACAGTGGTGTCTGCAGGAAATGCTTCAGTTGTACTTCATAAAAAGCAAATTCAGCCTGTTTAGCAAATCTTTCAAATGGTGATTTGTTATCCACAAATGTTTGATTTTATACCTGTTTTAAATACTGATATACCTGGGGTCAGGTAAAAAATTCTCTGACAGAAAGGCGTTGTGAGTGTCGGCAGAATATTCCACTGCTTCCTTTCCTGAATGATAATAATAAAGCAAATGTCTCTCTATGGTTGCTTTCTCCAACTGTCTCTATTAACCAAAGATAGTTTCTGTTTGCTTGGTACCTCTCTCAGATAAAACACACCGAAATTTGCCCTTCAGAAACACTCTGAAAATATGAACTGTGATCCTACTTCATGTTAGCAATAATCCATATCCAGGACCCATATATATTGCCGTATCATGCAGTTCGAAACTGCATGATATAGTCAGTGTAATGCAGTTTAACTGCATTGAACTGCATTATATGAGTCTATACTGATAGTATAATGTAGTTTCAAACTGCATTATTTGGCAGTGTAGATGGGGCCTCAGTTAAGTTGTAGTTGCTGAATACCAACATTGTGCAACCAACGAAACGTTGGAGAATGTGCTTGCTGTTTTCACCATATAAGTGAATAAACTGGTGCACTGGAGGCACTGATGGAGAGATGTATATCTCCAAGAATCCACCATTGCATGTGCAACAGTTACACTTTGCAGAGCTCTGCTTGTGTAACTGGAAATTGAATATGGACATTAAGCCATGACTACAAAAGTATAATCACATGCTTAAGGGAACTTATTTGTGTGCACAACACAGATAGTATTTCAAAATATGAATGCTCACCAGAAACCTTTGAAGAGGAGAAATTGCATCTTGACTTAAATGTATACATGTACACAGTTTGAGGTCCCCTTATATGGAGTTCCAAAATCCAAAATACTCCTCATCCAATATTGTCCACATGGGTGGTTGAGACAGTGACACTTTTGTTTTCTGATGGTTTCATATGTGCAAACTTTGTTCTATGAATACAACTCTAAAAAAAATACTGGGCATAAGACTACTGTCAAGCTATGTGTATATTTTTTAAGAAATATAGATTTTATGTTTAGACTTGGGTCCCATTGCCTAATATATGTCCTTTTGTATGTATATGCAAATACAAGTGTTCCAAAGTAAAAAAAAAACTTATCAAGAAATAAAAATAAAAATCCAAAATAAATCTAGTCCCAGACATTTTGGATAAAAGGTGCCAATAGTATTATGAAACCATGCAAAATCATAGACATGTGCATGCTTATCATTCTTAATGCACATTTGCAATGTGGTTTTTATGCTTTCCTCTGTTTGTTACATGTTGCTGTCACCACTGCTTTAAGAAAGAGGGAGTAGTTAATATTATTCTTTCTGATTAGTTGTTTCAACTGATTGTCTTTAGGCCCCTCCACACAGCCCTTTATTCCAGAAAATCAAGGCAGAAAATCCCACATTATCTGAGAGTGGTTCCAGACAGCACTTTTTCACGGGCTTTAGTGAGGGGCAAAAAATCCCGAGACTTCATATACACATGTTAGTCCCAGGATTTCTGCTCCATTGTCTGGACATCATGCTTTGAGATTTAGAGGCTCCCAAGATGACTGCCAGAGGCAGGACTTCCACTGGAAACCAACTTAAAAAAAACAACATAACAGGACGTGGATATGCAGATATATGGACATTTGGATATTCGGTGAACTGGAAAAGTTCTGTTCTTTGTCCTGGCCAGAAAAACTGTTCTCTCCAGATGTTTCATGAAGTACCGCCCACACTTACAAACCTCATATGATAGAACCACTACTGCCCAAGTCAGCAGTACCCAAACAGGAGCACACATTTTTAAGCCAGGTACAGAACTTTGTCATTATCTACTATTTTTAGAGCCTGGTTGCCTGGCCATCTGTCTAGACAGATTTGGTTATGTTCTTGTGGCATCCAACAATAGGGTCCAGTTTCTGGGTTTATTCGGATTTCCATATTAGTGGATATGCGAATATCCACATATCCACATCTCTGCAAATGTTCCAATTTATGTGCAGACTCAAAAACAAACAAACAAACAAACCTGTGTCTTCCACGTGTTCCATCAAGTTTTTGGCACCCAAACAAGGTGTTTGGAATAGGACTACTTCTATCCAAGTCAGCACTACACAATGAAACAGGAACACAAATTTTCCAGCTAGGAACAGAACTTTGTCATTATTGTCACTTTTTACAGACTGTCTAGCCATCTGTCCAGACAGATTTGGTTGTATACTTGTGGCAGCAAATAACCTGGAGCTGTTCCTGGGTTACGCATGGCTTTTCCTGTTAACCACCTGCATGACCTTGGCTCTCAGTGTTTACATTCCTCTTCAAGACATCCATGTTCCAATAGCCAGTAGTAAGTTTTTGCCATGTTATCAGCATACACCCAATAAGGAACCAACATGTATAACCTAGCAACATCATCCTGTTGTTCCCTGGCACAAATACACCATGAGACCTGTCTGCACAGATGGCCACACAACAAGGTCTGAGTAATTATAGTACTGATGACGTTCTGTTCCTGTTTTGAAAGTGTCTGTTCCTGTTTCATTGTGTTCTAATTACTGTGAAAGAACTTTTTGCATCCCAGGAACTTCATTTTTCTCCCACAGACTTCATTAAACAGGTGAAGGATGAAGTTCCTCTTCCCAGGACAAAGTTTTTGCCTTCTACTCAAGTGTCACCTTCTTTTTAGGAACTAATAAAGCAGGAACAAGTATCAAAAACCCAGGAACAAACCAAGATTTTAAAAAATCCCGTGATATCCGATTGCAGGGATATACAGACATGCAAATATTTGGATATTTAGCTAAAAACCGCAATATTCCTGCACCTGGAAATCTTGCGTTTTTTGCCTTTTGCCACGATTACTGGCATGTAGCTGGGGGGGGGGGGGTGTTGAGGGCCTTCAGCCCCCCCCCCCCCCAAATTCTCATGGTGGTTCGTGAAAAGGCCTTACTGGTGCATTATTTAAAATGTTGTTTATTCATATCATGATCTGATCACCATACTCAATATATCCCATATGCATGGGGGTATTGGGGTAACAATATAAAAGGTTTTCTAGGGTAGACCCTCTTTCACTCAGACTCAGCCCCCCCCCCCCCCCCGAAACGAAATCCTGGCTACGGGCCTGCTTCCGGGTTTACAGAGAACAGCGTCTGGCCACCCTCCTCATTGCTGCAGGAGCTCCTGGGATAAAGGTACTGTCTGGATGGGCTCAGAGTATGGACTCAGATAACCCAATTCAAAGCAGAGATTGTGGGATTTTCTGCCTTGATATTCTGGGATATAGGACTGTGTGGAAGGGCCCTTTGATAGTTAGCTGTGCTGGGGACCCCTCAAGATGCTGGACCTTGAGATAAATATGCCAATAAATAAAATAAAAATATTTCCAACCCTATTATTTATTTAACAAATACAACTGATGAATGGATTTTGAAAGAGACTCATATCTCTTCTCTAACACAGAAAATTGAGAGATGTAATTCCATGTTTCTTATCCCTTCAAAACACAACCTACAATTGGACTACTTTTTCTGAGTCCTCCTAACAATATATATAAAAATAAATTCTTAGACAAGCTTCTCAAATAATTCTTATGAAGTTCATGGAAAACATTTGTTTCTGCACATCATGCAAACCCTGTGAAATGAATTAATTTTGGAGAAAGGGAGGTGCAGGTTGCAAAGTCTGATGCATGCTTAGCGGGTAGCAAGGCCCTCTGAACACAGTGGTCTTTACTTCAAAGTAAACCTATGCAGAACTGACTTGAGCAACAGGAAAAATCAAAGCTTTTCCCTTTAGTTTTTGTGGTGAAATCAAATTGCGGAAAGGCGAATCTGAAAAGATATAATTTTGATCAGAAGACAAAGTCAACCCCCTCCAATTCTCTACCTCCACATTTTCATATCTGAGTATGTAAAGCAGGCAGGAGGAGCAATGATTCCCATATTATGTTGCTGTCGCCTTTCTATGCACGCAGAGCAATTGGAGGATTAGGGGAGAGAGTGTTGGAGGCTCATGTTTTCAAAAGAGGGGGGCGGAAGGAGGGAGAGAGGGACTAATTTTCTGGTTTAAAAGGTGACATTTGTCTATGCAGCCAAATGGCCCTGTCAGGCATCAGGAAATTTAGGGACTCAAATTTAGAGAGGATGTCTTAGAAAACATCAGCTTGCCTTCAGCTCCTTGAAGTAGCTCCTGAAAGCCAGAACTGATGTTTTGTAATTTTGCCTTCTCATCAGCTCGGGTTTATCATTGTGGTAAATAGGGATAATGACAGGGAGTCCGTCATTGCCACTTAGATGCCAGTTTTTAAGTAATAATAAGCTCACAGCAGGTTCGATTTGGTCTGCCTTGAGAGTACCTGGGGTTATTTTCCAGTTTTGCCTTTTTTTTGCACTGAATTATCTCAACCCACCAGGGCTGGTTGTACCCCCACCCCCTTGCAAAAGCAGAGGAAACGAATAGTTAAGCACTCCATGTTACCTACAAAGCTATTTGTTCCATTGTTGTTTTTTTCTGCATAACAGTTTGGCAAAGAGAGAAAGAGACAGAAAAAAAATCATCTCTGCTACCTATTCAGGGGTGAACCAGGCTCTCATACATCTTTAAATGCAAGCTAATCATGACCTTCCCCGGGTGCTGCTGCCTTCTCTTTGGAATCGGCACCCCAAGCATCTCTTGTCTGTGTTGCGATCCCTAATGGGAAAATTTAAAATCAGTGTTTATGATAATGCCCTTGTTCCCATGGACACCAGAGCACTGCAGAACCAAGATTAATGGAGGACCATTGAGACTGGCCCTAAAAGATTGTCCCTCTTGGGTATTATGTTGTGTCACGCAGCATCCATTAGCCATGGAGTGGAGGGCTCCCCTTTGTCAAGATGGTATTCCTGGGACCAAACTGAGCCACCACAAGGTGGCATTTCCATAGCACATCAACAGACCATTTCACCACTGCTTAAGGCATCGTAAATTGGACTTATAGCTCAGCTGCTGGCATAAATAAGTCCCTTTGATAGTTAGTGGAAGATGTTATGACACTCCAGGGTACAGGAGGGGACATTGGCACTGTCATTTTTTTTTTCTCCAGCCCTGGCATTCTGGTGCCTCTGATCTTTCTGAAGATTCAGGGCACGCGCTCTTCATTACGGTTTGGGCACCAGGGACTTGTTTTTTCCCCTTCTTCTTCTTCTTTTTTTTTGCAAGATTAATGAGCGCCACGGAAATTCTCCAGCGCATCTCGATAATTAAGTCTTTGTTTATCAAAAAACAAGTTATATTAGGAGCAGAAAATTCGCAGTAATTATTCATAATTCTAACAATTCAAGTATAGCTACCTCATTTGCCTGGGTAATTCTGCTTTTTAATTTCTTGCATACATTTGCATATTAATTTTGCCCGTCGGCTGCAGCAGACTTTGACAGTTTGTTACTATGTGATGGTTTTCGCAGGGGTGCGACTCAGTTGGGTGGCATTTCGACTGGGTGCAATGATAAATTATGAATTTTCTAATTTGCTGCATAATGAAGTAACCCCTTCCAGCCCAATTAAAAAAACAACAAAAAAAGAAAGCCAGAAGCAAAAACACTAATATATATATACACACACACATATGTAAAATTTCCAGGTATTTTCCATCTTGTTGTCTATGCAGCCTTCCCTTTCAACATTAAAAAGCCGATGATTGCATTTTCACCCTTTCCAAATGATTGTTCCTTTCCATACATCAAATGTGATTCATGATTCATGTATCCCAAGACTATATTCATGCTTTAAATTGGCCACTTCTCAACCCACAGGGCAATCAGAGATGATAGCAAAAAAAGTCCTGCCCACCTCTCTGATGTTCAATTTGTGTTGCTGTGATCTGTGTGTGTCTGTGTGTCCATCTAGCTGTCTCAGCATCAGGCAAAGTAGCTTTCAACAGGATGAAATCAGTGCTTGTATTATCCACTTAACACAAAAGACAATATCTGTGTAAATTAACTGCTAAACTACTGTGGGCTTCCTTCTCATCCCAAACAGTTGAGAAAAGAAAAAGAAAATATTTATTACTTCAGTGTAGTTAATGACTATGAAAAAAAATCTTTAGGGACTTAATTTGGAGATAAGAGCTGGAGTGGGGGCAGCGGTGTTGAGGAAGTGAGGGGCAAGCTTAGTTCAGTATTTTAAAGTGTTTTGGGTACATTTGATAATCAGATGCTTTTAATGCAGCACTTAGCCGAGAATAAAGCAAGCACAATTGCAGGCTGAAATTTGCCATCTTTCATTATGCAACGGCTCATGTGTCAAACTCTTTCGGAAGACTGCAGGCCCTGCTGCCACTTTGACTTGAAAACCATCTGAAATAACCCAACCAATCTGTGTAGCATGATGCAAATACCGTAATTAGGCAATTATGCTGCATTTTTAATACGATCTGATTCCTGTGCATTGTGCCACTCTTAAAAAATTCAACGTTTTTACAAAAATAATAACAGAAAGAAGCACATAAAACACAATATACACTCACACATGCACACACATAGCTTGGCTGCTTGCTATTATTGAGGACTACAGCTGAACCACATAGCCATCTATCAGAGAAGATCTGACATTAATACACCACAACCAAACAGCAGAGAGCACAAGGCTGCTGGTGACGAGCAGCCACAAAGTCTATTTTATGTTAAGACTGAATTCATTGAACCCACAAGGCTCAGCATAAAGCAGGATGGCTGTAACACATTTCTTGATAGTTCTGCATTAATATGGCAGATGTATCAAGTACAATGGATCCTATGATCACCACATGCAGTGGTGGTAGTTGAAAACTGGCAGTGTCCATGCTACTGCAATAATTATAGCTAAAGTGGCCTTGACTTTTGGTCTGCCAGATATTTTGGACACAACTCCCAAAAGTCTCAGCTAGCATGGCCAATGGTCAGAGATTCTGGGAAATTCAGTCCAAAACATCTGGAAGATCAAAGGTTGAGAATTACTGTCTCAGGGGGCATCCCAAGTTGTAATGGCTTGCTCCAGGGTTTACATGTATGGGCCACTTCACTTGTTCCAGTTCGATAGATGGATACCAGAAAAAAGACAAGTGCTTTACATAGCCATTATTTGGCTGATAACAATGTGAAAATAGAGCAAATTGATCACACACCTTAAGAATCATGTGTGAAAGTTAATTTTGCCCGGTAGCCATTCTGGCTGAGTGAAGGTCCTGGAATATGTGGTGGCCTAACAACTCCAGATATTCTTGGAAGACACGGATTATCTGAATCTGGCACAGTCTGGCTTTAGGTCGGGACATGGAACCGAGACAGCCTTGGTCGCCTTAGTGGATGATCTACGCCAGAAGCTAGACAAGGGGAGTGTGTCCCTGTTGGTTCTGCTGGACTTCTCAGCGGTCTTCGATACCGTTGACCATGGTATCCTTCTGGAACACCTAAAGGGAATGGGTCTCGGAGGTACTGTTTTGCAGTAGCTCCGATCCTTCCTAGAGGGTCGTTTCCAGATGGTGCTATTGGGAAACCCCACAACCATTGTCTTGTGGGCTTCCTCAGGGTTCCATACTGTCCCCCATGTTGTTTAACATTTGCATGAGATCATCTAGAGTTTTGGGGTGCGGTGTCATCTATATGCAAATGATGTCCAACTCCGTCACTCCTTCCCACCTGCTACTAAGGAGGCTGTTCAGGTCCTGAATCGGTGCTTGGCCGCTGTGACGATCTGGATGAGGGCTAAAAAATTGAAATTGAATCCAGACAAGACAGGTACTTCTGGTCAGTCACAAGGCCGAACAGGGCATAGTGTTAGAGCCTGTACTTGACGGGGTTACACTCCCCCTGAAGGCACAGGTTTACAGTGTGGGTGTCATCCTGGACTCATCGCTGAGCTTGGAACCCCAAGTTTTGGCAGCGACCAGGGGAGCATTTGCACAGCTAGAGCTTGTGCGCCAGCTGTGCCCATACCTTGGGAAGTCTGACTTGGCCACGGTAGTCCATGCTCTGGTTACATCCCGTATAGACTACTGCAATGCTCTCTACGTCGGGTGGCCTTTGAAGACTATCTGGAAGCGTCAAATGGTCCAATGGACAGCAGCCAGATTGCTAACAGGAGAGACAGCAGCTAGATTGCTCAGGGAGAGCAATGGAGCTGTTGTTTCAGCTCCATTGGCTGCCTGTCTGCTACCGGGCACAATTCAAAGTGCTGGCTTTAGCCTATAAATCCCTAAACAGTTCTGGCCCAACTTACCTGTCTGAACGCATCTCCCCTTATGAACCCTCAGGACTTTAAGATTGTCTGGGAAGGCCCTGCTCTCGGTCCCACCCTCATCTCAAGTACGGTCCTACCCTCGTCACATGTACGGGGATGAGAGACAGGGCCTTTTCAGTGGTGGCCCCTCGGCTATGGAACACCCTCCCTAAGAATATCATATCGGCCCCCTCCCTTTTAACATTTTAAAAAAAGAGAGTAAAGACTCTAATGTTTATGTTTTTTATTGATTTTGTTATGGTTTTATTATCCGATTGTTTTTATTGTATTGAAATTGTTGTTTTATGATCTTGGCACCAATTGTAAACCTCCCCGAGTTGCCTGCGGGCTGAGAGGGACGGTATATAAATATAATAAATAAATAATAAATAAATAAATTGTAATTCACAAGGATATTGTTATTATTACTAATTTATTTTTATCCCTCTTTTCTCCCATGGGTGGGATTCAAAGTGGCACACAATGGTTAAAAGCAGCAAAAATTACATAACATAAAAATTCAACAAAAAACATCATACAACCAAATAAACAGATTACCCACTAGATAAACGATGTATAGCAAATTAATAAATGAGGCCATTATATCATCAAAAATTCCCTGACCTTCTGGTTGCTGCAGTTATCCATTAAAACAGTTATATTGGGATCCTGGGAGCCCCCGGCGGTGCAGTGGGTTAAAGCACTGAGCTGCTGAGCTTGTTGATCAAAAGGTCGCAGGTTCGATTCCGGGGAGCGGTGTGAGCTTCCGCTGTCAGCCCTAGCTTCTGCCAACCTAGCAGTTCGAAAACATGCAAATGTGAGTAGATCAATAGGTACCGCTCCGGCGGGAAGGTAACAGCGCTCCATGCAGTCATGCCGGCCACATGACCTTGGAGGTGTCTACGGACAACGCCGGCTCTTCGGCTTAGAAATGGAGATGAGCACCACACCCCAGAGTCAGACATGACTGGACTTAATGTCAGGGGACTACCTTTACCTTTTATTGGGATCCTAAAAACTCCACATCCTTTACGCCGTGTAAAAGCATTTCCAGGTCTAAAATAGCATTCAAAATGTAAATTACCAGTAACTGTCTGGCCATTGCCTATTACTGATCTTCAGGAAAGGCCAGGTTTTGCAAAAAGGTTTAAATTTGTGAACAAAAGGCCAGCAAGGAGGGGGTTGATCGAACCTCATTAGGAAGAGCTGTGGGGCCACCAATGAAAAGACCCTCTCTCGTTCCTACCAAACAGACTTGTGTCAATGATGGGACCAAGAAAAGGGCCTCTCCTGATGGTCTCAGGGTTCTTGTGGGCTAATAGGAGGAGATGCCTCATAGCAGGAGATGCTTCAGGTAGGTTGGGCCTGCATCTGCCCCAAGGCAATGGGAGGTGGGGTGGGTTAATGCGGCCATCGCCCCTCCAAATTTGGCTCATACCAACACATTTTTCCTTTGTTCCCAAATTTCTACCACTGCAGAGGGTGAGATGTTGAAAATTGTTCACATCTAGAAGTCTTCCATTTGCTGTGTTACATTCTCTTGGTAGTTTTACCTGCTGTGACTTTGCCTTGAATGACCTGAGTTTCAATTTACCGCAATGCTCCAAATTTGGGGACTATAAGAATATTTCATGGGGAGGCATATTTTCTATTGAGGAGTAACTGCCCTCATACCCTCCTCCAGCTACACCTCTGAAGCAGTTGCAATATGATTTTAAATGTGTCTTATTCTTCATACGCCAAGGCCTTAAGAACCGATAGGTACTGCATCCGAAGAAGTGGGTTTATATCCACAAAAGCTCGTGCGAGAATAAAAACTGGTTAATCTTAAGGGTGTTGCTGCATTTCTTTCTTTCTTCTTCTCCCTCTTCTTTCTACCTTTTTATGATTCTTCACTGATGCCCGACCTCAGAGATCACCTCTTTTATGAGTGGATGAAAAGAACAGAACTCTAAACAAGAAGCAGGCAGTCCGGTTATGATGTATTTTTATTTAAGATATAAACAAGTCCCTAGACATATTAGTACTATGGATTGCTGGGTTTTCTTCCTGTCCTCTTCACAGCAGTATGTTCTCCATAACTGTGTAAACAAACAATAATATATTTTAGTTCCAATTGGGATGAGGATGTTTAGGGACTAGACCCAAGTATGTGGACTATACTTTTGTTTTCTATTCTGTTAGACTGCCACTCTGTTTTCTTAAAAATTGGAAACTTGTTGTTTCCTCGTTTTAGCCATGGATTTTGGAGGGACATTGTAATTTGCCACCCTATCTTTAACAACCCATGATACCCTTTTCGTTTCCCTGAAAGTGAGAATGACTACAGCCACCCCCCTTTTCCCCTAACTTTAAAATGAAGCAGGGAAAAAATTCCAAAGACAAATAAACCTGAGGAAGAAAAATACGTTGCTTTCAGGGGAGAAAGTGTCTTTGTGTATGGAGGGTAATGTGTGAAAACAAACTCTCCCCATGTCACAGGAGGATAGATATATACAATCATGTTTCAATCATTAATGTGACATGAACTGATGAAACATGTTGGGAAATGGAGAAAAAACGGAAGATGTCATGTGAAGAGCCACCGAAGTTGATAACTCCTTTAATCAGTTTGGTGGATAATTCTTAAAATAAACATGGAAATAATTTCCACACTGAACTCCCCAATGGCCCAGTTCCTCTGAAGTTCATTTCAGTTCCTTCACCCAGGAAGGTTAATAAATATCCCTCGGATAAATGCATTTGGGAATTTTTCAGCAGGGGGTAGAGGACATGGGGGAGTTGCTGGTGGGAGGAGGAGAAAGGTATTTAAAGCTTCCATCATGACATTTGCCACTAAGAGGCAGTGTTTTCCAGTGATTTAATGTGGTGAAAGGAGCCACATCTTGATTTCTGCTGGAGGAGAGTAGAGGCTTTGCTAAGTGCATTATTGCAGTAGTTTGCAATGAAGGTTTGGAAGAGGGACCACTGCTTTAGTGAGTTTTCTTTTCTCCCCACTTTCACTTATGGCAAATATAATGTGCAGGATTTTTTGTTATCAGTTTTGAAAACCAACTCAACTTGTTTGATCTGAAGCAATAGAGAATCCAAAAATGGAAGGGTAGATTTGTGTGTGTGTGTGTGTCAGGAGTGACTTGAGAAACTGCAAGTCACTTCTGCTGTGAGAAAATTGGCCATCTGCAAGGATGTTCCCATGGGTTGCCCGGATGTTTTGATGTTTTACCATCTTTGTGGGAGGCTTTTCTCATGTACCCGCATGGGGAGCTGGAGCTGACAAAGGGAGCTCATCCATGCTTACCTGGGATTCGAACCTCCGACCTGTCGGTCTTCAGTCCTGCCAGCACAAGGGTTTAACCCATTGCACCACCAGGGGCTCTGGAAGGGTAGATGCCAGGAAAAGTAAACAACTTTCTGGTCCACTCTGTTGTATTCTAGGTTGTTTATTACTGTCGCTACGATATATTGATATTAGCTTGTTAATCATCATCCATTTAGATACATCCTAAGATAGTTCTGTCTGATGGGCTCTGCAAGGGATAGCCAAAAAAAAGTGTGTGTCTGAGAAAACCTGGATGTTTTGTTTGAAAGCAGCATAATTGATGGACTCTGATGTCAAGGCGACAAGCAACAGACTTTCCTAGTTCCAATGCTGGCCATACTGTTAGGCATGTTGACATGGCTTTTTCAGGCACTAAATTTTCTACCTGAGCAGCAACAATTTACTATTTAATTTGTTATTTTGGCCATTTTATTGCTGATGTAAGGAGGGAAAAGAGAGAAATTTGTGTGATTTTCTGTCTCTACTGTGAAAATAACTTTGAGAACTATGTTGTTGTCATTAGTGCTCTCTGTACTTTCAAGTCATTTCCAACTTATGATGACCATAAGATGAGCCTATCATGTGGTTTTATTAACAAGATTTATTTAGAGGGATTTACCCTTTCCTTATGTGTTAAATATAAGTTGTCCGAATGATATGGAATGATAGGATTTGTTATTTGGTGAGGCACCAGCACTCTATGGCAAAGAATGCCCAAAACCTTGTAAAAATACAACTCCCACGACTCCACAGCATTGAGCCATGGGAGCTGAAGTGGTGTCAAACTGCAGTCATTCTGCATCAAAGATGCACCCATAGTCTCCTTAAAAATCAAAATAGAGATGGGGAAAAGATGTGCTTCTATTTTGGTTTTTGCTCAGAGCTTGGGAAAGTCATCTTTCAGAATACAATACCCAGAATACATCTAACAGTCAATTGCAGCATGGGGATTCTGAGAGTGGATGTCCACAAAAGTAATTTTTCCAAGCTCTTACCTCCATTCCCCTGCCATACATACTTTTGCACATAGTTTGATATTGGACAGCAACCATTCAGGAAAGGCAGTTGCCATGTACTGTTCCTTGCCTCTCTTGCTATAGGTCAGAATTTCAGCAGGAGAGGTAAAGAAGGAATGGCACCTTTCCCATGAGGGGTTCCAGATCATTGGTCCAGAACCCAGAGGTAAGTACCTAACCCCAGTACATAGGATGCCTACAAAAAGGAAGAAAATTCATCCCTCTCTTCTCCTTGGCTCAATCGGCCAGGCTTCAGGCTGTCACCCCCGCCCCTTCTACCAGCCAGCCCCTTTGTCGACACTTGATCATTTACATCAAGTTGACATTCGCAGAGTTTACTCAGGGGTCTGTAATTGTATTCTTTCACCGGTTCTGCATTACCAACCATGAAAATGGAATCTTATCATCCCTGACCAATTTTTAATGTACAAAATGATTTGGCCGAGGTTCAAAGGGAGCTACAATTGAAATCAGGTGAATGATACATGTAGTATTTTTCAGTTTCTCCGTGCCTTGATTTGATTTCTCCCCCTCCTTTTCTCTCATATGGCATAGACGAAGAAGTCTTTCTCTCTCTCTCTTTTTTGCAAGCTATATAAATGCATATATACTCTGCATATATATCCAAAGGCTATCGATAGATTTCTTTATGCTATCTACCTATCATTTAAATGTACTTATTCATAGAGCACTGGAGGACAATGAAATTTCCTATAATCCTTAAAAAGCAATCAAAGAACCAGAACAAGCATAAATTATCCTGATAGAGGACTGGGATTAATGGGGAGATTTGCTGAATGAAACCCTAAAACCAAATGAAAAAGGGCCCCTGAGGTATCCAAACACTAAATAATAATAATAATAATAATAATAATAATAATAATAATAATAATATCTCACAGGTTTGGTTTAGGACTTCCTCATTCAGACTGACAGAGTTTTGGAGCACAATACTCCTGATCTCACAATCATGTTAAAAAACCGAGTATGGATTGTCGATGTTGCAATCCCAGGCGACAGCAGGATTGAAGAGAAACAACCTGGAAAAGCTGACATGATATGAGGATTTAAATATTGAACTGCAAAGACTCTGGCACAAGCCAGTAAAGGTGGTCCTAGTGGTGACTGGCACATTGGGTGCAGTGCCTAAAGACCTTGGCCTGCACTTAAACACAATTGGCACTGACAAAATTACCATCTGTCAGATGCAAAAGGCCACCCTACTGGGATCTACACACATTATTCGCCAATACATCACACAGTCCTAGACACTTGGGAAGTGTCCAACGTGTGATCCAATACAACAGCCAACAGAGTGACCTTGTTTGCTGTGTACTAATCCTTTTGTGTTTCTAATAATAATAATAATAATAATAATAATAATAATAATAATAATACAGTTCCTTCAAAATTGAAGGAAAAGTTGACAGGGAGAAGATCTGGTTATGGCTCACGAATGGAACACTGAAGAAGGAGACAGAAGGCCTGATTCTTGCAGCCCAGGAGCAAGCCATCAGAACCAATGCAATTAAAGCCAAGATTGAAAAATCAGCTGATGACCCAAAATGCAGGCTGTGCAAGGAAGCTGGTGAAACCATGGACCATATTCTCAGCTGTTGCAAGAAAATCACACAGACGGACTACGAACAGAGGCACAACTCTGTGGCCCACATGATTCACTGGAACTTATGTCACAAGTACCACCTGCCAGCAGTAAAGAATTGGTGGAATCATAAACCCACAAAGGTCGTGGAAAATGAACATGCAAAAATACTGTGCGACTTTTGAATCCAGACTGACAAAGTTTTGGAACACAATACACCAGACATCACGATGTGGAAAAGAAAAAAGTCTGGATTATTGATGTCGCCATTACAGGTGACAGTCACATTGAGGAGAAACAACAGGAAAAACTCAGCCACTATCAAGACCTCAAAATCGAACTGCAAAGGCTCTGGCATAAACCAATACAGGTGGTCCCAGTGGTCATTGGCACACTGGGTGCCATGTCAAAAGATCTCAAATTGCAAATTTAACCAATTGAGTCCCCACTGAGCCATAAAACATATTTGGTGACATTGGGCCAGCCACATTAGGTAACATTAGGATCAGTCTGACCTATCTCATAGGCTTGTTTTGAAGATCAAGTGAGGAAGAGTAAAAAAAAAGTGAGTTCATTAGAAGAGAAGATAGTCATGCTAATATGGATTGCCATGCAAAGGAAAATTTTAGCACTGTTGGGACTAAGAAAAAATGGTAAAATAAATTTTTGTAGACTAAGGGTGCATTTACACTAGATTTAATACAGTTTAACACCATAGTCATAGTTCAATAATATGGAATAAAAGGATTTGTAGTCTTACAATGTCTCTAGCCTTCAGTTAAAGTGTGCCAAAGTTTGCTTCCTTAAATGCATGAAGTGAAGTGCCTATGGGATGAGATCTGTACTAATGAATGGACAGGTTGTGTGCATATATAATAATAGAAATGCAAAGACTTTGAGCATAGTGATAGGGTGATAGGTTCAATGGGTGTTGAGGAGCAAGCAACGTAAAGCCAAGATGAGTAGATACCCAAATGAATGGTGGAGTTCTTGAAATATAGTATGTTGCTGGTTGGGAGACGTGACAAATGGGGAAGAGATTCCTTATGAGACTGCAGAATTAACCAGTGTTCTAATATATGTAGCATGCTAAGGACCCATAATAAATAAGGGAGAATCAGCATTGTGCAGGGGCTTGACTATTGGATTAAGACTCTAGGAAACCAGAGGTCATGTTCTTTCAGTCTTAGAGGAAGGCAAAAGCAAACCCTCTCTAAACAAATGTTTCCAAGAAAAGCCTTTGGATCACCATAAGTTAGATTCAACTTGAAAACACATGATAACAAAATAACAGTGTTTTTGTGGGGTAATTCAGCTTAGCCTGAATTCTGCTGGTATGTCCAGGGTAGTGAAAAATCCTTGAATCAGTTGTTGAAAGGTAAGTCCCCAAACAGGTCATAGACTCATAGAATTATAGATTTGGAAGACACCATAAGGTCCAACCCTCCAGTCCAATACACAAACAAATCAAAGGCTAACTCAATACATTCATATATTGTAGATAAGACTAATAATAAATGTATTGTTGAAAGTTTTCATGGCTGGAATCACTAGGGTGCTGTGTGGTTTTTAGTGTATGGCCATATTCCAGCAGCATTTTCTCCTGATGTTTCGCCTTTATTTGTGGCTATCATCTTCAGAGGATCTGATGGCAGTAAAGCAAATGGAGTACATTTATCTGTGGAATTTCTGCTATTTTCGTGGGATCCACACATGATAATGTGTGGATCCCACTCAACACACACAAATCCAGCTTTCTGCTTGCACTCTTTACACCTGTTTAACAGACAATTGTTCTTTTCGTCCACCTGGACATTTCATAGGTATATATATTCTACTTGCCTTACTATCATGAGATCCTATGAAGATGCTAGCCACAGATGCATGTGAAACATCAGGAGAAAATGCTGTTAAAACATGGTAATATGACCCGGAAACACACTAATGCACACTAATAATAAAATCCTCCCCCCTGAAGATTATTGTGAAGTAAGAACAAAAGGCTTAGCTGCTATGAGCCAAAGTGAGATAATAATTTTCAGGTGAAAGCTAGATATGATGATCAAATACAGTTTTACATTTAGCATGAGCATTACAAGCTTTTTTAAAAAACTTATTAAGTTTGCTATTTTGGGCATGCATTGGGGAAGTGATATGAACCCAATGAAAAACAGCAACTTCAGAGACCTAAAGCACAAGTGGCGAAGGAGGTGACAAAAGACATGGAGTATGTTTTCATGTGATGCTATAGTCATCTCTTGATTCATTCTTGTTTTGCCTGTGAGCATGAGCATAGGCATGAGCTGTCCACAAGGGATGGGAAGCAGAAATAAACTGGTTTTTTTTAAGCTACAGGACTGTGGGCAAGCATGGAAGGAGTTCTGTTTCTTCAATTGGGAAGAAGGGGCAAATGGTTAGATTTTGAGGTGTGGTCTACATTTCTTGCAGGTATACCTTCTGTAGGTTATTTAAGAAATTCTTATTCCCTACAATGCCTGGGGTTTAGATATTCACAAACAGGGGACAACAAAGATGCCCCCTTTATTTTCTGTCCTGTTGCTTTTAAATATTATGTTTAAGTGCTTTTTTTCTGAGTAAGGGATCCATGGAAGGCTCACATGGACTATGTCTGCTCCTTTTCCCCCCCACCAGGCAAAGACATTTTTATTAATCAGCTCTAGATCACTAAAGATGGTTTTCTGTGGGCAAGCAGATGGTGACTACAGGATGGCATGTGTTCTGCATCAGAAACTAGAGCTGATGTGGTCTATCCAATGCAATTTTCTGAATAACCAAACTAAATCTAAAGTTGACCAAAAACTGATTCGTAACCCTTTTGGAGAGTGGCCCCTGGTCAAAGTGGTCCTGGTCAAAAACAGGTTAGGAACCACTGGACTATGGTCAACATATGGTCTAATGCAAGAGAGAGGAGGGAGATAAGTGATGTAGAAAAAAAACTGTTGAAATAAAGGAAACAGGAGGTCTGCAATCATGAAGAAAGTTAATTTTTGAGTATAGTAGGCTTGAGATGCTGGACTCCCACAAATGTGGAAAAACACAAATAAAAAATTGCTCTCTAGGAATCTTGAGGACCTCCAGGGTCATCACAGTATTTGTCCGACTTCTGCCAGAGGTTCTGTCAGAGGTTGACTGTGTAGTTGTGCTGGCAGACCTACAAACGCCTGGAGTTCCCTCTAGGAAAATCTAGGTCCTTCAGCATGACTATGTGGTCACCATCCAGATGAAAAGTCACACTGAAGGGCCTAGAAATCCCTAGAGAAAACATAGTAAATTGCAAATAATCATATCCACAGAAGGTAAACCTGCAAATGGGAAGGGCCAATTGTATAGCCATAGAGAGGTTGCGAAGAAAGAAAAACAGGGTTGGCAACTTCTGTGGGGCATGCTTCAAACAAAAACAGGGGTTTGAAGTACTCTTATTGCTGAATTTCAATAACATGGCAATAGCAATTCATAGGCAGCAGGGCCTATGAACTGACGTTGCCTATCTCTATTCTAATTCTAAACCGACAAAAACAGCTTTTGACAGTTTAACCTCATTGATCTTCTCTCAAAATGATGCCAAATCTACTAATATAGAGGGTCTTGCCCAATAACTGATTAAAACCCTTCAAGAGAATTGTACTTGTGTGGCTTGGCTGGTTACTATGGCTCTTAGAATTCCACGCCGAAGCTTAATTAATCATGTGTTCTGGTGCTGCCAATTTCTCATACATCTTGCCACCTGGGAAAAGGTGGCAAGGTCACTGTGTGGGCTAGAGCTCCCAATTTAAACCCTTTTAGCACTTCAATGTTGTGAGGCTTATAGAATCATTTCATACATAAATGACACAGCTAAATATTCCTTTAACTCTATTAACATAAAATTAAAGGGCTTTTTTTTTCCTTAGGAGATAATTAGTTGATACCCCATTGAAGTTCTAATTTATTTCCAAAGAAAAGCCTGTAATTGGACATTGTTCTTACCCGAACGCAGAAGAATTCTCATGTGTAAGTGGCTGTTTTCACACAGACATAGCTAAGGATGCTTTAGCTGGTATGAACTTATTTTCAGCTTATATTTGGCAAGTCAGTGTTGCCACCATGCAGACTTCATGTAATGAGCCCAAAACCAATATTTATGCTCTTCAGACCCTACAAATCATTTGATAGATGAGAAAGAAATTAAGTGGTAAATTAAGTAGTTGAGAATGCATTGCCACACTGTCATATTGTGAGCATGCCAGCACTTGGACCAGAACTTGGACACATTACCATTGCCTAGAGGAAGTTGGAAGTTGTAGTCCAAAAAGGGTTTTATATTTTTTTATTTGGATATCAGATAACCAGGAGAAATGGATCGTTCTCAGCAACTAGATTGATCAAGTTGATTTTATTGCGTATTGTGCCATGAAGTCTTTAGATGCAACACAGGAGTTATTTTAATAGATAGTTATATATTCTGTTAATTACAATAAAAGTGTACAGGACACTAGGACTAGGTGGAAAAGATGCACAATTGTCATAAACATTTGTATCTTTGTCTAAATTCATCCTTCCCTGCTTGTTAGTTTTTGCTCATTGATTTGAAAGGGCACAAGAGAATTGATGCTCCTTTTCAGTTTGTGCATCATTTTCTTGGAGTAACTTTAGCATCTGGTGAGATCTGATTAGCTCCTTGATGTTGCAATGCCCCATAGTACTTTGCGGAAGGAACTAGTGAAGGATGAAATCAGTAGGTTCCCTAGGTTTGGTTTCACCCAATATGGTAACACATGGTATTGATTTCCTCCAGTATCAGATCGTGCCACAATAATGTAGATAGAAACTGACCAAAACAGCAACCACACACATATACACGCACCCACACACAAAATAAAAACAACAGAACATGCCTGTAGTGTCTGCAGATGAAATCACATCATTTGTACTATCACTGTAAATTGGGGAATAATGTCAATGCGGATTGGAGCACACACACGTGCATGAGAAGGTTCAAAAAGTAAGTTAGCACAAAGTTTTAGCTCTATATATTGGTACAGTACATGTGAGTTGGACTTATGAAAAATGCTCTTATGGTTATATCTAACTATAGTACAAGGGTATTTTTATTTAAAAATAATTACTGTCTGCTGAAACTGCACAGAAGTTTTATAAACGGTCATTTGGGTATCACCCACTTTGGACAATTCTATGTAGCTCTGCTGCTCTCAGACACAAACTCGGCTATGATGTACAATGTTGCTAAGTTCTGCATTACTTCTATTAAAATCTGGCGGATGATGATTGAGAAGAAGAAGAACTTTATTTTTCTACCCCGCCTCCATCTCCCCGAAGGGACTCGGGCTGGCTTACATGGGGTCCAAGCCCAGGCAGAATACAATTAAAATAAAGCAATAACAATTAAAACAGCATAGAAATAGCATAAAACAACATAACAAAAATAGCTAGCAACAACAATAACAGCAGACTAATTTTGGAGGGGGGGAGGAAAACCACTATGTGAACAAGTTGAAGGATAAAGTGGTTTAGTAAGGTAGATGACAATGTATAACGGCATAGGAAAAATCATGGAAACAGAGCAAATTAACAGGATCAGTTAATATAATATAGGACATCAGATTGAATGACAATTCAAGTCATGATACAGGCCATTTGTCATAGGAGAGTCAAAACACCTAAGCTTCACCTCTGGAATATAGATGAGAAATCAGATATAGACTGATATAGTTTTGGATACCCCCCCCCCCCCAGTGCCATTTCCACTACCTCCCTTTAGACTGCCTTCGGATGATCCCGCGGGTTGAGTTGGGTTTTAATAACTACTTGTATGTGGTTTTTTAGCCTAGATTTTAAAATTGGTTGAAGTCTGAAGTCTATAATACCTTGGTTTTGACGTGGATGTGCAGGACAGGGTTCCCCTGTTATGCTCTGGTCATTGACCATAATAAAGTTTACTTACTTTCTCACTCTGATTAGTGTATCTTGCTTTGATCCGTACCCCCCTCACTTCTCTAGTGACACCACTGGACTGGCTTCACACTACTTTCCCTAAGGAAGAACCTACACTACCTTATCCTATGCCTTTCCAAACAAAGGATGTAATCCTTGTACTAGTATCACCCTCAGAAGGTTGGCTTGTGGCTTCTACACCATACAGAAACCAAAGGACATGGGTGGATGCAAGAAACATGGCTGAGTTCTTCAAAGAGAGATAGTATAATGGGTAAGGAACTATTTCAAGGTCTTTGTTTCTGTCTGAGGAAAATCTGTCTTCACTTATTCTGACTGGATTTGACCTGCTCAGAAGAGATTTGACCCATCTAGAAGAAGTTGCTCTAAATATGCCTATTTTCTCTAACAGGGGAGTCAGATACAGGGCTTAAGAGGAAACATAAATCATGGAATCACTGTATATGATTCCATGTTGGTACCAAAAGTATTTCTTATCAGGTTCTTACTTTTAAAAATACTGAGGAACCTTGGCTGTATCATCTCTGGCGATTCACTCAGAAGCCATTCTTCTTGTCTTTTTTTTTTAACATCCAGTGCAGTCAGTCCCTCAAAAGACCAGGATGAATATTTTATGCATGAAATGTTTCCTGTACAGTAGTGACATAATAAGAAGAGGCATTTTATTAGTTTGCGCACGCAAGAAGAATAGTTTACAGAAACAGGACGTCTGTGACCACTTGTAGTAAAATACTTTTTAGTCTCTTATTTTATGGACAGTCGATTTCAGCCTTTTGGTTCATCTTTTATAATTTCAAATTCAACCCCCATCCTTTTTTGTCTTTACCAAACCCCTGTGTGCAAAGTAGCACCCCACTTTGGTCTTCACTCTCCCCCTCCCTGTTGCCCATGCATATCTTGAGCAGGAAGTAACCCATGTGGAAAGACACTGAGCAGAGAGCTACAGCTGTTGCCACTTATGCTCCAGAGCACAATTTTAGGAATTAATGGCTTCTAATCCTGAAAATAATATAGATACAGAATGGTGTGAGATTCCAAGCTGCCAAGATGAAGTCTCTTGCTCTTACTTCATAAATATGTTTATAAGAGTATGCCCTAATCTCTTAATGGCAAGAAAAAGCTGCTGAGATCCCATTCTCAACTGAAAGCTCAAGTTGGCAGTGGATGGGAACTCTTCATTGACACTGTCTGAGAATACCTCTTGATTTAAATACTAGGGGAAACAATTAAAAGAGGCAGATAAACACCTTTTCATCATTGATTGACTCATACATAGTTGTTGCTATGAATGAATTCAACGCCCTTGTTTCAAAAATTATATGGTACTGCTGGAGACTATTTCAATTGATCACTTTTGTGTACATTTCTGAAGTGTTTAAATAGTTACACAACAGAAACACCTGCCTTCTCCAACATGATGTCCTCTAGAGTGCTAGACTACAACTCATAGACAGTTTATGCAAGTTGTAGTTCAACCTCTCTGGACAATATCAGTATACACATTTAACTTGGGTAAGTACCATTCTCAGTTTACTTCTGTTTTCCTTCATATCTTCCCCTCTGGAATCTGAGGAATCCAATACAGAGGATTGGGAGGGAGTTCTGGCTCATGATAAATCTGAGAAACTGGGATCCAAAGAAGCTATGGGGCTCTTTTCTCAGGTGGGTTTAATGTTTGATGAAGAGATACCCCCCATCCTTTGAAGTCCAGCAAAGAAAGAAGGAACAGAACTACAGGTAGTCCCCAACTTACAAACATCCAACTTACAAATGACTCATAGGACCTCTTCACATGGCTCCTTTGAGTTGTGCTGTTTCTCTGGCAATTGTCAGTGCAAGGGAAGATGCATGGGGTGGCTCATGATGCTCCGTGCACTCTCCCTCCTTCTCTCATCATACAGTGGGAATGGGTCAGGGTGTGTTGCCCTTCCCCTCATCATATGGGGGAAAGGGAGGAAAGTACAGGTAGCTCCATCAGAGCTACCCAAAGCACACTTTCCTCCTCATAGTGGTGGAGGAAATGACTTCCAGTGCTTCCCCTCCACTTTGGGAGGAATGTGGGCAGGACTGATGACACTCGGCAGTCCTTGTCCAGGCCCAGCCAAAGCAGGAAAATGGGGCTGTTTTAGCCCCATTTGAAGAGGTCCCTAGTCAAGAACAGGAAGTGAAAGAAATCTACCCCTTGGAAGGGAAATTCACTCCTAAAAAAAGAATTAATATGGATAAAAGGTGCTTCCAAACAAAACATTATCACCAATTTTTGTTTGCACAACAAGTCACATTTTACAAAATCCAATTATCACAGGGACAGAAAGTGAGGTGAAGTCTTCTGAACAGAGGCACAGACAGCAGAGGTGTTAACTCTTCACTATGCTATTCAAAGCAATATGTGTATATGTGTGTGTATGTGTCTGACTCTGGGAGTTGATGCTCTTCTCCATTTCTAAACTGATGAGCTGGCATTGTCTGTAGACACCTCCAAGGTCATGTGGCCAGCATGACTGTATGGAATGGCGTTACCTTCCCTCCAAAGCAGTGTCTATTGATCTACTCACATTTGCATGTTTTTGAACTGCTAGGTTGGCAGAAGATGGGCCTAACAGCGGGAGCACTCTCGGCATTTGAACTATGAACCGTTTGGTCAGCAAGTTCTGCAGCTCAGTGGTTTAACCTGCTGTGCCACCAGGGGGAGTGATATATATATATATATATATATATACACACACACACATATATATACACACATATATATACACACACATATATACATGAATTAAGGAACATGAAAGGCACTGCAGACTACTTTTACCAGAGAAGTCAGCCATAGCAGAGCACCTGATGAACCAACCTGGACACAACATATTATTTGAGAACACAGAAATGCTGGAGCACTCTAACAACCACCATATCAGACTACACAGAGAAGCCATTGAAATCCACAAGCATGTGGACAATTTCAACAGAAAGAAGGAAACCATGAAAATGAACAAAATCTGGCTACCAGTATTAAAAAAACTCAAAAATTACAACAGCAAAACAATAGAGATGAAACAATCAGGGACATCTAATCACCTCTCAACAAAAGATTGCCCCAGGCACTAACAAGCCACACCAAACAACTGCCAGGCCATCAAATGCTAATCAAAGTGGTCAATTGAAACATTAACACCTAGCTCCAACAGACAAGAGTTCTTTGCCCCACCCTGGTCATTCCACAGATATATAAACCCATTTTTCTAGTTCCAACAGACCTCGCTACCTCAGGATGCTTGCCATAGATGCAGGCGAAACGTCAGGAGAGAATGCCTCTAGAACATGGCCATATAGCCCAAAAAAACCTACAACAACCCGATTTTCATGATGTTTTCACTTTCATGAACTAGACAGAATTTGCTAAATGGTGATAATAGTTCTCTTTAGATGCAACCCCATCTATAAAGAGATAGTAGTATGACTGTATTTGATCGTTGTCATTGTCCTTGGCTTTGTCCATTGCAGGTTTTTTACTCTGCATTAATTTCCCTCCACCCTTGAAAGCAACACCATCACTTTGTGGCTTTGTAACATGGACATACTATGACATGAGGCTGTCAAGCCTTTTTAACCATCATTAAAATCTGCCCCCGAGGGATATTTTCAATCAGACCGCATTACAGTCAGTATGGACTTTGTATTTGCATTTTGAAACTTCACAAGCTTGTCAGAGACAAGCATCAGAAATTAGCTTCTTGTAATGTTTGTGGTCTGTTTTGTTAATTTGTTCCATTGGCATTTCTTGAAGATAAAGATCCATTCATTTTTAGAATAATCACACACCCACGCTGAGGCCAAGGCAGGGAAGCATAAGGGAAGCTTATGTGTAAGTGTGTGAAAGATTGGGATCAGCTTGGATGCTTTTCCACTACAGTACAATTGTAGCACTATGGTTCCAGTTTAATTGTCATGACAACATCCAATGGCATTCTAGGCTTTGTCGTTTGACAAAAACACTAGAACTCTCTTGCTGGAAATTCTAAATGTATCTCTCAAAGCTGGAAATCCTAGAACTTCGTAAGAGTGAACCATGGCAATTAAAGTGAACTCATAGCACAACAATTGTTTAGTGTGAAATGGGAACTGATACCTGAGATCACTCAATCATTTTGAAATTATGCACCATAGTTCAGTAGCAGAGCACAGGTTTTGCATGTCAGAGTTTCACTGTATAAGTCCTCGTAACTATTGCTGACCTTGAACAACTTATGTCAGATCAAGTTGATCCTGTGAGTCACCTGCCTCAATATACTAAAAATAAAGTATGTAGGAATCCAACTTTGGAGAGCAACCACAGTCCAGTGATAGGTACATGCCTGGAATGCAGAAGGTCCCAGGTTCATTCCCTGCTCTTCTCCCAGTTTAAAAATGTTTTCATGTGACAGAGGCTGAGAAAGACTCCCTGTTTAGACAGATTATGATCTGATCTATAGTAAGGCAGCACTTTATGTTTGAACTGCAAGCAAAAGTATGATAAAAAATTGAGAAAAATGCAAGCAGGCAGCAAGTAGGAAAACACAGATATGGGTGGTAGAGAAGGAGAAAGACGCAATCAGACTTCAGTAACTAAAGCCAAAGGCCTCTTTCCAAAACTTGAAAAACTTACTCTTTTGGACTATAATCTACATGTACATAGAGCATTGCATCCTCTCGCTGCCTGACAGCTGTCAAGATCAGGAAAAGGCCTTACTGTTGATGGTTCCTAGTGAGGAGGGAATGGAGAGGGGAATCAGTTCAAACCATGGAGAAACATCTGCGGTCTCAGCTGAGTTGTGGAATAGACATGAATGTAGTCCTATCCCCAGGAGCCCAAAACAACTGGATTTTCATGGTCTGAATCTTAGGCTCATCTACACTGCCATATAAAACCAAGATTATCTGCTTTGAATGCAATTATATAGCAGTGTAGACTCATATAATAAAGTTCAAAGCAGCTAACATGGATTATCTGCTTTGATAATCTGGATTATATGTCATTGTAGATCCAGTCCCCTTCAACATTGCCATTAAAATCCAGATGATCTGCTTTGAATTGGATTATATGACAGTGTAGACTCATATGATCCAGTTCAAAGCAGATAATATATATTATCTGCTTTGATAATCTGGATTATATTGCAGTGTAGAAGGGGAGTCATATTCAGGGCCCTTTGAGACAGGCCCAAAATATGGGATCTTGCTTGTACCCAGGGCTTGGGTTGGGAGTAGGGACATAAACCCGGCAGAAAGTGGATTAAAATAACTCTTTTCCTCCCAGGTTTCTGCCCTGTCTGGAAAGGCCCTCAGGCATCTGAACAACTGATTGGAGATGTGAATTGCTCTGGTGGGAAGGCTTCGTTTATGTGGAGATGTTCCTCTGCATAAGATCTCTAATAAATGCCTAATACTGGTTGAGTACCCTCTATCCAAAATGCTTGAGACCAGGAGTGTTTTTTGAGGGAGAGTTATTACATTTGCATATATTTACATAATGAGATGGGACAAGTCTAAACACAAAATTCATGTATATACGCATAGCCTGAAAGTAATTTTATGCCATCTATATAAATAAAAATGTAATGTTAGTTTGTGGGATTAACATAACTCAAAAACCACTGGACAAATTGACACAATACACTTATCAGGCCAATGAGTGACCATCACTCATAAAAACACTGAAAAACACAGCAGAAGAGACTTAGAAAGCTAAAAATTAAAAAAAAATACATCACAACACATCAGCAAAAACACACACACATATATACCATATATATACGCAAACACACATATATACCCATATACACAAATATATACACACAAATATACACACACAAAGCACATATAAACAGATTGGGCCACAGCAATGAGTGGCAGGGGATGGCTAGTACATTAAATAATTTTGTGGCTGAAACAAAATTTATGTACATTGAACCATCAAAAAGCAAAGGCATCACTATCTCAACCACCCTAATACACAATTTTGGAGTACTTTGGATAGTTAAAAAAACCCTTTAAACACAGGAAGTTAAGCTGATACATTTTCCCAACCTGCCCTTCCTAGGCTAGGAGAAAACAATTAACAGTTTCTGTCCCAGGTTGCTTTTTAAAATACACAATATATAAATGAATATATTCAAATAATGTTAAACCCCTGCACTATGCTTCCACAAAGATATGCAACTTATATTTAAATGAAAATTCAAGAACTCTAGATTGTATCTGAAAACTCTTATCAAGTCTTTATTTTGACCAAACATGTTGCAATTATTTATTTTGATGCTCAGAGAAGGATATTGTTAACCTTTCATATGTTTTAAAAATCAAAGCAATTTACAATAAAACCACCATAAGCCTTCACATTGAATTTTCAGATGGATTTTTGTTCTATAAAAAAGCACAAGTATCTTGATACAGAGTTGCTTTAAAAAAGTAACAGCTTCTAAAACACAAGAGAAAATCAAAACGGTCTTATACATCTTCCAGACAAAAGTAACCAGAATAGGCCAATTCTTCCTTCCCAAGAAAAATCTTTGATTTAAGAGCTCTTTCTTAGAATTTTCCATATGAAAAATGGATTTTTAATAAGTCAGTGTTTGGTTTTCATGCTAATTGTCTGAAGACCAGACTGAATGCCAAATGGTCTTGCCTTTCATTGTGAATGCTTCCCACACTTCCTGCAACAGCCAGAATCCATAAAGGTCATGTACCTGGTGTTGATTCAGTGTCATTGTTACAAAAATAGCCAGCTGCTGAAAGCTCCTCTGGTGACCAATATTACTTGCCAGCTTGGATGATCTTTGGTTGGGACTCTGGAAAGCAAAGATCAGCAGGAGATGACATAGACAATGGTAACATTGCATGAGGTTCAGCGGAGTCAGAATCTTTAACTGCTAAAAGGAAGAAAATGTAACTGGTAACCATCAAGTGATAAATCCCAGAAGAGTCTTCATATTAGCCTGGAGCAGCAGAAGACAAACACTTTAATATAATGGCTACAGAAATGCTAGGGATCTCCCTGTGATAGCCAGTGAACCCCTCGAGTTTTTAGTCTGAACTCTAAAGGTGATAGCCAAGCTCGTGAGCCATAAACTGGATCTGCACTGCCATATAATCCAGATTATCAAAACACTGACATATAATCCAGTTCAAATCAGATAATTTGGATTTTATATGGTAGTGTAGGTGGAACCATAGTCTTTAAATACTGTTTCCCTGAAAATAAGACATACCCATAAAATATGCGGTAGCAGGATTTCTAAGCATTTGCGCAATATAAGACATACCCCAAAAAGAAGACATTGTGATAGGCCCTTCTCACCTGCCCCATCATGACAGATATCTTGGAGGTGACCGGAGAGGTGTAAGTAGCCCCATTAACAAGGTCAGCTTCCTCTGTCAGGTCTGTGCATGCTGCAAGCTGAGGCATTGAGGGAGACATAGAAAATGAAAGTAAAAGTCTTCTCAGTGACGTGAGGAGTAGGACGCTCTGCTTTAGGTATTGTGTGACTTCAGGGGGAAGAAGTAAAGCAATATTTTGGCAATATTTGGGACAACAACTCTAAGAAAGGAATTGTGATCCAAAAAAGTCACAACTACCAGCTCCATCCCTTTCTCTTTACGCTGAAACCATGGTTTGTGTGTATATGTGTGTCAGGAGCAACTTGAGAAACTGCAAGTCGCTTCTGTTGCCCAGGGGACGCCCAGATGTTTTGATGTTTTACCATCCTTTTGGGAGGCTTCTCTCATGTCCCAACATGGGGAGCTGGAGCTGACAGAGGGAACTCTACCCGCCCTCCCCGGATTGGAACCACTGACTTGTTGGTCTTCAGTCCTGCCAGCACAAGTGCTTAACCCATTGTGCAGCCGCGGGCTCCAAACTCTTGGTTATAGTTCTTAGGCTTCAGTCCTACACACAATGTAAGTAATCCGTTAATGTTGCTGTCATCTGTGAATGCACATGCATGTGGTGTTCATATTTGATTTTGATAGTAGCCTTAGACTTTTAAAGATAAAGTATGATTTATGTGTTATAGATATACGTGTACACTATAGGTTTATATACTTTTATTTCCTATTTTCCTTCACACACATTATCCTTGTACCTCAGACCTTCCTCTGTTTTGAAGGAAATCACTTCTGTATATTGTCAAAGGCTTTCATGGCTGGAATCACTGGGTTGTTATAGGTTTTTCGGGCTGTGTGGCCATGATCTAGAAGCATTCTCTCCTGATGTTTTATCTGCATCTATGGCAGGCATCCTTATCTGCATCTATGGCAGGTTTCTCACAACCTCTGAGGATACCTGCCATAGATGCAGGCAAAACATCAGGAGAGAATGCAACCCAGAAATCACTTCTGTTTAAAAAAAAGGAAGAACATGCAAGAATAAAGGGGCTAAAATATAATAATACCCAAGGCAAAAGGCTGGGGTTAAAATGGATCCTGTGGAACATGTTGGAATGGATGGGAGAGTGTAGAAAAAGAGATAGTGAAACAAAGCAAACCAGGCTTCATGCAAAACATTTTTTCTACCCACCCCATCACCTGAATGTGCTGCTGAAAATGTACTTGACACATTATGCTATCTGTGTGTGTTACAATGCGAAGTTGCTCTTTACCTTGGAGGTGACATAAATTCAGCGTGATAATACACAGACTGCCAAGGCTAACACTTATTTAAATGCTGGCCTAATTGTAGCATGCAAGCCACGTACATTAATGGCATGTAAATCGCTCGTATGCCAGAGGTGTCACAACCTTTTTTTCTCCCTACCTTCTCCCCACCCCTTTATCCAATGGTGTCAAACTTTTGTTTCCTTCTTGGAATCAATGCTGTTTTCAGTGTTCAAGATCTTTCTTTGTTTGCGCTGGGGCCCACGGTCCCTGCAGCTAATCGCCTTTCAAAACAGCTATTGTTATGTTGCTGTTTGCCTGTGAAAACGCCACACAATAGGAAGCAGTCTGTACAGAGAGGAAAATGCATCTATAGTTGAATATTCCTCTGGACACTTGGGAAAGGGCTGCAATGGGAAAGAGAGAAGTGATGTTGTGAGACAATACTGGAGAGTCAGTAATGAAGAAGAACACACAGCCAAAGGCAAACAAACAAGCAGGCAAGGTTTTATAACATGGACTGTGATTACATAAAGCATGTCCAGATTAAAGTCTGCTCTAAGTTATGTCAAAAATTATGAAAATGATGAAGTCTACTGGTATTATAAATCAGCTACTAAGTCATTATAGGTTATCTCTCGTGGCTGAGTATTATTGTCTTCCAAGGGTAGGGTCTTGGTGGTGGGTCCGTAAGTGGCTGTAGACCTGTTCTGGATCCTCATGGTCTTCCACACTGAGGACATATTTTTCTAGATGGAAGGTGGCCTTGACAAGAGTTTGCTTAATATTCCTTCCTCATAGTACATTTCTTCCTTTCACTACCCCCCCCACCCCCATTTGTGCCTCTTCAAAATCCACAGCACTGTTGGTAATAGATAGCTGACTTCCACTTTAAACACTCAAGGCTTCCCATTTCTTGGTGTTTATTCCATTTTTTTACGATTAGATTTAAGCCCATCTTTAAATGTATTTTGCTGTTCACTGACATTCTGTTCACGGTTCTTGAGCTGAGAGTAAAGTAACTGCTTTGGGAGACAATGAATGGGCACTTGGACAATGTAGCCAGTCCAGTGAAGTTGGACTGGCTACATTGAATCATGGCTTCAAGGCTGGTGGTCTTTGCTTCTTCCAAAACACTGATGTTTTTCTGGCTATCTTGCAGGATTTTTCAAAGGCAACACTGATGGAATCCTTATAGAAGTTGAGAGTGACATTTGAAGTCAGTCCATGTTTTGCAGACATACAAGAGAGCTGGAAGGACTATAGATTTATAAACAAGCATCTTGATATCTCTACGAATGTCCCGATCCTCAAAAACTCTCTGCTTCAATGTATTATTGATGGTTTTCATGACAGTCACTAGGTTGCCATGAGTTTTCCAGGCTGCATGGCCATGTTCAAGAAGCATTCTCTTTTGATGTTTCACCTGCATCTATGGCAGGCATTTTCAGAGTTTTTGAGGCCTGTTGGAAACTAGGCAAGTGGGGTTTATATATCTGTGGAATATCTAGGGTGGGAGAAATAACTCTTGTCTGTGTGATGTAAGTTTGAGTATGGCAATTGGCCACCTTGATTCGCATTTAATGGCCTGGCAACTTCAAAGCTGCTCCCATCCTGTGGGAATCCTTTGTTAGCAGGTATTAGCTGGCCCTAGGATCCCCTGGTGGCACAGTGGGTTAAACCCTTGTGCCAGCAGGACTGAAAACCGACAGGTCTCAGGTTCGAATTCTGGGAGAGTGCGGATGAGCTCCCTCTGTCAGTTCCGGCTCCCCATGTGGGGACATGAGAGAAGTCTTCCACAAGGATGGTAAAACATTAAAACATCTGGGTGTCCCCTGGACAATGTCTTTGGAGACAGACAATTCTATCACAACAGAAGCGAAATTCATACCTCCCTGAATGGACTTAGGGAGGATTCCAAACATAAAAGGCAAATGTTCAATGCCCAAATACAACGACAATACATCCATAGTAACAAAATTTAAACAACCCGACATATAAACATAAATCATGACTTAACAACTAAAATTAAATAAAAAACACAGCCTGTTATAACAGACATAAGACAAAACATCAAACATTGACTAGAAACAGTTCTCTAATCCTGACTTACCAGGCAGCAGACATTGTGAGCAATGTGGGTCTCTTCTCTTGATGATTGAGATGCAGCAAGCTGTTGTTTACTTCCCATTTACATCAGGAATCTTTGGTGTGAGGAAGAATTGTAACAGGGATCCTGCTTCTGATTGTTACAACAGAAATAACTGGTTGGAGGGTGTGGATATCCTGGTATGCAATTCTTGATTGAAAGGAGAGCAGAACCCTATCACACACAGTGGCTGCTGTCCCATAAGTCAGAACTGGAGGGCAACTGGGCCAGGAAATGCTACTCAGTTAACTATATTTAATTAAATACCTGACTTAGAATCTCAGCCAGTATTTTCCTACTATTATATTTTTACAACATTCATATACTAAATTTTGTTTCAAAGCTTGCATATATGAAATTTAAAACTATAAAACAAGTGGGCACATGAAAGTGTAATAAGAAGAAGTGCAGCAGAATGATAAAATATTCAGCTCAAGAAAAATGAGGGAAAATGGTGGCTGCACAAGGAGTGAGGGAAGTCCAGGTTTTAGGAGAGGTAGCTCCTGCCGTGCCAAAATTGAGGAAGTGCATCAGCAGAGAGGACCAAAAAAAGAGAGAACACTGATTAGCAGAAAAATTGCATATGCTAATTTATACGCCTTGATTTAGAAATAATTACTATAATTTAGAATTATCATTTAGAATTAATTGCTATGATTTAAATAGAAAAAAATAAGACTTCACCCCATAGTCAGAAAGGCTACAACTGGGTGACCTGTATGCTTACTCAGTCTGCAGTCAAGATGCCAGTTGTTAAGTGACAACCTCAAAGCTTATTACTCTTATGTTTTTTCCCTTTCTTAACTGGACTCTGACTGCACAGGCTGTCCTGTAGTGGAAACCTTCAAACAGATGATCTCCCCTGATGACATTTCATTAGAAGGCTACACCCTGAAAAATAGGATCCATTGCCACTCTGTTTGATCTTTATTCGTTCCCTTCAAGCATGCATTGTGCCAAGGGATGTCTGAGGTTGGTGATTCTGCTGTCTCCAATGATCTGTATTTTACAGTCATCTATTAGGCATGGCTAATATCTGTGAAAGAGAGCTGTTGGAAAGCCTACAGACTTAGGAGTCTCTATATATGGCTACAGGCATTGCTTTGCAGAAAAACCATGCTTTCCCTAATTAAGCCTGTAAAAGGTTTGAGATATGCAAGAAGATATCTCCTTCATATTCTCCAACATTTCATAGATGAAAACCAGGACACATGTGGCTATTGGCTAAACAACATCAGACTGTGGTCAAGAACAGAGGTAACAGGAGAGACTTTTTCCATCTATCTGCTCCTCCCCCCTTTTTGTTACAATTAAGCTAATTGAGTATGAATTACCTTTGCAATTTGAGCTCTGTTTGTAACAATAGAAGTCAGCTGAGGGCCCATCAACACAGTACCATTAGCTTGGAGCTCCTGATTCACAATGGTGGGTGGCCAAATGATGTCCTCTGAAAACACAGGAGGAGTTGCTACAAAGCGCAAAAAATGCAAGATTTTCAGTTGTGGGAATATTCTGATTGTGGTTGGAAAATGCAGATATCCGAATCTCTGTATGTCCCTACAGTCAGAAAATATGAGATTTTTGATGTTGGTTTGTTCCCGTGTTACACATATTGGTTCCTGATTGGTTGTATCTTAAAAACATGGCAAGATTTGATGAAAGGGAAAAAACTTTCTCCTGGCAAGGGAAGCTTCATCCTCCACATGTTTAATGAAGTTTGTTATACACAAACAAAGATTTTGCCATGCAATCAACTTTCCCTATGTTTTTATGATAAAAGCATTGAGGAATAGATATGTATAACCCAGGAGCATCACCCCGTTGTTCCCAGGCACAAGAACATGACCAAACCTGCCTGGACAGATGACCATGCAACCTCTGAATGATAATAACAATGACAGAGTTCTGTTACTGGCTTGAAAGTGTCAGTTCCGATTTAATAGTGTAGTCCTGAGTTTGAAAGTACTGGTCCTACTCCACAAATTTTGTGTGCCACAAACTTCATTAAACATGTCAAGGATGAAGTTTCTTTTGCCAGAACAAAGTTTTTGCTCTCTAGTCATTTTTTGCTATCTTTTCAGGATAAAAGCAATGAGGAACAGATACATATGACCCAGGAACAAACAATGCGCATATTCGCATCATCACATTTAAAGTTTTTAAAAATAAAAATCTAAAAATTCTGGCAGACGTCCCACGGTGGCCATCTTGCAGGCTTTGAAATTCCATAACAAAGCAGTAAGTCTGCATGCAGCAGGCAGAAATCCAACAAGTCTGTGTGTGGACTTGCTCTCAAGTCCTGGGTTTTGTTTTGGTTTTTATTTTATTTTTTTGCTCCTCATGGAAAACCCGCAATTTGGTGCTGTTTGGAAATGCCCTGAGAACAAAGTGAGAAAGAGGAATGAAGAGAGAGAAACCAGGATATTTTAAAGCATATGAAAAAGTGGGATGACAGAGAATTAAATAGGACAATTCTTCCAAAATTGTAAGGTATTTGTGTCTTATAAGTCACTGTGAAGGACATGTGGGAAAGCCATTTCTCTTGTCACACTCCATTTATGGAATATCCCCCCTTTTGTAAGTCCGGTTGGTGCTGATGTTGATGTCAGTATAGAGTGAAGCAAAAACACAACTGTTTGCTAAAGTCTTTTGAGAATAATTGGTTTTAGACACAAACATTCACATTATTTTTAATTGCTTTAAACCATTTTAACCAGTTTAAGCTGTGTTCTTTCAACTTGTAAAATAGTTCAACATGTTTTTGTCTTTGTATATATATATTCTTGTTTGCATGTTTTCAAATTGTTTCAAGTTGACATTGTTGTATGCCACTGAGTTCCTTCTCACTGTATCTATTTTTTTTATTTATAACTAGCTTGGGTCCCCAGCAAGATAACCAAATTAGTAAAAGAGTGAATTCAGGTTAGGTTGCTGGGCAGCAATTTAGAATGAATCAGACATCACTAGTGAATCCATAACATCAAAACAGAAATGGAACTATTGTGAACTGAGACTTAAAAGGCAAAGATAGGTTAAATTCAGAACTTGTGAAAGTTACTTGAGTTCCTGAGCTGAAATATTGGGGATATACTCATGCTACACAATTGTTGCACTTTCATATCAACTTTACTGCCATAGCTTCATCTTATGGACTGAAGACTGGGATTAATCATTTCATTGAGTACTTAGCATTCTGTAGTGCACGCATTCCCTTTAAATGCAGTACGGGTTGAGCATCCATTATCTGGAATTTTGAAATCCAAAATACTCCAAAATCTAAAAATGACAACTTGGGTGGCTGAGATTGTGACACCTTTGTTTTGTGATAGTTCAATGTACACAAGCCTTGGTTCGTGCACAATATAAAAATGTAAAAAAATATTTCCAGGTTATGGGTAGAAAGTGAATATGAAATGTAAACACATTGCATGTTTAATCTTGTGTCCCATTTCAAAAACATTTCATTTTGTACATATGTGCAAAAACAGGTATTCCATTTTTTTAAAAAAAAAATCAAAAATACATCTAGTCCCACTCTCTAGCACTAGATGAGGGAAATGCAACCTATATTAAAACACTTTGGCTGGGAAGTCTAAGTAGAGTGGAGACGTGTCAGAAAAAGCTATGCCAAGGTGCTATTAGTGCTTCATGTGGCTCCTTCTCCCAGGTGCAGTTGCCTGTCACAGTATGCCCAGATATCTATCCCCACAATAGATTCAGTACCTTGAATTGCTTCTTGAAAGTTAACACTAAACCCAGGATTTTTTTTTTCATGTCAGGAGTGACTTGAGAAACAGCAAGTTGCTTCTGGTGTGAGATAATTGGTCATTTGCAAGGACATTCCCACGGGACATCCAGATGTTTAGATGTTTTACCATCCTTGTGGGAGGCTTTTCTCATGTCTCCACATGGGGAGCTGGAGTTCATCTATGCTCTCCTTGGAATGGAACCTCTGACCTGTTAGTCTTCAGTCCTACCAGCACAAGGGTTTAACCCATTGCACCATCGGGGGCTCCACTAAACTCAGTACAAATTCATAATTCCACTATCATGGGAACCATCAAGCAGCATGGAGCTTTCCTTTCCCCTGTTTACTCTGCCTCTTCTGCAGTGGTACTGACACATACCTTTGCTTTTTAATTTTTTTAAGGAAAGAGCCTCTCCCTTTTTAACATTTTGCTTCAGTCAAAGAGGACTTGTGAAATAGTGGGAGGCGTGAAGTCACCCTGACTGAGGACTATACTTGGATCCCCGCCATTTCAATATATTCCAAAATCAAAAATTCAAAACTTCTGGTTCCAAGCAGTTCAGGTAAAGAAGACTCCACCTGTATATTTTTGAACACCAGATTCTAGCAAACAGAAAATATCTATGATCTTTCCGCTTCTAAGCAAACCTAGATGGCAACTGTTGGAAACAGGATGATAGACTGAACAGATTTTGCTTTGGTTCAGAACTGATTTCATCAACTTCTGTTGTACAGGAATAGTTTCATGTGGCAAAGTGTGGGTGTTGGGATCCTCTAGGTTGAATGAGTAAGCATGGATCTCTGAAGACCCTCCTTAGTTGCTTACCTATGATGTAATGGATGCTGGAACTTTGGTACTTTTGATATTCTCCATTGCATGTCTTGGAAGTTGCATACTGATGTCCATATTCAAAAGCCAGATTGATCAGTTTGGGAATAATCACCCATCAACTGGCCTTTCTTAGAAACTTGTTTGAACAATTTCCATGTAGCATTTATTGACACTCCCTGAAACATGACGGATCAAGCAGTGAGCAGCCAGACACAATGTTAGAAAGTTCTAATATTATGACGCCCGGAGCCTGTTCAACAAGTTTTGCGTGTGCACGCAAGGCTTTCTAATTGGGCTCCGGTATTAAGACAGTGCATCTCTTTAAGTTTTCATGTGGAAGTATGAGCTTTGGAATGACAGGATATCAAAGTGAAAATTAATGTCCGCCACTTGTATATTGCCTAGACGTTACTTTAGAGAGAAAAACAACAGGAGCGAGACGAAGCCATACATATGTTAAATTCACATCAGTAATAAAGATTAAGTAGAAGTTAATAGCATCCCAGTCATGCTTGTGGAGGTAATCTCCTTTCTGAAAATTCAAAATTAGATTTGGAGGATCGAAGCAAACAGGGGGTGAGACTTTGGCGTAATATTTTAATCAAATTGTCATGAATGAGTGGATACAATTAAGAATTCTGTCAGTCACAGTGCGGAGCCCCTTTTGTTAGTCAGCTGTTGTGAGGGATGCACGAGGGCATCGTGGGTAGAGATTAAACTTGACCTTTCCCAGGCTCTTCATTTTTGACCCTCCGGCTAGGTTTTGTCCATCAGATGTCCATTTTTAAGGGGAGAAAAGCAGAAACATAGGGTCAGGAATGAAACAAAAGCACTGTTCCCTCTCGCTCTTTAAAAAAACCCTCCTTTTTCTTAAAAAAAACCCCCTCCAGACCTTTCCTTTTAAATAGAACAGACAAGCTTCAGTATTAACTCTGGGCTAGCTATAAAATGTCTGCTTTATTTGCTTTTTTGTATGGCACGAATTTTAGGGTAAATTACCTCTAAAAAACAATATTAGGCAAGGGGCAATACATTGTTTTAAAAATGACTTGGGATCAGAGTTTTGTATTCACTAAACTGGATTGTAAGATAGTTTATATACTAGATATGAACTTTATGTAAATGAAATGAAATGTTTTGCTTTCTGAAAATCACATGAGAAATTGTAGCCAGCCAAGGTGATCAATTAGTAAAAGTAAAGGTTTCCCCTTGACATTAAGTCTAGTCATGTCTGACTCTGGGAAGATGTCTGAGTCCAACTCATCTCCGTTTCTAAGCTGATGAGCCGGCATTGTCCATAGACTGGAGGCCACAAAATGCACATTGCCAATGCATGCTGCAGCACACATTTTAAAGTATAGTAAAAGTAAAGGTTTCCCCTGACATTAAGTCTAGTTGAATCTGACTCTTGGGGGTGGTGCTCATCTCCATTTCTAAGTCAAAGAGCTGGCGTTGTCCATAGTCATCTCCAAGATCATGTGGCCAGAATGACTGCATGGAGCACTGTTTCCTTCCTGCTGGAGCAGTACCTATTGATATACTCACATTTGCATTTGAAGGAACATTTTAATGGGAATAGTCATTTTAATAGTCATCGCTATAACTGTGAGGTCTTCAGGATACACATGGGTGCTCAATTTTAATGTTTCCCTCCTACTGTTCAACGCAGTTGAAAGAAAAAGTCTTGCTATGATCTGGGGTTGGTGGAATGTTCCACTATCAAAAGAGATATTGCTGTGGTCTACAATATGATAAATAGATACAGGCAGTCCCCAAGTTACAAACATCCAACAATTGATAGTTGTAAACAGAGGTGAGACAACAAGAAGCAAGATAAATCTACCTCTAAGAAGGGAAATTTACTCCTGGAAGATTTATCACGGGGAAAATGTGTCTCCACTGAAGCTGTATCACCAATCCTTGTTTCCACAACAAGCCGATTTCTCAAAATCGAATTATCATGGGGACAGAAAGTGAGGCAAAATCTTCTGAACAGGGGTCCAGACAGCAAAAAACAAAACAAAACAAAAAAAACCCCAAAGAAATCCAAACACACCACAGGGATGTTAACCCTTCCCTATGCTATCTATCTATCTATGGCTGGAGTTACACTTAAAAATGTATCTGTTTTGACTTACAAACAAATTCAACTTAAGAACAAACGTACAGACCCAGTCTTGTTCGTATCTTGGGGACCTCTTGTATATGTGAGTGTATATGTATATATGAGGAAACACACAGCTGTATTTTATATATATATACACACACATACATATTAGTGTGTATTGATACACACACACACACACACACACATACACGCACACACAAATAGTGACCGCCACTTTCAGAATACAGATCTGTGCCCAGCTGTAGATCCCTCCCTCCAAACACACATACACATAGATTACATTTGACAATTCTTCTGCTATGTCCTCACTCAAGGCATTTTGCTACCTTGGGTGAGGACATGCCTTTCATTCCTTTTACAAAGGCTAACCAGATTGGCAGCTGAACTGAAACTTAATACAACTCTAATAATGGGACAACATCTTCCACCATTGTAGGTTAGCGTCTGGTGGGAACGAGAGACAGGGCCTTCTCAGTGGTGGCCTCTCAGCTGTGGAACTCCCTTCCCCATGATATTAGAGCAGCTCCCTCCCTCCTGGCCTTTAGAAGGAAAGTGAAAACCTGGCTCTGGGGTCAAGGCTTTGGAGATGAATCTATAGTGAAATAATAGCCTTGAAATATGTGCAAATCATCTTTGGAACAGCTCTGGATTATGATTGAGGATGGCATGATTTTAATACTGTATGCAATGTTTTATATGTTTTAACGTGCATTTAATTTTAATTTTTAACTTAAGTATATTCTAACCATTTGTTGTCCAAAGGCATTGAATAATTGCCATATGTAAAGCCGCCTTGAGTCCCCTTTGGGGTAGAGAAAGATGGGATACAAATGGAGTAAATAAATAAATATACAGCTCTGCCCTTCCAGCATTTGGCAGCAGTTTCTTAGAAGTGGCTGCAGAAGGCAACCAGTTCACTTTGTTGAATAGTAAGACTAGGTCCGTCTTCACACTGGTACAGCAGCTCTGTGTTCTGCAAGCACATCTGGACCAATCCATAGGCATATTGTTGATATCTGTATAATCCCTAGTTTGCCCAGTGAGTGGAACTATTCGTTTTCTTTTTTTCTTGCTTGAAGTGTGGTGTGCGTGGAATTTCCTCCCCTCCCCAGAAATATAAAGACATAAGGAAGGTCAGAAAAGAAACTCTGTGGGAAAGGTCGCACTCCTATTCAAGAAGCCGGCAGCAGGACTGCACAAGAATTACAGGAGGAGCCAAGACAATAAAAATCCTCTCCCTTTCTGGGTTTAAAAGCTAGCGGCTTGTTTTGGAAATTCACAAGAAATAGAATTAGAAAGTACCTTGTTTGAATATGGAATAACTTAACATTCAAAACCTACAGGAACAACATCCTAAAGCTTTTCCCCTATTCCGAACAAATAAAGAGCTGCGCAGGACAGGAGGCTAGATTGTAATGGATAAGAAGGAGGTCCTGATCAGCTGGAGTCAGACAGCATGATTTTAATTTGTGGCTTTAGGAGAGGATGAAGGACTACCTTCTTTATAGTGGAATTTGTATTTGTGTTCATTGTATCCTCTCTTAAGGTTGTAAAGTTACATCTAATAGATGCTGAACAGCTACATGGGAGATTTTAATGAGAGTGACCATATATTTCATTCCTGGTGTTTCACCTACAGTGTTGTCCTCATTTTGCCCTTCCCCCTTTTCTTCCTTCCTTCTTTTCGAAGGCCTAACTCCACTGTTCTGTCCCCTATGAGCTCCTCCTTCATAAATATACCTTTTCACTGCTATCCCATACAGAGATTTATCATTTTATGTCATGCATTTGGCCCACCCATTGAGTTTGATTTTTTGTTGTTATTTTGCACTACTTATTTACTTGAATGTTTTGTATTTCAGTGTGATGTTATTTCTTGTTGATCTGTAATTTATTTTGCTGTAATGTATCATTGGGCTTGGCCTCATGTAAGCCGCTCTGAGTACCCTTCGGGGGAGATGGTGGCGGGCTCTAAATAAAGATTATTATTATTATTATTATTATTATTATTATTACGTTGTACTACTCATACCTCATTTGGTCCATGGAACTACAAGAGATCATATTACAGGATTCAGTGTAGAATATCTTGCCTTTTTGCTGGTTTTGTAAAAAAAAAACCCAACAGAATTAAATCTGAAGATTCTTTAAATGAATGTAGTTCTTTCTTGAATTCATTTGTAACTGATTTCACAGAACCCAATAGACTAGCATACCAGGGGTATATCTGAAACTTGGCAGCATAGTGTTACTTCTACCAACCCCTATTGCCCCTTGCTGAGCAAATTTCAAGCAGGATTGGATCCAAAAGTATTCCCCTCCCTTTACTTTATGCAGCATGTTAGGTGAATCAATAAAATTGTTCTACTGTGTAGACTGTTTAGTGACAACACATCATTTGTGTTACCTTTTGTTAACACGGAGAATAAACACGGAGAATAAATCCTGAGCAACTTGTGCTTGCTTGTCAATACATTATCCTTGCACTGCTCTATACCATGGAATTTGAAAACTGTTTACCCTATTTTCCTAGAGTATCATTTCAAATACTCAGACAGTCCTATTGTACATGATCGCACATTGAATTTGGGATATTTTGTCAGGATTTCTCTCCCCGTGTTTTTAAAACAGAATAAAACCAGACTTTGTGTTAGCTCAGCAAACACCACAATCAACCACATTAGCAACATTTAACCAAAGTATTGAAAAAAAACCCATACTGAAATAAAACCCTCCTGCACTTTAGGGGTTGAAAGGAATATGCATCAAAACGCTTGGCATTTAATTCGCTCTCTCCCCCTCCCCTTCTTCGGGAATTTAGCCAGTGAAATATAGCTGCCAGTGTCTCAGGCCGGCGTGTGTTCTTCTGCAATATGCTCTCGATCAATCAGATTTGCATAACTAAACTGTCGGCAAGCCCGCTCGGCTGCCCAGGTGCAGGGCCATTTGCATATAGAACAGTGAGGAGGTCCCAAGAGTCACTTCAGACTCCAGTGACTGCTGAGCCCGCAGTCCACATAGCACTGGAAATGAAATTGGAATGACAAAAAAAAAGAAGGAAAAAAAAAGAGTAGCGCTAGTCTAGAAGGGTGAAATATGCACTTGTGTTTGAAAGGTTATGTAGAGATCACAAGACAGCATTCCAACAAGAAAATACACACAGGCCCGCACCAAAGTAAATGCCATTGTAGGTACCAGAGTCGCTTCTTTCCTGCCACCTCTTACCAATATATATATTTAAAAATACCCTGTAGATTTGAATAATGACATTTTTGTGAGTGACTCAAATGTCTAAGGGCTCCCTTGTGATTATATGTCTCTTTGTGTTTGTTTTTGTTGTTGTTGTGAAGCTTCAAGTTCTTTCCAACTTATGGGGACCCTAAGGTGGGGTTTTCTGGAGCAGAGGGTGAGTGACTCACCCAAGATGGGTTTCCATGGCCAAGCAGGGAATTGAATCCTGGTTTCTAGACTTGTAGTCAATCACTCAAACCACTACAGAAGGCTGGCTCTACACATTTGTCCCCCCCCCCTCCCCACAGGAACTTAAAAGAGGCACTTGAAGACTGGGAAATATGCTACCCTTTTATGTTTGCTTTGCTTCCTTTTTCTTCCAATTGTCCAGACTCCCAGATTTGTTCCTGGTAGTCCAGCTCCAATCAGAATGTACAGAGATGAAAGCATAATCAGAGGTTGCCTTTATTGCTTCAGTGATAATAGAAAGATGCTGGGTGGGGGAAGTCCCAGATCTGACATGCCGTCCATTTACAAACATCAGTATTCAAAATAATATACATTGTTCTGATTGGTGCAAATTATGATCTACTGCCTCATTAGTTTGTCATGTTCTATGGCTTGTGATTAGTGGATTGGCAGCCAGACTACTTACTGTAACTGGTTATAGGAAGCACACAATGCCCCTATTAAAACAGCTCTATTGGCTACCAATAAGTTTCTGGTCTCAATTCAAAGTGCAGGTTATTACCTACAAAGCCTTAAAAGGTTTGGGCCTCGCCTATCTTTGTGACCACATCCCCACCCCCCATATACCTGCACGAGTGTTAAGATCTGCCAGAGAGGCCCTCCTTGTGATCCCATCACCGTCACAAGCACGGTTGGCGGGGACAAGGGAGAGGGCCTTTTCGGCAGTCACCCCCCAGCTTTGAAACACCCTCCCTAGGGTGATTAGACAGGCCCACACACTGTTATCCTTCCATAGGGATCTGAAGACTTGGATGTTTAAACGAGCCTTTGAGAATGTCTAGCCCCAATTGTCCGCAATTAATGACACAGCACTGCAATTTCATCCCATGCCCTTGTTCCTTAACTACAATTTGCACTATCCCATTCCCTTGTCTTGTTTACAGTTTGCCCATGTCTTACGGCAGTTGTCACCATAGGTTATTGTTATTTCTATGTGCTATTGGTTTTACCTTTTTGTATTATACTGTGTGTTTATTTTATGCATTGTTTTTAGGCCCTTTGTGTCACATGTAAGCTGCCCTGAGTCCCTTCGGGAAGATGGAGGCAGGGTAAAAAAATAAAATTGTTGTTGTTGTTGTTGTGGTTGTTGTTGTTGTTATTATTATTATTTATGGCAAGAACGTTAATAAAAAAATTATTGGAGAAAAACCTGAGTCAATGCTTGAGTATGTCCCCTTTTTACTGGAGGGGCTTTCTGGAAGGGGAAAATGGGTGTTGGTTGGCGACAAAGGGGGCTATGATCACTATCAAACCCTTAGGTGATGGGATTTCCTAATTTCTTTGATGGAAGAGTGGGGAGTGGGGCTGCAGTGATGGGCTTTTGAATCATTTTGGGAAAGATTCTTTATGCCGCTGTATGATTGGCTTGCTTGGTGATTATCTGCATTTGGACTTGTGATTTAGTCTGGTGGCTTGACTGATGAGGAATTTCCTGTGGTTCTTTGGTGACCTGTGTTCATTTTCTGTTGCTGGGAAGAAGAAAGTTGAGCAAAGTACTGGGAGGTCATACATCTGAGCCTCGTTTTTGGGACTCCGACCTTTTGGGGATTTGGGTTTTGAATAATATACTATCTTAATCTGTTTTCCATTTGTGTTGTGTCTTTTTTGCTGGGAAAACATCCGTCTCTTTCCCTGTCCTTTAATGATCAGCCCTTTTGGGAAACTTTCCTTTTGGATCAATACTGTGAGGGGGAAGGATTAGAAATGACTGGCCATTCCATAGGCAGCCTAAATTCCCTTACTACTTGAAGTGGGAAGCAAAGTACTATCCACCATCTCTTTGCCCTAGTTGCGACAAACCCTTCTGGTCCCAAGTTTTTTGAATAACAGATACTCAACTTGGAATTGAAAAAATAGTTGGGTTTCAGTTCTCTCTCTTTCTTTCTGGCCTTTGTTATTATTTTAATATAAAACTAGAATAATATTCCTGGTAGCTTTGCTCCATTCTGTCTAATGTCCAATGATTTCCCTCCACCCCGTCTCCCCAGTTATAGGCAATATTTAACCAAGGGCTTCCTTCCAATCCCGTGTGTCCTTGTCCGTAAAATGCCATGAACTCAGCCTTGCTGGCCCTCGGTCAAGACTGCTCTTGTGACAGGAGGGAAGCAAAAGAGAGGTGTCTCTCTTGGTTTGAATGTCACTTGTTGTCAAGTCGGCATCCCAAGGAGTTTCCATGACAACACCTTTTTGTCGCAGGGGACAAGGTCATGCACCTGTGATCTCCATGAAAAGGACAATGAAGAGAATGTACATTATTTAAAGCTTTTATCTTTCAAGGAGTGCTTCGGTATAACCTTGGAATTGGGCAAATAAAGGGCAAAGTACATTGTGATGCAAGGTAAATTGTTTCGAAAGTGTACTGAGAAGGTTGTAATATTTTCGATTGTAGCACTTGCCCAGGTCAGGATGCTTTGACTGTTCTCCAGCCCAGATATCTGTGCAATAACTGTTTGGATAAATGGCTCCAGCTTTTTACCAATGCAGGCAGAAGAATCATCACCACGCTTGCATTTAGAAAATTGCAGAGGTGGGAAAGAAGTGACCCAGCAAAGGTTGATGCATGCAAGTTCCAACAACTCTAGAAATGATAAGGATGAATGTTGGAAGCTGTAGTTCAGCAAGTTCTAGTTGGCCACATGATTTTCAAAAGAGTCAGCATGGTATCCCAGTCTCTTAGAATATGATTCTGGGATACTAAGGTTCAAATCCCCACTTGGCTATGGAAAGTGATTGGATGACCTTGAGTAATCATACCCCCTTAGCCTCAGAGGAAAACAAGGACAAAGCCCTCTAAACAAATTTGACCGAGAAAACTCCATGATAGAATTGCTTTGGGGAAACATTTTGAAAGCACACAATAACAACCTGATTCCCATCACCGTCTTTTGGTACATTGTGAAGCATCATGAACAATTTGATGGTTTTATGTCAACATTTTACCACCAGTGTTGGTTGCCAGTCTATTTCTATTTCAAATGACTGATTTTGATTTCAGTGATTTAGAAACAGGTCTCCTGAAGGAGAATCACTGTTTGCATCTCTGGTTCCTGAGGATATTGGTGTAACTACATAGTTACTTACTTAGGCGATCCCTTGTACTCCGAGGATGATGGTCCTCAAAGTCTGGTGTATTGGCGATGGGTTTGTAGGTGGCTGTGGAGCCCTATTCTTGATCCGCATGTTCTCCTGTAGTGAGAACATCGGTTTCCAGGTGGAAACTACATAGTGGGCTGGGATTCACTATATAGCTAGTAGAGATCCCAGCTAATGATGATGATGATTCAATCCATGTGGGCAGGTGGATAAATATTTTATCCACTTGCCCACATGGATTGAATGGAGAAACAGCAACATATTAAAATACAACATGAGCCATAAGTTTTAAATACAAAGTAAATAAGCAAGAAAATTTATTATCTGGATGAAGGTCCATTTTTGAACCTTATGTACAGTATTTTTTCGGTTTCTTTAAAGAAAATCCATAATACTTCTTGTCCTAAACATTTCTGATAAGGGATACCCAACCTGTACATAGCACAGAGAAAAGAATTTGGAATGCACAAGCCAATATATGCTATTATGGTCAGTAATTCACTTGAACCAAATGTATATTAAAGAGGAAAAAAAGTGAATAGGATATTACACAATGGCAAAACTAGAGAAAAGTCGCATTTTCCATTGTCTGATTTTTGGCCCATACCTGATAGGATAGCACGCATTCAGGTGCATGCCTTGTTTCCACATCCCGTCACCTTGAATAATTATGCAATTTCCTTCTCCTTTAAACTCTGGGCTTGTACCATCTGTTTTTCCATTTTCTAAGTGAAGGAAGCATGCAAGCAGGAAAACTGATAGTGACTCAGCAGTGATGACTGGTATGAAGATTTGTCTCTACTTCTAACTGTCCTTAAACTCTTAGCTGCATCTTGTGTGGGAGTTTAGTCCAAGCTTTTCAGCAATTTAGTCAGTTAGAAAGTGTCATCTTTTTAGCAATTTCTGCCACCAGTTTTACTGGACATGTTCATCAGCTTGAAGTGAACAAATTCTAGTTTCCTCACATGGTGTACTTTATATAATCCTCAAGGGGTACATGCAACCAATCACTTTAGGCAGCACTGAGTAAAATTTGAGTGATAATGTGCATCCTTTAAAAAACACTCTTTATTAAATTGCAATAAGCTATTAGTAGTTGCACGTTTTCCATGATTGCACAGTAAGGATAAAGAAAGGCAGTGATGGCAAAGGGAGACAGACTAAAACTACCAGTTCTTTCTCCCATACCCAACTTCCCTCACAGACACCATACCAATGATCTTTTTCTTTCTGCCAACTCAATCTTCACTGGTATAGATATCAACAGGATTCCAGACTCAGAACACAATATTGATATTCTGTTACAGGGGGAAAGGAATGAGAGAAAATGAAAACCCTTGCTAGATCAAATGACCTAGTAAGACTTATCCTAGCAGTATTTACAGTTGCATAAACTACACCAGCATGTGTTGTTGTTCATTCGTTCAGTCGTCTCCGACTCTTCGTGACCTCATGGACCAGCCCACGCCAGAGCTCCCTGTCGGCCGTCACCACCCCCAGCTCCCTCAAGGTCAGTCCAGTCACTTCAAGGATGCCATCCATCCATCTTGCCCTTGGTCGGCCCCTCTTCCTTTTGCCTTCCACTTTCCCCAGCATAATTGTCTTCTCTAGGCTTTCCTTTCTCCTCATGATGTGGCCAAAGTACTTCAACTTTGTCTCTAGTATCTTTCCCTCCAGTGAGCAGTCGGGCTTTATTTCCTGGAGGATGGACTGGTTGGATCTTCTCGCAGTCCAAGGCACTCTCAGCACTTTCCTCCAACACCACAGCTCAAAAGCATCAATCTTCCTTCGCTCAGCCTTCCCTAAGGTCCAGCTCTCACATCCGTAGGTGACTACAGGGAAGACCATGGCTTTGACTAGGCGGATCTTTGTTGCCAGTCTGATGTCTCTACTCTTCACTATGTTATCGAGACTGGACATTGCTCTCCTCCCAAGAAGTAAGCGTCTTCTGATTTCCTGGCTACAGTCTGCATCTGCAGTAATCTTTGCACCTAGAAATACAAAGTCTGTCACGGCCTCCACGATTTCTCCCTCTATTTTCCAGTTGTCAATCATTCTTGTTGCCATAATCTTGGTTTTTTTGACGTTTAGCTGCAACCCGGCTTTTGCGCTTTCTTCTTTCACCTTGATTAGAAGTCTCTTCAGCTCCTCCTCGCTTTCGGCCATCAGAGTGGTGTCATCTGCATATCTGAGGTTGTTAATGTTTCTTCCAGCAATTTTCACCCCAGCTTTGCATTCATCAAGCCCCGCACATCGCATGATGTGTTCTGCATACAAATTAAAAAGGTTGGGTGAGAGGATGCAGCCTCGCCGTACGCCTTTCCCAATCTTGAACCAGTCTGTTGTTCCGTGGTCAGTTCTTACTGTTGCCACTTGGTCCTTGTACAGATTCCTCAGGAGAGAGACAAGGTGGCTTGGGATGCCCATCCCACTAAGAACTTGCCACAATTTATTATGATCCACACAGTCAAAGGCTTTAGAGTAGTCAATGAAGCAGAAGTAGATGTTTTTCTGAAACTCCCTGCCTTTCTCCATTATCCAGCGGATATTGGCAATCTGGTCTCTCGTTCCTCTGCCTTTTCTAAACCCAGCTTGAACATCTGGCAACTCTCGCTCCATGTATTGCTGGAGTCTTCCTTGCAGGATCTTGAGCATTACCTTACTGGCATGAGAAATGAGGGCCACTGTACGGAAGTTTGAGCAGTCTTTCGCATTTCCCTTTTTTGGTATGGGGATATAAGTTGATTTTTTCCAGTCTGATGGCCATTCTTGTGTTTTCCATATTTGCTGGCAAATGGCATGCATCACCTTGACAGCATCATCTTTTAAGATTTTAAACAGTTCAGCTGGGATCCCATCATCTCCTGCTGCCTTGTTGTTAGCAATGCTTCTTAAGGCCCATTCAACCTCACTCCTCAGGATGTCTGGTTCTAATTCATTCACCACACCGTCAAAGCTATCCTCAATATTATTATCCTTCCTATACAGATCTTCTGTATAGTCTCGCCACCTTCTCTTGATCTCTTCAGCTTCTGTTAGGTCCCTGCCATCTTTGTTTCTTATCATACCAATTTTTGCCTGAAATTTACCTCCAATGTTTCTAATTTTCTGGAAGAGGTCTCTTGTCCTTCCTATTCTGTTGTCTTCTTCCACTTCCATGCATTGCTTATTTAAAAATAGTTCCTTATCTCTTCTGGCTAACCTCTGGAATTGTGCATTTAACTGGGTATATCTCCCCTTATCACTGTTTCCTTTTGCTTTCCTCCTTTCTTGGGCTACTTCCAGTGTCTCAGTAGACAACCATTTTGCCTTCTTGGTTTTCTTTTTCTTTGGGACGTACTTTGTTGCCGTCTCCTGAACAATGTCGCGGACTTCTGTCCATAGTTCCTCCGGGACTCTGTTTACTAAATCTAGTCCTTCAAATCTGTTCTTCACTTCCACTGTATATTCGCTAGGAATGTTAGTGAGATCATATCTAACTGGTCTGTGTATTTTCCCTGATCTCTTTAGTTTTATTCTAAATTGGGCAATAAGAAGTTCGTGATCTGAGCTACAGTCAGCCCCAGGTCTTGTTTTCACCGACTGGATGGATGTCCGCCACCTTTGGCTGCAAAGGATGTAGTCAATCTGATTTCGGTGTTGACCATCTGGTGAGGTCCATGTATAAAGCCGTCTTTTAGGTTGTTGGAAGAGAGTATTCGTTATACACAGCGAGTTTTCCTGGCAGAATTCTATCAGCCTGCGTCCCGCTTCATTTTGTTCTCCCAGACCATGCTTGCCTGTGATCCCAGTTGTCATTTGACTTCCCACCTTGGCATTCCAGTCTCCTGTAATGAAAATAATGTCTCTTTTTGGTGTATTATCCAGTAGGTCCTGCAGATCCTCATAGAACTGATCTACTTCTGCTTCTTCAGCAGCTGTGGTTGGGGCGTATATTTGGATCACTGTAATGTTGAAGGGCTTTCCTTGCACTCGAATTGAGATCATTCTGTCATTTTTTGGGTTGTATCCAAGCACCGCTTTAGCGAATTTCTTATTGATTATTAAGGCTACTCCATTTCTTCGATGTTCCTCTTGTCCGCAGTAGTAGATCTGGTGGTCATCTGATGTGAAGTGGCCCATTCCAGTCCATTTCAGTTCGCTGACCCCCAGAATGTCTATCTTTAGTCTTGACATCTCACCAATAACAACATCCAATTTGCCCTGGCTCATAGATCTTACATTCCAGGTTCCTATGGTGTGTTGATCTTTAGAGCATCGGATTCGTCGTTCACCTCCAGTACCGTCGGCCGCTAGCCTTCCTTTCGGCTTTGAGCTAGCTGCGTCATCACATCTGGGGCTAGTTGAACTTATCCTCTGCTCCTCCCCAGTAGCATTTTGGCCATCTTCCGACCTGGGAGTCCCATCTTCCAATGGCATACCGACATATCTCTGGTTGTACTGGTCCATTTAGTTTTCTTGGCAAGGATACTGGGGTGGTTTGCCATTGCCTTCCCCAGGGATCACGCTTGGTCTGACCTCTCTGCCACAACCGTCCCGTCTTGGGTGGCCCTTCACGGTTACGCTCATGACATCATTGAGGTGCTCAAGCTCCAGCGCCCCGACAAGGCGGTGATCCTTTGCTGGAGCTAGGATCCAACATTCAAACCACTACACCAGCATGTGTAGTGGTTTGAATGTTGGATTTTGACTCTGGAGACCAGGGTTTGAATCATCGTTCAGCCATGGAAACCCATTGTGTGACTTTCTAAGATTTTGGCAACTTTCACACAGCTGTATAAAATCCACATTGAACTGGATTATATGGCAATGTGGACTTAGATAACTCAATTCAAAGCAGATCTTGTGGAATAGCTGCCTTGATATTCTGGGTTATATGTCTTTGTGGAAGGACCCTTAGATGAAGGCAAAGGCAACCCACTCTGAACATAACTTACCCCTTCCACACAGCTGTATAAAATCACACATTATCTGCTTTGATGGCTGTGTGGACACAGATAACCCAGTTCAAAGCACATATTGTGGGCTATCTGTCTTAATATTCCAGATTATATGACTATATGGAAGGGCCCCAAGAAAACTCTTTGACAAGTTTGTCTTGGGGCCATCATAAATTGGAAATGTCTTGAAGGCCCACAACAACAAGACTTGTGACCTTGAAAAAATTTGCTATGTACGTCATGATAATGGTGCCATTGACAGAAACACAAATGTTCCACAACACCCACTTACAAGCCAAGTGGCTTTATCAACTAACAGTGATACTGCTGAGTGAATCACTGAAGGATGGTGTGTCCAACCCTTTCTGCCAACAAACCACAGTCTCATGATCAATTGAATTGGTACCCCACAGGAGACTTTGTCATTGCTTGTCACACTGTGGATCACTGGTGAGAAGGAGCTGGGTGCATTATCCATCAGCACCCTACTTGCCAATGCTACAAAGCTCCTTCGGTTATTGTGACTGCCTAGCTTTTGAGGCGATTGAGGTGGGGTGTCAGAATAGGAGATTGATCATATCCACATCACTGTAACTACATAACCCATTTTCTTGTTCTTTGATGCATTTCAAACACTGATGACACCAATGACAGGCTCCCTAGAAGATCCTGTATTTCCAATAGCATTAGTAGATATTGTTTATGTAAACGTTAAGCAAAAATCCAAAGGAGAGGAAAGGAGAACATTCCCCACTGATCCTCTTTTTCTCCTTTCAGTCTCTTATTTCAGCATCTAGGGATACCACTCAACCTCTTTTCCATTTTTACTATCTTGTGTATTTGAATAGACAGGTAGAGAGATTGAAAGAGACAGAGAGATTTTGGGGACTCTTGTCCTATGGAGCAATTTTTCTAACAGCTGCATAGATATATAAATTCTAGTAGGTGTTGCCAGAAAAACTGTTTTTTCTCCAAACTTTACCCTTGATTACCAGTTTGTCCCACATGCTATGAACTTTCAAGTTATTTCTGAAGTATAGTGACTCTAAGATCGCAGGGTTTTCTTGGTGAAATTTATTGAGGGAGAGTTTGCCATTGTTCATAGTTGAATGACGATTTGTACTTTCACTTCCTGGAGTCCTAGTCCAATATTCAAAGCACTAGACCGCACTGGCTCTTCCAACTCTACCCTACAGATGACCCTACAAATGATTAAACAAACCCATTAACTTTGGCCAGAATCAAACTGCAGGGAATGCTGAAACTTCTCAAAAGTGCACAGATATTTTAAGCTTTCATCGCCGAATAGTGTTGCTCTCCAGCTAACTGAGAAATAACAGCTATGCAAGATTCATGTTGGTAGTTCTCCGAGAAAATCAGTGTGACGATGGCAGTGTTGCTTGTGTCTGCTATTTTCAGCTTAATTAGTACTTAGGACTTCATTTGTCACCTTAATCATTCCAGACAGACACCACAAAGATAAAAAGATTTTTAAAAAACTCACACACAAACCCTTGACATTGCTTTGGGCATGTTTTCATTGTTGTTTGGCTCTATTTATTTTAGTGCTTCTTTTGAGGTGAAGTCTAGGGTTGAGATATATAGGGATGGGAGAGGATTTCATTTCATTTGCATTTTGATCTGAGCTTACCAAATTTACTGTTTCTAAATGAAGATAGGAAAACAGATATCCTTACGTTTTGTCACATTTTGCATACTTTTGCAATGCAAATTTTTGAACAAAGAAATGAACAAAGAAGTCAGGTTCAATATAATCACTTTCCTGGCCTCAAATTGGTTCATGACCTTTCAATCTAATCACGTGTGCAGCAAAACCAGTTCCAAGTTGCATTATAGTGTTAATGTAGATGTGCCCTTAGTTAGACATGTCTTGCCAGTGAGCAAGGTTATTGCAAGGGGCCTTTCTTATGATTGCTGTAGACTCACTGGTGGAAGGAGGTGAAAATACCATTCACCTGACATTTCACTTGGAAGCTGAATGGACTTCCATTGTCCAGCTCTTGGTTCATAAGGTGGGCTGGGATGACATTAATATAGTCACATCAAGAATACATATAGTTACTGATTACAGAGAAGTTTCCATCTTTCTTTCTTTCACTGAATGCCAGAAATACATTCTAAAGACATCAGATCTTGTCTCATAAGGAGCTAAATTGTGTTAGACTTGGTTAGTACTTGCATGGGAGAATGTCAACAAATACCAGGTGCTGTAGGCTGCATTTCATAGGAAGGAACCTATAAAATCATCTCCGAATATTCTTTGCCTAAGAAAATCCTATGTGCTGGTTATTATAAGTTGACAAGTAATGGGAAAAATGAGGTCATTATCAAAGCATTTAATATACAGAATTTAAGGACCATGTCCAAATGCATCTCCCTTTACAAACACCATGAAGATCTTCAGTGGAGGCCTTGCTCTTGGTCCTGCCACCATCACAGATGCATTTGGCGAGGATGAGAGACAGGATCTTCTCAGTTATTGCCCCCCCCCCCCCTGGCTATGGAACTCACTTCCTGGTGAGACTAGAACAGCTCCTTCCCTCCTGTCCTTCAGAAAGATGGTAAAGGCCACGCCTTTAGGGTAGTGCAATGAGGCAATAATAGGAACCTACTCCACAGACCACATAAATGATTTTAATGTTGTGTATATTTATAGTTTTATGTCCCGGTATTGAATGTTTGCTGTATATATATGTTGTGCTTTGTCCTGAGTCCCATGCGGTGTGAGAAGGGAGGAATATAAATGTTTTAAATAAATAAATAAACAGAGGACTGTTACCATGCAAGTGCTATATAATCTCTTTGGAGAAAAGTATAGATGATTGGGTGCAGAATCTGAGCTGTAAACTAGCACAGATCCTGTTGTATGCCATTGTTACCTCATGTTCAGGTTGCAGTCTCTTTTTCACACATGCTACTGTCAAACCAGGTGGTATCTATCGATTCTATATTTCTGTATCTCATTTTCTATGCCTAAATTTGGAACTTAATATTTCTGCCTGTTGAGATGTTTGCTTTGGCCCAGTTCTCCAATCTGTTAAAGTCATCTTGAATCCTCCTTCTGTCTAGGGAGGTATTAGGTACCCCTCCTCCCACGGTCTGGTGTCATCTGTAAATATATCAGCTATCAATCACTCCAACACCACCCACTACTCGATCATACTCTCCTACTGTCAATGATTCTTTAGCTCATTCTCCTGGTACAGTAAAGTAGTACAGCTGAGTATAGACTGAAGAGACGTGACTCTACTATTTAAGTTGCTTTGATATGGAAGATGTCAGCAAAGGTACCTCATTCTGACCATTTCAGATTAGAGATGTTCTAAGTATTTACCAGTCTCAGGGTTTTAACAAGCATCTATTGCCTATTTCTACTGAGCAAACCAAGTGTAGTCAGCAATCATGGAGGAACTTAGTATAAGGAACCATTCCTGGAAAGTGATGTAGAAGAAGCCAGCATGGAGAATGGTTAAAGTTTCACATTAGGTTTGGCAAGCCTGGCAGATTGAAATTCTTACTCGAATACTAAGTTTATGGAAATGGGGCCAGATCTTGAGCCAGTTGACATCATTCAATCTTCCTCATACAAAAATAAATACACAAGTATCCAAAAAGGGCCATACACATTCTTAGCAGGTGGATAAAATAAATAATAATGACTCTGTCTCTTTGGGTCCCACATTAGGAGAAAAATGAGATAGAAAGAAAATAAATAAATAAATAAATAAAGATAATGCTCTAAGTCCTATTGTGAGTATTAACTAGAGCAGAACCATTTAATCAATGTGCTTACTCATTATACAACTACTAATTTAGTAAGTCTACTCCAGTTGGGACTAACCATAGGATCTAAACCATATATGGCATTTGAATAGAAGACCTTATATGCTGGTTTTCATTGGGGCAGGTATGGTACATCTCCAGTAAAATAACTTTGGGTTGAGAGTCAAGGCATCATGAAGGAGCAGAAAAACATGTATCAAGCACATCCTTGTGGGTAGCTTCCAAAATCCTTTTATAGGGAACAACACTAGAAAATAAAGATTGCTCTCTGAATTTTCAATTTTACCCTTGTTGATGTGTACATAATAAAGGCATCATAACAACAACTCTTTCACCTTCTCTGACAAAGAGTAATGGTGCTTCTTCAAACTAAAGTCCCAGGATTCCATAGCACTGAACCATGGCAGTGAAAGTGGTGTCAAACTGTATTGATTCTACAATATAGATGCATTCTCAGTCAGTTACAAAACTTTTCATCTGTGTTCAGTATTCATTAAAATGAATAAGAACACATCTACACATATATGCATAGAAAATAGTTGTCACCTTAACAGAAATGACAGTAGTAATGGACAGTTGGTTTTCAATTTTGAATCCAAGACCCCAAGCAACTCAATTTAGGTGGCATTCAGTTGCTCCCAAAGCATCACACAATGCTCCGAGACATCTCACCATTACATTTCTGCGGCAACACTACCATTGTATGTTGAAAAATTTCCATTCCAAATGGGGATGACGAGCATCCCCTTGCCAGCCGCTGTTATAATCTGACTGATCCACAGGATGCCAACACTTGACAGAGAGAGGCTCTCCATTCCCCTGTTTCTTGCCAAAAACACTGAGAGTAGTGACAACCAAGCTCTCTCAACATGTGACATCTGTCAACTCCCTGGATGCCTTACATTTGGGCTTCAGACCAGAGCACAGCTTGGAGATAGACCTAGTAGCACTAAAAGATGACCTCCTCTTGGCAGTTAAAAAAAAGTGATATTGCAAGCACCAATACAACTCGATTTCTTATCTCTGGGCTTTAATTAAAACTGATAAAAAAGAAATTTGGAAAACAGTGGGAGTGATGGAGGGAGACAGACAGATGAATTCAGGCCTGTCCAGAGTCTGAGAAGAAATTTAAGCCAAAGTTCCCTGGTTTGGATATTCTACCCATTCATTTTATGAAAACACGAGGCTGGGAACCCTACTGTAGCACTATTTTTGAGGGAATTTGATTTTAATTTTTTTCCTTCCCAAGCCACACTCTAAATAGAACTTTTGTTCATACATCACAACTTGGTATCCCAGTTTTTTTCTGAAGTGAGGATGGATGTGCCATGAAAATGACGGCTTGCATTTCACCTATTTTTTGTTATATTTTTCTTGTGGAAGAAACAAGAATAAACAAAGAAAAACCATATTGCAAAGAAAATGTGTGGGGAACATTCAAAAAGGGAAGATAAATTCTGCCTTGGCTCCTTCATTATATACAGTGATGAAAGTTTCATGTCTCTTTGTTGTTGCTAGATGCCTTCAAGTCAACTTTGACTTATGATGACCCCCTGCATGAGAGACCTCCAAGTCAACCTCTTGTCACCAGTCCTGCTTAAGTCTTTTAAACTCAGGGCTGTAGCTCCCTTGATTGAATCTGTGGTCTTCCTCTTACTGCCTTTTACCTTACCAAGCATTGTTGTCTTTTCTAGTAGTTCATGCCTTCTCGTGATGATGATGATGATGATGATTATTATTTTCATTTGCCTCTCCTTTCATTTGCCTCTCCTGCCTCTCCTTTCAGCTCAAGGTGGGGCATAATATAATTAAATACATCTACAAAATCACATACTAGAAATAGCTGAAATACAACCATAAGCCTATTATACACATACTGTATTAATACACATGAGACAATAGTTAAAACACACAAACATAGAATGTGATTTTAAAGTCATTGTTAAAATGGACTAGGAGAAGGCCTGTCAGAAGAGATAGCTATATTTTAAATATGGCCAAAATACAACAGTCTCTGCTTAGTTATTTTGGCATCTAGGGAGAGTTCAGCCTTAATTTGCTCTAGAACCATTTATTTGTCTTTTCAACAGTCTGCAGTATCTATAGTATTTTCCAGTACTACATCTCAAATTAGTTGATTTAGCACTTCCCACCTCTCTTATCTGATATAATGTCCACTCTCATAAGCGACAGCATGTGCTGCTATGCCATTTATCAGTGCAATTTTCTTAATCTTATATCTTTGAAAATGTTATGGATTACAGGTCCCATCATTAATTATTATTAGCCTTGCTGGCTGGGGCAGATATGCCATTGAACTGTAAGTCCCAACAGCCATAACCAGCACAGTCAATATTAGGGAATGTTGGGAAGAGCAGTCCAGATGATTTCCCCCTTTCTCTACTTTTGAGTAAGAAAAAAAGAGCCCCAGACTGGGACAATATATAGTCTGCCTTCACGGTCTATAGCTGCAATTCACAGCGTGTTCTCCATGGAGCCCTTGGAGCTCTACGAAGCATACTGAAGGGCTCCGTGCTTCTCTCCTCCTCTCACTCCACTTCGTGCCCTGCAAACTTTCTCTTCCCTTTCCTGCTCCTCTCCCACCCCACCCCCTTGCCACCAAAAGCCTCCCCCCCCCCCCATCTTCCTTGGTGCCCGGATCCTTTCCCTTCCTTGCTTCCAGAACCCCATTTCCCTCCCACAACTCAGAGGGTGCTTTGATTGTGCTTTTCCTGCATGGCAGAAGGGGGTTGGACTGGATGGCCCCTGGGTTCTTCCACTAAAATACTATTAAGTTTTTGTTGGTCAAATTTTTTCATTTCAAATATTGTATTGTTAATTTCTTTTTCTTCTTTGCCCTATAAACAAGATATTTGCAGTGTACATAGGAATTTGTTCATGTTTTTCTAATTTGTTCACATAAACACTTTCCATTCATCTGCCATCGGCCCGTCCCGTATGTCAAATTTTAAAACACAATGTGTCCAAGTTTGTCTGTATGTGATATATATATAAATTTATAATAATATAATATATACTGTCATATATAAAGTTTTCTTAGAGTCCCATGAGAAATTCTTGCTTGACAAAGGACTCTGTGGCTGAACAGGTTTGAGAACCCCTTGTCTATACATTATACCACCCCAATTACTCTGATCTCCTCTGATTTTAGAAGCTAAGCAGAATTACACCTGATGAGTGCTTTGATGGGAGACTTCATATGAACACCAGGGATGTCTGGATAGGACTGGAAAACTATCCTGTCTGGCTGCCAATCCTAGCTCATAATATGGAATGAAGTGGATCAAAGAGCTGGTTCTGTTCTGATATTCTTGTTTCCACATTTTTTAAACAAATGCATAACCTTGTGCATGATCACAGTTTCATATTGTGAAGTAGCTCCTGTTTTAACTTCTGATGCAAGACTGAATTTGGGAATCAATGCACAAATGTCCCATATTTAAACCCCTGCATAATGAGACCTCAAATTGCTCCTTCTGTACATGGCCGACAGGGAGCTCTGATGTGGGCTGGTCCATGAGGTCATGAAGAGTCAGAAGGTACTGAACGAATTAACAAAAACAGCTTCAACTCCTCCAGACTCACCTGGAAATATATATAGACACATGTGCCCCTATGTTGGTTAAGGGTTCAACACCCCCCCCCCCCCAGAAATATTTTAGGTTTTTAAAAAAATCTGGTTTACTCATTAATTTTAACTTGTTAACATTTTTTGGGAGTGGGGGGGATTGAACCCTTGATCCCCGCCCCAGCTACACGCCTGCTACTAAGTCCCCTGTACAGACAAATTTCAATCCATGTATTGACAAAGAAAAGAAACTGGGCTATTATTAAAAGGCCTCTTCCAGTTACATAATATTTCTAGGAATATTTTATTTTACAGTTCTCACAGATATGATTGTATCACACCATAACCCTTTTCTGAACTTTCTCATCTCTCCTTGCTATCAACTTTCTCCCACCTAGCCCCCAAATTCTATCTAAACCATTTCTTTTTAAATAGACCATGCCTCACTTTCTGCTCTTTATTTCCAGCCTCCCTTGGCCTTGACTGGTTGAACTGAGATGAATGTCCTGTCGGTCACATTCATTCTAACTATATTTTTGCTGAAGTTAAATCCCATTGGTGGGATTTAATCCTTCCTAAACAGGCTTAACATTTCTACCAGAGCACAGGGATCCTTCCATATGGCACAATTATAACCCTATGATTCCACTTTAACTCCCAAGCTGCATCCTATGGAATCCCAGCATTTGCAGTTTGGAGAGCTACTATAATTCTCTGAGATTTCTAAAAACCTTTTCTTATATTGCAAATCAAGGTTCAATAGGATGTTGCCATGGCAGCTAAAGTGGATTCACAGTGCTATAATTTTGTAGTGTGCAAGAGCCCCTGGACTATTCAAGAGTATAATGATAGGTGGGAAATGCATCCTGAGTTGCCTTTGGGCTGAAAAGAGCGGGATAAAAATGCTGTAAATAAATAAATAGTCTTGACTTTATACCAACTTTATGCTATTTTCCTGATCCAAATGCCCCCCAGAGTAGGATAGTGGTTGCTTATAAATCAACTCTCCCCATTAAAAAAAAAAAAAAAAACAGGAAGGAAGGAAGGAGAGAGGGAGGGAGGAGACATATATTAGAAACAGATGCATTTTGCATAGGATTGCATACTACAATTTGTAGGTAGAATTACAATATTAGAAACAATTTTAACACAATTGCCAAACATTTCATGGGTATGGATAAGTCACTGTCCAGGTGATAGCATAACTACTGAACCTTTTATTGTTGTTTGGCAACTTTTTGGTCCTTGTTACTAATTAGGACAGGATAGGCCTTCAAACAGAGGACATCCTCAAAAAGAGAGCTCTCCTCTCAACTGAAGACCCATCTTCTGAAGAGAAGACATGGGACCACCCTAATGCCAAGACTGCTCCAAGTCTCTACTTGGCAAATAGATTGTATAGAAGCACAATCCAGAAGGGTTTAACTACAGCACTGATTAGTGGGTGGGACAGTTTCTATCCAGAAAATGGTTTGTGTGGATATCTGGAGATGAGGAAGAAGATATTATCCAGCAGCAATGCTATTATAGTCCAAGAAGCAGGCATATGACAATCTCTAATTCTCATTTCATCCCCCCACCCCCGTTTTTAAGTCCGATCGGTGTTCAAATGAGGATGGACACTTTGGCTGGGATCCCATTAGTGAGTTATGATGACATACTTTGGACAATACCACTGTAACACACTTTTTTGGACCTCATGGAGGCCTGAATTCTCTACTGACCATTCAATAACCAGTTTCTACAAACCCACAGATCTCAGCTGCATCTTCCCAACATAGTTATTTCCTGGCTGGTGAAGACCTGCAGCTGTAGTAAGCACGCATTGAGCTTTCTTCCTATAGCTGGGCACATAGCAGTGATATTATCAGTAGGGACCTGTGGGGGATGTTGACAGAGTTTACCTGTCATCTGGTTTTTGGAAAGCATACGGACACCTCTCTGCAATTTCTTCATTCTACACTTGCCAGGAAATCTCATGTTTGTGCATGTGTGCAGAATGTTCTCGAACATTTCACAGATGAGAACCCATAACCATATGACTATGTGAGATAGCATCCACACAATGTATCCCATCCAGATTTGAATCCAGTTCTATTTAGCTGAACAAATGTAGCAAGACATAGGCCAGTAATCTCATGACTCGGCTGGAGTATGCTGGCAGTTACAACAGAATGTATAGCTCAATGATCTAGGAGACAGACATATTTTTTACTCCCTACTATGTAAGATTCCTTCAACACAGCTGTATAAAATTCACATTGAACTGGATTATATGGCAGTGTGGACTCAGATAACCCAGTTCAAAGCAGATATTGTGGATTATATGGCTGTGTGGAAGGGCCCTAGGTGATTCTTTGGCTGATGATGCAAAAGTTACCCCAGTTCACAAGCTTCATCAACAGGGTTGAGGGTGCTGATTTATATGTGATTTTCCTAGATACTATCACAGAGGAGACTCAGAACATGTGTGGTCATGTGAGAGATGTACAGCAGACAGAATCCACATATGTTCTCTGATATGGATTTGAACCCAGCCCAATCAAACATGATTTGCTTACAACTGACAAGCAACATCAGAATGTGGTCAAGGCAGTAACTGTTATTGCTCTTCTCTTTTCCTCTTCTCTTTTCCTCTCACTGAGGGCCCTTACACACAGCCATATAAACCAGTATATCAAGGCAGATAATCCACAATATCTGCCTTGAACTAGGTTATCTGAATCCACACTATCATATAATCAATTTCAATCTGGAATTGAAAAAGCAGAGGACAAAAACAAAAAAGTGGAAAGAAGAGAATTAAACTGGAACATATAAACCATTTGGTAGGGCTGTCCCTACCAAACCTTGAAGAGTTTTCTCAAGGCAAGAAAAGGTAGGTGAGTAGTAGGCTTGGGCAATCCAGGTAAACCACGATCTTTTTCAGTACCCCAGATTTCAATGGGGGTCCCAATCTCTTTTTGGGAGCCTCCTGAATTCAGGAGGACAGAAATCCATTTTCAATGCAGGAAGCTGAAAGATTTGTTTTCTGTCCTGCCCATTGGTGGTAATGGGGGGAGGGGCTCCTTACAGGCTCCCCTTTCCATCATTTTAGGCAGCATTTCTCAACCTGGGGGTTGGGACCCCTGGGGGGGTCGCGAGGGCTTGTCAGAGGGGTCGCCAAAGACCATCAGAAAACACAGTATTTTCTGTTGGGCATGGGAGCTCTGTGTGGAAAGATTGGCCCAATTCTATCGCTGGTGGGACTCAGAATACTTTTTGATTGTAGGTGAACTATAAATCCCAGCAACTACAACTCCCAATTGTCAAGGTCTATTTTCCCCAAAGTCCACCATGATTGTGGGCATATTGAGTATTTGTGCCAAGTTTGGTTCAGAGCCATCATTGAGTCCACAGTGCTCTCTATATGTAGGTGAACTACAACTCCCAAACTCAAGGTCAGTGCCCACCAAACCCTTCCAGTATTTTCTGTTGGCCATGGGGGTTCTGTGTGCCACGTTTGGTTCAATTCCATCATTGGTGAAGTTCAGAATGCTCTTTGATTGTAGGTGAACTATAAATCCAGCAACTACAACTACCAAATTACAAAATCAATCCCCCTGCCCAATGCCACTAGTATTCAAATTTGGGCGTATTGGGTATTTGTGCAAAATTTGGGTCCAGTGAATGAAAGTACATCATGCATATCAGATATTTACGTTACGATTCATAACAGTAGCAAAATTACAGTTATGAAGTAACAACAAAAATAATAGGTTCTTGTGGGTTTTTTCGGGCTATAGAGCCATGTTCTAGAGGCATTTCTCCTGACGTTTCGCCTGCATCTATGGCAAGCATCCTCAGAGGTATGAAAATAATGTTATGGTTGGGGGTCAACACAACAGGAGGAACTGGATTAAGGGGTCGCCACATTAAGAAGGTTGAGAACCACTGATTTTAGGCATCATGTTTGTCCTTATATCCTTCATTAAGGATTAAAAGCAAAGTTAAGATACCACTCTTCCTGTGATCCTTTCCCTTCTGTCTGTAGAGGAGACCACATTTAATGTTTCATTAAAGCTGATTTTACTCTAGGGGAGACAGGAGCTGCAGGCGTGCATGCTCTCTCCCTGCAGCAGACAGTTTTCCAAAGCATTTTAGGAGGCTTCCCATTTCCAAGGGAAGGAAGAGGGGTCGACCTGGAGGTATCCTACCCCGGGCATCCTTAAAAAAACCCTCTTTTCTCTCTTGATTTGGAAGCACTGGAGTGATGCCTTTTTCCTCCTCAAACTTTCCCCTCTTGCAGCTGCCTCCCTCCCCACACTCCATATGTAACCAAAAGCAGCTAGTTTTCGATAGCCATTGATCTGTTGTGGTCAGTAAAAAATGACAGCAAAGCCCATGCCATTATGGGCTTCCGAACCAGCTGAACCTACCAAACAAGCCAAATCTGTTCACAAGCCTGGTGAGTAGGGTTGGATGGGAGATATATAATTGCTATTTTTTTATCTGCATCTCCTGACCCAAGATCTCAGCCTATATTCTAAGACTTATAAGGGAGCATGTGCATTCCCATGCCTCCATATTATTGTTTAAAATATGTATACTTTTATGCATTTTAAAATCATTTTCACACAATTTTCCACACGTATGCTCATGCACATTTTTCAATTGTTTGTATTTTGTCCCCTGAATATGGTTTTATGTATTCTTTACAAAGTGATGTTTCTAGAGGCAATGTGTACTTTGTCTGGCAATGAGTCACTGGAAGTGAGAAATGAGTACTTCTGTTGAATTTGACTGGTTTCAATGTATTTTTCCTTCATCCCAGGCTGGAAGTTCCAGTTATAAAATTCTCACATTATATGTGAGTGTCCCTTTATCGAACTAGAGTGAAGAGTCCATTACTTCTTGTCCTGAGACATGCTAGTGTTGAGAACTAATGCTGCCTTCTTTCAAGTGGTAACTTCTTGACCTTAAGGAAATGGAACTTGGATGTATGGAAAGTTGACAACCGCCAACTTCGCAGCCAAATCTAGCCTACGACATGCAGGCGGCAGATTGATAAAATATGGTTGCTGTGGGAACAATAGCTCTTGAATTTCTTGACATGTATCCAATGAAAAGTCTTAACATTAATGTTGCATTAGCATAATAGTTGATGCGGAGGCTTTGGGCTTTTTTTTTCTTTTACATTTAATTAAAAAGGATGATAGAGTGGAATCTGTTAAGGAATTTTAAGCCAATATTTCAACTCATTTTGCCAGCACGAAAGATATGTGGAAGAGATTTGTGCTCCTGCTATACGCAAAAGAACCAGCCTTCCAATGTACAAGGTTAAAGAAGCATTGTTATAGCTACGAATGGAATAATCTGTCAGTTGCATTATGTTTTCATGTGCGTTTGATTCTTTCCAAAAGTTCAAAAGGTTTGCTCCCTTCTCAAATATAAACTTTGCAAATTTGATATAGTCTTCAAAAACCAACTAATATTCATCCCCATTTTCACCAGCCAAATTCAGGAAAGATAGGCATTGCAGTTTGAGTGCCTCTTCCACGCAGCAGCAAAAAAATCTACATTGAACGGGATTATATGGCAGTGTGCACTCAAATAATCCAGTTCAAAGCAGATATGTTGGGTTATTTGCCTTGATATTCTGGATTATATGGCTGTGTGGAAGGGCCCTAAGAGACCATGGTTCCAATCTTCATTTGGTCATTGGACCTGTTTGCTAACCTTGAGCAAGTCACACTCGCTCAGCCTCAGATGAAGGCAAAGAGAAACCCTCTCTGAACAAATATTTCAAAAAAACAACAACTGAGTTTACCATAAATCTTTAATAATTTGAAGGCTGATGACAATAACTAAATCATCATCATCATCATCATCAGCAGCAGCAATGGTATTTCTAACAAGGAGAGACTGCATGTTGTTGTTATGTGCCCTCAAGTGAAATCTTAGTTATGCTAATCCTATGTTAGAGTTTTCCACATTCCTTTTAAAACAAAAGTCTCACTCTTTCCTAGTTATAGGTCTCTACACAATTTCAGGATTTTGATTGTCATGGAATCTTGCAACTTTTTCATGATATTAGATCTCTCTGGTAGAGAATTCTAAATCTCTCACAAAACTATAAATCCCAGCATTTCCTAGGCTAAAGACATGGCAGGAACATCAACATTTAGTGGGAAAGAAATTATATATGTATTTATCATAATAAAGCTAAAGGTAAAGGTTTTTCCCTGACATTAAGTCCAGTTGTGTCTGTCTCTGGGGGTTGGTGCTCATCTCCTTTTCTAAGCCAAAGAGCCGGCGTTTTCCATTGACACCTCCAAGGTCATGTGGCCAGCATGACCATGGCATTTATCATATCTGAGTCTAATAACCATTTCCTGTTATACTGTCTACAAATGCTGGAGAACAACTTTCTTTTTATAGAGGATCAAAAATCGCACAAGAAAGGGATCACACACATGCAGAGAATTATTTAAAATGGATTAAATGCAAAGCTGAGAAACATCTCCAGGTTCAAGGCAGTGGGAGCGACTGGTTGCTTTGGTTCATTGGGGTTGCAAATCCATTCCATGGATTAGTCTGATTTTTTTTTTTAAAAAAACATATCCCTTTCACAAAATATGCTCAACACGTTGGGCAGCTTATTTAAAATTCAGACTAAAATCCACAGTAGAGGCATCGCCCCACAGACATAAAATACATGATTTTAATCTAATATAGCAGCGTAACCTGGACCTAAAGAGTTATGTACAGCATCTCTACTTATTCTTCAAGTATCATGGATGTGCCATAATGACTATGCTTAACTATTTTCATTCCCTGTTTCTCAGTGAATATTGAAATGCCCTGGCTTCCCCTTCCCAAGCACTGTGTTTCTTGTTTTTATTGTTGGACCTAATTACACGGGGCTTTTAGCCATCCTAGGATGCTGCGGAGATACCACCAGGATAGAGCCTGCCAGAGCCCATCACATGACATAGGGCTACTTCCAGCAGGACTCCATCTTTATCCATGCACACTGCATCCTGGCAGCATGCTAAGAGGCAGCCATGAGAATATGGGTGACTGACTACTCATGTCCTCATTTAGTAAGCTGGGGATAGTGTGGGATCAAACCAGGGACAGACGGGAAACTGTGTGGGATCATAAAATCATAGAATCATAGAATCAAAGAGTTGGAAGAGACCACATGGGCCATCCAGTCCAATCCCCTGCCAAGAAGCAGGAATATTGCATTCAAATCACCCCTGACAGATGGCCATCCAGCTTCCAAAGCTTCCAAAGAAGGAGCCTCCACCACACTCCGGGGCAGAGAGTTCCACTGCCGAACGGCTCTCACAGTCAGGAAGTTCTTCCTCATGATCAGATGGAATCTCCTTTCTTGTAGTTTGAAGCCATTGTTTCGTGTCCTAGTCTCCAGGGAAGCAGAAAACAAGCTTGCTCCCTCCTCCCTGTGGCTTCCTCTCACATATTTATACATGGCTATCATATCTCCTCTCAGCCTTCTCTTCTTCAGGCTAAACATGCCCAGCTCCTTAAGCCGCTCCTCATAGGACTTGTTCTCCAGACCCTTTATCATTTTAGTCGCCCTCCTCTGGACACATTCCAGATGGTAAGGGGCATGGCAGGGCACTGCTTGACGGTTTCTCCCACTGCTCAATGTGTTCTCCAGCTGTTCCCTGGCTTAAGGATCTCTATGTGATGAGGTCTGTTATTCATCATTGCAAAGTTCCACAAAGCTACCCTGCCTCTACACCCTTCTTTTTCCAGGTGGAGGAGATGAGGATGTGGAACATGGTAATGGCACCTGTAGGAAACTGCATTGCTGCTACCTCATTTCCCCATATTCATAGCCTAACAGTTTCCTGCAGATACTGTGAAACAGATGATGCCACATTGTGTTTCTTTCCCCTTAGGTAAAATATCTTGCAGAGCTTGGGAAAGTTCTTTTTCTTTTTTCATGATATCAGTATGCTGCCTGGGATGTTCTTGGAACTGTAGCCAGAAAACGATCTTTCCAGATTGAGAATTAGGCTTTTGGTTTCCAACACCATGACCATACTTTATGTGAAACATTGCTTCAGATGGCACACACAAACTTTTTGTTTTCTTCTACTGTCACCTAGACACTGATGTGGTGTAATGGTTTGAGCATTGGACTACACCTCTGAGGACTGGACTCTGAATTCCCATTCAACAATGAAACCCACTGGGTGATCTTGGACAAGTCACACTATCTCAGCCTCAGATAAAAGCAATGGCAAAGATCTTTAGAATAATACCTTGTGATTGGTTTGCCTTAGAATAAATATAGTTTGAAAATGACTTGATGGCACACAACAACAACCACTACTTCTGTCCAAACAGGTAGCACAGGTTTTTAAAGCAGTACAAAAACATGTTAAAGCCAATTTCCCAGTTTTTCCAGTATCAAAAATGGACCAAGTGTTGACTCCTGTACAGTGTCTTACAGGGCATCCTATATTTTCTGAACAAACTGAGGTTGGTCTTTCCAGCCAAAGTTGATTGCAAATGGCTTGGTGGATATTATATGCATTTATTCCTTGTTTGGGCATTGTGGTTTGTTGGGGGCACTGTTCCAATGCAAGTGCTAATTTGATTCTCTCTCTCTCTTTTTAAAAAGGTTGAAGCAAAAGGTGTATACAATTGATAGGTGTTTCACCCCAAAGTGTTTTTTCTCCCCCCCCCCCCCAAAAGGCACTAAGTGTTAAGAGCTCCTTCTCCTTTTAATGTTCTCTCGGTTAAGTTCAGCTCTCAGACAAACAGACATATGGACTGTGCTAAAGTTAGGTGCTGTAGATAGGAGAAAGATGTTCATATGGCAACCGTGTTATTTAGCCTTCTCTCATAACAGAATACCATACTGTTAAAATTGTCTATTTTTATGTAATTTCTTCCACTTTATATTGAGATATAAAATTATTAGTCTGAGGTTGGCTCGCATCATCAGAGCTTTTGAATGTTGGCAGCATCCCTACAGTCTGTTGCAAGCACTATTTGCCAGGGAAGTCGCCTCATCACAAGCAAAAAATAGGCCTTCCTGACGAACCCTGCTGTGCCACCAACACAGCGCTGTGAGGCCGGATTTAATCCTTTGGCCTTAAGAAAGTTTGAAAGCACTCCTCAAGCAGTAGTTGTGCCCTTAGTATGCCAGTGACTGGTAATACAAAATTCAACAGTCTGCCAGTATCCAAAAGTTCAAAAGGGTACTTTGTAAGGTTTACGTATTAACTATTTCTGCCTCCCCTCCCCTCTATATATTGTGTGTGATAGTCATATTCATATATCATTTTATAATGGGCCCCTGGGAGCCACTAGAGTTTGATTCCAGAGCCCACCATGGATACCAAAATCTGTAAAGGCTCACGTTTCTTTATATACAATGGTGTAACAAAATGGTGTTCCTTATACAAAATTGCAAAGATCAACGTTGCTCTTTGGATTTTTTCCAAATATTTTTGAGCTGTGGTTGGTCGAATCCATAGGTGAAGAACCCATGGATAAAAAGGGGTGACTGTACTTTATAACATTTTAGTTCAGAAATTACAGTGTTTAGAGATGAAACAAGTGTGGCTTTCCATCTTTAGATGGGGGAATTGACAGTCCTCTACTGTTTGACAGCTAATATGGATTCTGTTTAGCATCCTATTATCGCTTTCTGGCCATCTAAGGATCTATCTTGTAAAGATGGTAAAAACCAGGCAGGCAGAGTTATCATCAATACTTTACATGCATTCTTAAGTCTTGGAATCTCAGGATATATCCTACAGTCAGTCCTCTATATTAAGTGTGAAAGTGGGGAAAAAAGAATTTTAAATTGTAATTGTTTTATATGAAACAACATCTACTTTTACTTGTGAGAATACCTTTCTGTCTCTAAGGACATTATTACACAAGGCTCCTAAAGTGGGTTCTGTCATCACAAACCTGTCTCACTTGAGACTGGAGCATGTCTGCCTAATCCCTCTGCTTCTGCCTAGCTGCTTTGAGTCTGCTTTAAGAAAGGAAAGTGGGATATAACATCACACCAAGCCTAGTGAAAATACTTTGAGAAAGGTCAAAGTGCATTGATTTTAATGCAGTTGCAGGGACATAATTCCCCCCAACCCATGCTTCATATATGCTCTCCCTCTTTTATGTGAGAATTGTGGAGAATTGTGGAGTTCAGAGGTTTGGAGCTATGCTCCTCTGTACTTCTGACTTTTCAATGTACCGAAGCACTATCCATACAAATGCTAAAAATATTAATTAAAAATAAACGAGAATTTTTCAATGAAAAGACATTTCCTATTGCGTACATTTTACCTTGAAAAGCTTTTATAATGAGGCAAAACAATTGATTCATGTTGTAGTTTTTAGAGAAGCAGAAACCAAGATTGATCCATCTTCTACATGATTTCCTTTCAGATATTTAAAAAGCTATTATTTCATCTCTTCTCCAAGCTAAGCATACCCAACTTCCTTCGTTATTTATCATAAGATTTGGTTTTCAGGCCATGTCCAGTTCAGAAGAATCACCCCACCCTCAGTTCAAGGTTGTAAAAGTGAAGTAGTGAATTTTAAGCTAAAGCAGTGCTTGGATTCAACCCAAAAAAATGACAGAATGATCTCAATTTGAGTCCAAGGAAAGCCTTTCAACATTATAGTGATCCAAATATACGGCCCAACCACAGCTGCTGAAGAAGCAGAAGTAGATCAGTTTTATGAGGATCTGCAGTACCTACTAGATAATACACCAAAAAGAGACATTATTTTCATTATAGGAAACTGGAATGCCAAGGTGGGAAGTCAAATGACAACTGGGATCACAGGCAAGCACAGTCTGGGACAACAAAATAAAGCGGGACTCAGGCTGATAGAATTTTGCCAGGAAAACTCACTGTGCATAATGAACACTCTCTTCCAGCAACCTAAACGACGGCTCTATACATGGACTTCACCAGATGGTCAACACCGAAATCAGATTGACTACATCCTTTGCAGTCAAAGGTGGCAGACATCCATTCAGTCGGTGAAAACATGACCTGGGGCTGACTGTAGTTCAGATCACGAACTTCTTATTGCTCAATTTAGAATAAAACTAAAGAGATCAGGGAAAACACAGACCAGTTAGATATGATCTCACATTCCTAGAGAATATGCAGTGGAAGTGAAGAATAGATTTAAAGGACTATATTTAGTAAATGGAGCCCCAGAAGAACTATGGACAGAAGTTTGCGGCATTGTTCAGGAGGCAGCAACAAAGTACATCCCAAAGAAAAAGAAAACCAAGAAGGGAAAATGATTGTCTGCTGAGACACTGGAAGTAGCCCAAGAAAGGAGGAAAGCAAAAGGAAACAGTGATAAGGGGAGATATGCCCAATTAAATGCACAATTCCAGAGGTTAGCCAGAAGAGATAAGGAACTATTTTTAAACAAGCAATACATAGAAGATTTTTTTTGTCATGTCAGGAGTGACTTGAGAAACTGCAAGTCGCTTCTGGTGTGAGAGAATTGGCCATCTGCAAAGACGTTGCCCAGGGTACGCCCGGATGTTTTGATGTTTTGTCATCCTTGTGGGAGGCTTCTCTCATGTCCCCGCATGAAGAGCTGGAGCTGATAGAGGGAGCTCATCTGTGCTCTCCCTGGATTCGAACCTGTGACCTGTAGGTCTTCAGTCCTGCCGACACAGGGGTTTAACCCACTGCACCACCGGGGGCTCCACAATGCATGGGAGTGAAAGAAGACAACAGAATAGGAAGGACAAGAGATCTCTTCCAGAAAATTAGAAACATTGGAGGTAAATTTCAGGCAAAAATGGGCATGATAGGAAACAAAAATGGCGGGGACCTAACAGAAACTGAAGAGCTCAAAAGAAGGTGGCGAGACTATACAGAAGATCTGTATAGGAAGGATAATAATATCGAGGATTGTTTTGATGGTGTGGTGAGTGAATTAGAACCAGACACCATGAGTTGAATGGGCCTTAAGAAGCATTGCTAACAACAAGGCAGCAGGAGATGATGGGATCCCAGATGAACTGGCAACAAGAATGATTGTCAGCTGGGAAATAGAGGGAGAAAACGTGGAGGCAGTGACAGACTTGTATTTCTAGGTGCAAAGATTACTGCAGACACTGACTGCAGCCAGGAAATCAGGAGATGCTTACTTCTTGGGAGGAGAACAATGTCCAATCTCAATAAAATAGTGAAGAGTCGAGACATCACACTGGCAATGAAGATCTGCATAGTTAAAGCAATGGTATTCCCCATAGTCACCTATGGATGTGAGAGCTGGACCATAAGGAAGGCTGAGTGAAGGAAGATAGATGCTTTTGAACTGTGGTGTTGGAGGAAAGTTCTGAGAGTTCCTTGGACCTCCAGAAGATCCAACCAGTCCATACTTCAGGAAATAAAGCCCGACTGCTCACTGGAGGGAAGGATATTGGAGGCAAAGATGAAGTACTTTGGCCACATCATGAGAAGACAGGAAACTTGGAGAAGGCAGTGATGCTGGGGAAAATTGAAGGGAAAAGGAAGAGGGGCCGACCAAGGGCAAGATGGATGGATGGCATCCTTGAAGTGACTGGATTGACCTTGAGGATACATTTGGTTGTGCATTCAATTGCTCATTTCATGACTTCTTTTAGTTGCCCAATATTGCCATACAGTATAGGATTGTGGATATGGAATTAATATGTAATTCCATATCCAGATATATACTCAGATGTATGGCCATACCCAAAATGATTGCAGTCCATTTGCTTTCTCTCACTGTCAATGGGAAGTAATAACTGTGTCCGTTTTTTCCCCCAATGGAAGATTGGTTTGATTCTTCCAAAATGTTTGCCTTCTGCACTGAATTCATTTTATTTCTAATGAGCCAGTTGTCTAAGTTACTCTTTTTTCCTCCATTCTTTGCAAAAATGTCTGTGAAGCGACCAAACATTTTCAGTTGTTTGTTATTCAAATGGTTTATGTGAGCATATTGCAGCCTTTGGACTCTTTGCAAATGATTTTCACAGTGAGAAAATACAGCCTTTTATGAAGGTCAGCTAAGCCTGGAATTACACATTGCAAAGAATGCGGAGAAATGCAAAGCTGCCATTGAAAACGGCAGCCGCATTAGACATTCTCCCCCTCCCCTTGTGTAATACTAAGTACAACTTAGTCTGTATTGTGACCTTGTACATTTCTCTACCACATCTATGGCAGGAAATAAAGTGGGCACAACACATTGATGATGAGATATGAGGTCAGTTGTTGCAGAGGAAAAAGTGACGCAGATTTGTGATTTGCATACCAGAGGACCTTCTTTGCTGTGGCACCCTATTTCTGAAAAAAAAAAAAACAACTTCCTTTAGAGGCATGATTGATTGGCACCAATACTGCTGTCATTTAAATGCCAAGAAAAAAGACCTTTATACTAAAGTCATGGAAATCTAATTGATTTCATCCAAATTGACTTAATATTTAGTCATATTGTTTTATTTATTTTGTTATATACTATACACATTTTTTTACATTAGCCTGCGACTTTGGATGCAGGATGGAATATGAATGTTTTACTAAACAAGTAAATAAATGAATTTAGTTCTGATTCTCATTTTTTATTTATTATTTATTTGCGATATTTGTATACCGCCCTTCTCAACCTCAAAGGGGACTCAGGGTGGTAAAGGAGTTCAGTGATTACATCATCTGTTAAGGTCTGCCAGGGTCCTTTGGAGGCCTCAGTAGCAGAAGATACAACTTTGCATCTGGGTATGGGGATATAGCCAGCTGCTTCTGTCATCCCTCCTATTTTCCGACAGACACAGAATGGCTGAGAGGACACTTCAGTGCTCCACAGCAGTGTAAGATAGCTTACATCATTATGAAGCAAGGAAGAGAATACCGACCTCTATAGCAGTGGTTCTCAACCTGTGGGTACCCAGATATTTTGGCCTTCAACTCCCAGAAATTCTAACAGCTGGTGAACTGGCTGGGAAACAAACAAAAATAGAATCAGAACTGGAAGAGACCACTAAGACCATCAGTCCAAACACCTGAAATATATAGTCAAAGTACTCGCGACAGATAATCATCCAACCTCCATTTAAAAACTTCAAATATGGAGGCTCCACCACACTCCAGGGCAGCATATTCCACTGTTGAACAGCTGTTATCGTCAGGATGTTCTTCTGAATGTTTAAGTGGAATCTTTTTTTTTTCCTGTAGGATGAACCCGCTGCTCCATGTTTTAACTTCTGGAGCAGGAGAAATAAAACTTGCTTCTTCCCCAATATGACATCATTTCAAATATTTAACCATGGCTATCATGTCTCTTCTCAATCTTTTTTTTTCTGCAAGCTAACATACCCAGTTCCCTAAGCTGCTTTTCATGGGGTTTGGCTTCCAGACCTTTGACTATTGTGATCATCCTTCTCTGGACATATAACAGCTTGAATTGTGATGCCCAGAACCAGATACAGTATTCCAGGTGAGGTCTGACCAAAACGGAATAGAACAATACTATGACTTCCTTTGATCTAGACCAGTGGTTCTCAACATCTCCAGATGTTTTGACCTTCAACTCTCAGAAATCCTAAAAGCTAGCAAACTGGCTAGGATTTCTGGGAGTTGTAGTACAAAGCACCTGGGGACACACAGATTGAGAACCACTGATCTAGGCAATATAGCCCTGTTGATGCAGCCTAGAATAGTATTGGTTTGTTTAGCTGCAACACCACACTGTGACACAGTGAGATGTAAACTCAAATTACTCATACATATGCCATTGACAGAAGGGCAGCCAGTAGATGGGAAAATGTTTTCTTGCTTACCTAATACAGTATGGATAATGCTTCCTTAACTTCACACGAATTAAATCCTTCTTTCTTTTTTCATTTCCAGATAATACAGTGAATACAAGATTTACTTAGATTAATCTGTGCTTTTATTATTTAAAAAAAGCTCTTTTCCTTTAAATTTTGCATCAGCACCAATGTTTACAAGTGATTCATTGTACATTTTAAACATTTCCTTAATGTTGTTTGTGAAAGCACTGATTCTGTTTGCAAATTTTATTCCCCCGACCTGTTCTTATTCTAGGGCCCAAGGTTACCTTGGGATGGTGGCTTTCTGCAATGCAATATGGCTGAGAGATTGGGAGACCAGGGCTAGGGATAAGGGTGGAGGTGAGGCAAAATGACAAGATGTCCAAATAAATGGCTAGGTTCATAGGAGATGTGCAAAACAACCAGCCTAAATCTGCTTTTGTTTGTTCTTTTAAAAATGTTATAGATTGGCAGGCTTAGATTTGGGTGGGATGAGTAACTTTGTGTCATGAAATTAGAGTCACTGGAGTGTGTAGAAGAAAGCATCAAAATGTATTTCGTGTCTCGACACTTGAACAAGAAACTGGCAGAAATCTTTTATTTTACTAAGCTAAATCTCCCACTTGCAAATGAAGGAGGAAATGTAGAAAAGGAGGGAGGAAGGGGGAGGAGAGAGGAGGGGGAAGGAAGGAAGGAATGAAGGAAGAAAAGAAAGAAAGAAAAATGGAAAGAGAGAAGGAAGGAAAGAGGAACAGGCAGGAGCAACAGAGGCTTGTACTAAAACTGCAGTCAGCCTTCTAAACCCTCTTGCTTCTCTGATTGATACTTTTCAATTATACCTTCCCATTTCACTGACATTTGAAATGCTATTTTTTCTCTCTCTCCTAGCGATAACTTCAAATGCTTAAGTTCCAACAGCACTGGTAACCCTGTTTAGCTGTAGTAGTAAATTGGTTCCTTGTACAACATAATGGCGGTGACAGGCTTTTGCTAGGGAAATGAGTTCTCCAATGGGACATGCCTATGATAAGACGTCCAGTTTTGAAATTGTATTTCTCTGTATCAGAATTAAATCTGGACTTTATATTTCATTGCTGCCACTGCTCTCTAGCTGGTCCCTATACAGTACGACCAAAGACTGACAAGTAATGCTTACATAGGAACCCTTTCACTTAAATTGGATTTGTGCTTTTATGTTGCCTCCTATTATTAGCTATTAAAATCTCACCACTTCTTCTTCTTCATTTTAAGAGGGGGGGGGGGAACTCACACACAGTGATAGGGTTTGCCAAAACACATGGGGGCTAGAGTGAGCGGAGAGAAAGAGAGAGAGGGAAGGGAGGGAGGGGGGAAAATAGTGGAAGAATGTTCGTTTTAACCAAAGGGAATTTTCTCCCTTAAGATCACAAAGTGTAAAATTAACTTAAATTTGGTAATGGTGCCGTGTAATCTGCTACTTCAGATTTTCCTTTCAAAAGCACCGGTATTGAAATGCACTCTGTGGATGTTGTATTAAAGAAAGGGCCTTGGGGAGGTTCCACCAAACAACACTTATCAGCACTGCTTTGCATACCTATACAAAACTTCACTCTTTTCGCTTTCTTTCGCCCTCCCCACTTTTTCCCCCTCTGGCTGTCATATTGTGTTTCTTAAGAGCCTTTAATGGTTAAAACAATTGTAAGTCACCTCCTGTGTCTTTTGATTTTCATTGGTATTTGACAGTACCACAAGTACGTACATTTTGCTTAATGCTGTGATTAACATACACTATAATGGAATATTACAATGGAGGCCACTAGGAGATTATCAGCACATGTAATTTCTCCTTAACCTTAGGTTCATATTATCACTTAAATAACAAAATAATAATCGGGCTAGGGTGAAGGGAGAGGAAGGTGGTTTTCTCTATTCTCCTTTTGTGTTAAAACTTAACTCAATGTAATCCCTTTGTTACCCCTTTCCTTCCTTTTTGTTCTCTTTTCTTCTTGCCCAGAGGAAATGCCAGTATTTTTCACCTGACCCTTCCCCCCCCCCCCTTCATCATTCTTTGTTTCCCTCAGAAAGATATTTTTCCCCCTCATATTTCAAGCTCAATGAAATAAGTTATGTCTGGGGTTGTTGTAAGACATTTTGGGTAGATATTCCAAATGAGAACACAAACATTCTAGTTCACATGAGGCACAATCTACAAAGAAGATTTCTTGCATTCATTGAAATGTGTTTTAGAATCCGAAAAGGTTGTGATCCATTGGCCAGCCTATCTTTTGGTTTGTCATCCCAGATCTTCTGGCTCAGAATGTGTTTTGGGACATTATCACACGAGAACCCTAAAATGGGTTCTGCCATTGATTGCTTATTCCTCTTATCACACTAAACCTTTGCTCAAAGTGCAGCTGCAGGGATGTCCCTCCCCTTAATCTGTGCATTTGCCCTCTTCATATGTGTCCTCAGTTTTTGTTCTTTTTTTTAAATGCAATAATTACAGAACTCTGGGGGTTCAGGTGTTCAGAGTTGCACACCTCTGTACTTCTGGGTTTTCAAAGTACTGAAGCACCATCCATAAGAACACTTAAAATAATAGATCAAAGAGTTTTCCTATTGTGTTTGTCCTGCAAGTGGGAGGTGTAGTTTTGACTGAGAAAGCTGTTTGAGGCTCCTTCTACACTGCCATACAGATTATCTGATTGAACTGGATTGTATGGCAGGGTAGACTCAGATAATCCAGTTCAAAGCAGATAATCTGGATTATCTGCTTTGATAATGTGGATTACCTGACAGTGCAGAAGGGGTCTCAGTGAGACAAACCCATGCATGGACAGGAAGTTCTGCTAAATGGTCTGGCATTGTAGGAAAAGGAAACATTTAATTAAGAGGGGAAAATTATATTAGAGGCTTGATGCAACCACTGAGTTGTAACATTCTTAAATAAATTTAAAAGTAAGTATTTGGGAGAATGGGTTAACTTTTGGCTCTGTGGCAGAAAGAAGGGCAATTGACAATATGCCCAGAATATACATCACTGGCCCAAAGCTGCAGCAGAAGTAGTGTAAGATTACTGCATGGCCAAAATTGCTTCAGAAATCTGTGTTCAGAAAACTGAAAATGGAATCTGGCCATTTTCATAAAGTACTACTTCAACAGTATCATGTGATGGTAAGTTTTTTTCCATTTGTGGCTATGGAGCCCCAATGTGTCGTAAAGCTTCAGGTGGTAATAACAATGATATTTTATCAATGGGATATCCAATGGTTATGCCAGGGCAAGTACTTCTCCATTCATTGTGCAAGAAATATACAGTATCTTATTGCATAAGACTTTGCATCAGTTTGTGTGATGGCAGCAGGACTCAGCTCCTCCCTTGACTCAGGGCTCTTCTACACTATGCTGAAACCTGAGAGGATGCAAGTTAAAGTAATCTACCTCCTTTTCCTCCCAAAAACAAGTTAGGTTCCATGTTTTGTGCCTGTCTGGAAGGGCCCTTACGGATTGGCATCACAATACTTCTGGCTGCCAATTTTGAGAAGGACTGCAGAAGAAAACAGAGGTACTGGATTCTGGGGTGCTTGAAACAATAGAGTAGAGGCATTGTCCGGGGCATTAATATGCTTTGGAGTGGGTTTACTGCATAGTTTGGTGGCAAAAATACCCCCATTGCATTTTTAAATAATTTAAAAAATACTTTAAAACATTTGCAGTGGGGTTGACTGTGTTGACGGACTAGTGAGGCATTTCAGGGGACAACAGTTTGGGTCTGTGTGAGACCCACTGCTGCAATAGTTGCCAGTTCATTCTGTCCTCTTAATTCCATACCATTTTATCTTATCTTTATTTTTATGTATTTATTTTATCTTTAGTGTAGTTTCAATTGTAACAGCAAAGTATTTCCAAGCTAAATAACATGCTTTTCATATTTGAGTGTTGAAGGCAGTGAAGTGTATTCACATCGACATTTTACCTCCCCCTTCTTATGACCCATCCACCCCTATTTGCTTCTGGAATTACTCTTGGATGGGATGGTCACGCCATAAAGCTGGAACTTCATCAAGAAGGATGGATGAACTCGCCTCAAAATCCACTGCTGAAATAACCTGACATAAATGGATTAATTAAATGACAGCTGCTGTACCTTGGCCTAAGTCCCAATCAGTCCCCTACGTCCTTGAACAAGGCATGACTCATTTCCCATGCTTCTCAGAGCACCGTATTAATATTTGCCCAGAGTTTGAGAAAGTTACTTTTTTGGACTCCCAAGATCCCACAGGCATCATGGCTGGTGGGATTTGGGGGACTATAATAAAAAGTATATTTTGTCACGCTCCATAACCAGCAGCTTTTATTACCATCTGAAGCTATAGATGTATTTTAAGTATGCGAGGGCTGTAGAACTGATGTAGTTTGACAGCACTTTAACCACCATGACTCAATCCTATGGAATCATGGGAATTGTAGTTTTACAAAGTCTTCAGCCTTCTCTGCCATAGAGTGCTGTGCCTCAGCAGACTACAAATCCTAGGATTCCATAACATTTTAGTCGTGGTATTTAAAGTAGGATCAAACTGCATTAATTTCACAATGTAGGTGCACCCTAAGAGTGCAGTGATCAGTTGAATTTCTGGAAAGTACTGTTTGAATTTATCTGAACAATCTTTGCCTCAGAGACCAAGAGATACCAGAAATATAATCAAACAAAGGGAGTTTGTTAACAATCCCATTAAATTACTTTCCTATAGCAAGAGCCCATAAATTAAAGCTTTAGATATTGAACAATCTACTGAATGTTTAAATTGTGTTTTATAGTCTATTTATTAGGTGTATGGCGGGTTTTAAATTTTTTAAATATTTTTATTAGATATGTTGTGGTTTGTTGATTATGTTCATTTTCTATGGTTATGTAATATTTTTGTCTGTGCATTCAGGAGAAAAGTGGGATAGAAATAAATAAATAAATAAATAAATGAAATCTCTTTATGTTTATTACACCACACATATTATATCAACTCAGGTCATATCTTCCCTGCTAGAAGTACATACCCTCCAACATTTCACAAATGAAACCAGGAAACCTGTAGACAAGGAACATCAACGTGCAGTCGAGGTGGCAAAGGATATTGATGAAAAACACAACTACTAGGAGAGGATGAAAGTTTTTTTTGTTTTATCTGAATCTACAGGGAAGGAAAATATTTAGCTTTCCCACTTTCAACTTGAATCATATCAATTTGAGTGAGTAGGGACAAAAGGGGGAAAGTGAGAGAAGAGAGAAATTTGAGCATTTTAAAAGCAGCTGAAAAAATGGGATAATAGAATCCACTTGGAACTGTTTATGCCAAACTGGGACTGTTGCTTCATTTGTGAGTATCCTTGGAGTCTGGCATATTCTGCCAATGACCATTGGGACTGTTTTGCAAAATAGTAGGGCTGTGCAAAAATTCGGATGAATGTCATAAGTGTTTTGGTAAATCCATACGTATGACTTGCTTTTTGAAGACAGCGTCACCCCCCCCCCCACATAAATGAATGAAAACACCAATTTATGAAGTTTTTGTAAGAAGTTTGCTGTCTTCATAAGTTGCAGTGAGTAAGCTTCTTGTTCAGTGCAAGCAAACTACTGAGCAGTGCAGGCAAACATGACATGTCATGTGCTATCAGGGCTGAGGGAGAGGAGAAGGGAGGAGGTGCTTCTGACATTTTCTTTAAATCCAGGAGCCACATTGTGCCTGTTGCCATTGCACGTGAGCTGGGAGAGAGCTGGGAGGGAGATTGAGGGTAGCAAATGACTAGAATTGGTCCATTCTAGAAGGCTTTTGCATATTGGGTTGTTGTAGGTTTTTTCGGGCTATATGGCCATGGTCTAGAGGCATTCTCTCCTGACGTTTCACCTGCATCTATGGCAAGCATCCTCAGAGGTGGTGACCTCACCACCTCTGAGGATGCTTGCCGTAGATGCAGGTGAAACGTCAGGAGAGAATGCCTCTAGATCATGGCCATATAGCCCCAAAAAAACCTACAACAACCCAGTGATTCTGGCCATGAAAGCCTTCGACAACACTTTTGCAAATTCCATGCAAGCTTAGTTTGCTTCAGTTTAGGATTCCTTTTAGGATTACCACAGTCGAGCTTAGGATCCTTTTAGGATCATTTTCTTTATGTGTGTGGGGGATTCTGTTTAGGATTTATTTTTGTGGGGTTTTTTTCCCCTTTGGATTTCTTTAATTTAAAATTCTACAAACTGCTTTCTTGATTTTCTAGTTTATCTTAGAAAGCAAGAAGACTTCTTGTCTTCCTGCTTTCCTTTCTATTGGTTTTAAAAGAATAATTCAATTCTGCAAAGTACGGTATGTGTGTGTATTTTAATAAATCCCAAGTGTCCATTGGGATGTTACTGTTGCTGTTGATTCAGGACCAATATTAATGCAAACAACAAACAAACAACATACATTTTGGGGTCAAGTGAGAAGAAGAATTCTAGTTTAGTATATTGACATTTGTCGTACTAAGTACTTTGCTTTCCTTTTTATTGGTTGTAAAAGTATAATTCAATTCTGCAAAGTGCAGTGTGCGCTTTATGTTGTGTCTTTGTAAAGAAATTAAAGGGGATAGCTCTTGTAGTGGTTTTTTTTAATGTTGTTTGCAAATACTTCAAATATTTCCTTAAAATCAGTGGATAAGTGGAAATGTCTGAAACCTGAGGAGCTTACAGTGATAAATTTCTGCTACAATTGTAGCAAGTTTTATTGTAATAGCCATAAAAATGAAGGAGAGAGGAGCCCCAGAAGTGTTCCCATTGGCACAAATGGGTGAATAACAAAACCAAAAACTAACAAAAAAATTTGAAATTCGTATTAGATATGATATGAATCTCTTATGAATTTTTCAAAACACTTTAGAAACAAAAGAGGGGTGCCTGAATTTTGTAAATTCAGTGGAGTTTTGGCATCACACACACCTCTAGAAAATATAATTTTAATCAAATCACTATCAAAGACTCTTTGAAATGGTTCCATGTTCCTAAAAGTAGCTCTTCATCCCAACTCTTCAGTGTTACTTGGACTATATTTTGTGTGTCTCATTTACATGGACATTTGAATGGATTTGGATATTTATGTGAATTTATCTTTCATTATGGAATGCCATAACAAGTTTGAAACTATTTATCAATATTTAATCAGCCTTTATTTTGTATATACATTTTTTCAAGTATCACACATTATTGATATCATTGTCATTAGCTTGGATATGGCCTTATAGGATATTCAGATATTCAACCTAAATGTCTATAGATTTCTATTTTTCTGTGTCTTCTAGGAAATTTTGTCAGGTGTGCAGTGGGGTCTGATACAAAATGGCAACTGATTTATAACGAATATTTTTTGAAATTTCCTGGAATTGTTTCCAAATAGTTCATTTTAATGAGGTTTATTCCAAATTGAATAGCGTTGTCTCATCATTCATGCTGCTAAGAGCTTCAGTGATTGATAGGGTCTGTTTATATTTAAATCTCAATTGTTATTTTCTCATTTTTTTTCATCTTGCTACCATTTAATTTTAGTTTTTTAAAAGTGACAATATGAAGGCAGGTCTCCATTTAAGACCAACCTTTCTAATAAATTGGGCACAGTTGCCATTCTGTAGCATCAAATGTAGGGTAGGAGGTGGAGGAAATGACCAGTATACAACGTGATGGTCCCTGTCAGTGTTTTCAAAATGCCATTAATAATCAGAAACATTGAATACAGAAGGGTAAGTTAAATCCTGTCATTGAAACAGCAAACAGCTTTAGTCAAATGTATTGGCACAGGATTAAAAATGCATCAAGCATGTATTTGTCTTCTCAATGGGAAGCCCTTATTAATAGTTTGAAGAGTGGAAAGCTTAGCCTTATACAATAAGCACTGTAGTGGCTTTTTTGAAAAAAATGTTTTAATGTGCAAAATTGCAGGATACAAAGGTTGTCTTTAAAGCTTCTCACCAGCTCCAGTAATTTCCCCACTTAGACGCCATTCTTTCCCATTTACAAAAGAGGGTCCCGTAGTGGTCACAGCAGAAATGTGACGATACCAGGATGAGCCTGGTGTTCTACCAAGTTTAATGACTTTGGTGCTGTCAAAATATTGGGTGTAGCAATGAAGGAACATGACAATGTAGAGTTCCTGGGGTCCGGCCTCTCTTCTCTTCTCTTCTCACTTGGCTTCACCCTGGATTTACTGGGGAGAATGGAATTCAAAGCATCATTCTCTTTGTGACAAATCTATACACAGGAGGAAGAATGAAATAATCTATAAATACAAACACATCTCTGCTCAGCCTTGAAGAACAGCATTGGGCAAATCACTTATTGTGAGAATATGTGGCATTTATTTTAGTGATGGGCAATCGACTAATGCAACATAAGCTTGCCATGAAACAGGAATGAAATGGGAGGGGGGGGGGTACTTTTATTAGAGTGCATGTAGCAGTTATAGATGTTGATTTAAGAACCAAATACACCAATAGCTTAGAGAAAGAAGCTAAATTTCATTTCAGGAACCATTCTAAGATAGGAAAGTTACTCAGGGTGTCGATCTAATCTAGCTACACCTTGGAAGATTGAGAGAGAACTCATGGGGAGAAGAATGGGGGGGGGGCATCTCTAAGGGTATCAGGTTATGTTACAGAGGGGTGTGGTTAGATACAGGGCCGTACCTCAAACTAACTCCTTGCTGTGAGGCATTCTACACTCTTGAAGTACTAAATGTTGTTTCATTTCCAACAACTTTGTCTTATTTTTGCTACCTAAGAATAGCAAAGACACAAAAAGGAATTGCTTATTGCAAGGCTCCCTGGGGCAGGCCCTTGTATGTGTGGGATCCCCTTGTGGTACCCTCAAAAGGTTGCCCCTTCTTAGACAAAGGGAACAAAAAGTCTGTCTTTCTTGTAGAAGGGAGAAGTGATCTGTACAGGTAGAAATGAAACCAAATAACTAAATATTCATACATATAAACAAGGAAGAATAGAAGGGAAAACATCAGGGTTTTATCATAGTAAAATGTAGGTCACCATTTAGACCCATATTTGAATAGAGATCAGTACATTAGGTTAAAAGCAGCAGCATTCTTTGGTAATGAAGAACTGGAATGGCTCTTTGAATTTACTGGAAAAAATGGAGGATGCAAAGATTACATATTTTCTCACAAGTGCTATAGATAGGAAAACACACGGTGGCGCAGCAGGTTAAACTGCTAAGCTACAGAACTTGCTGACTGGAAGTTTGGTGGTTCAAATCCACAGGATAGGGTGAGCTCCTGTTGTTAGCCACAGCTTCTGTCAACCTAGCAATTCAAAAACATGCAAATGTGAGTAGATCAATATGTTCCGCTTTGGTGGGAAGGTAATGGTGCTCCATGCAGTCATGCCGGCCACATGACCAAAGAGGTGGCTATGGACAATGCTGGCTCTTCATCTTAGAAATGGAGATGAGCACCATCCCCCAGAGTTGGACTTGATTAGACAATGTCAAGGGGAAATCTTTACCTTTGCTTAACACACACACACACGTGCCCCTAAACAATGGTCATATGGTAAACTTATCACTCTCTTTTTTTGCCTGAGGTTGACTTAGCCACCAAATGTTGTTCAAAATTGCTAAAATGAAATTACTAGTCCCTCTTAGGGCTCTCAGAGGTTATATTAGCTGTGGAGACACTTATAGATCATTACTAGTGCTGTCTCTTTTGGAAAGACCATTGTATTAACCTGTTGTTGACACTCCTAACGTGTGCCATCTTGGGGCCCATCCAGACAGTCCCTTTTACTGTGAAAACTTCCACAATAAAAAAGAGTCTGTCCAGATGATGTTGTGGCCAACCCACAATTAATTTGCCACAAACCAGGAAAACCTTGGTTTGTGGCAAATTAATTAGATAGTGGATATATTCCACACCCTCTTGGAAGGCACAGAATAAACCCACTACTTCCTCTGACAGGACCAGCATTTCACTTTACAAGTATGTATTGCTTGCTTGCTTATTGCTTATAAGTTTCATTGAGTGATTTAGATCAATTGTAATTGCATGTGCTCAAACTGAAAAAAATCTTTAAAATCAGTGGATAATCTTTTATTCCAAAACTTTGCAGGATTGTGATGTTTATGATACTTATTTTTCATCATGCAGAAATTTAAGGTGATGTAAAAAAATAAAGTTTCCTGAAAATCAATGGGTGAAAATTTGCAGGATTTATGCCCTGCTCATATTTTTTGATTGTGAAAAAGTTCAAGGGGATACCTCTTAGTTCTTTTTAAATAAATTATTTGTAAAAATTTTAAAAGTTTCCTAAAAATCAATGTATGACCTACACATTCCAAAACTTTGCAGGATTTATGCCCTGCTTGTGTGTGTGTGTGTGTTTACTGTGCAGAAAATTGACAAGATATCTCTTATAGGTTTTTTTTTAAAAAAATCTCATTTATAAAAATGTTTAAAAATTCCTAAAAATCAGTAGGCGACGGAAACATTCTGAAACTTGGCAGGCTCAGAGTCATATATGGTGCTTATAAACATGTCAAGTTTCATCCTGATAGCCTTAAAAATGACAGAGAAACAAGTCTCATATTTTCCTCATTGTCTCTAATTGAACAAATCTTAATGAAGCAATTATGAAGCTTTGGAGATTTGGATTACGAATTGAAATTGCACCCCTCCATATCTTTAAAAATCAAAGTAGGGGCTGTCCAAATCTCTGAAATGAAATACTATTTGGATTTCAGCCATTTCGCACACCCCCGTTAGAGATACCATTTTTTAAAATATATATATCCATGTTTATAGTCCAAGGGCCAGCTCGCATATCATTCTTTTCCCTTCAGAAGTCTAGGGCTCTACCTTTTTTTTTTTAAAAAAAGAAGCAAACATGAGAGAATCAACATTCTAGTTGACCATACAATTTAAATACATGGAACTGTGTGCATCATAAAATGGGATTCTCTCCCCTTCCCCTCCCCACTCCATTTCATGGTACACCATTTTGGAAGATACTTTATCCACAGCCTCAAATCTGGTGCTACACTTTCACAGTAAAGAAAGAAGCAACATCAGCTTGAGAACTATCCCATTGTGACCTTTTCTTTTGTTAATCTTCTCCTTGCAGCTGCCAGCTTTGGTCTCATCACTTATCGCTTGGCCACATCGGTTCCAATCTGTCACCGTCAACTCAACTCCAGACCCTTATCTGTACTTGACCTAGCTGACTAGGTTCTTATCTGACTCTGAATTCTGAATCCCAGAGACAGGTATCATCCATACACTCCATTTCTAACAGGGCTCTATTATAGGCTCCTGTCATGGGTGACATAGCAAGAAGCAGGCCTCTTTGGTTAGCTGCAAAGAACTGTACAGGAGCTTTCAGGTTCTCAAAATCTTCTTGAACTCTTGTTATATAAAACAAAATTGAGACAGGCAAGAATGTTGGACTACAGTGACAAACTTCCAATAGATTGTAATAGATGTTGATTGTTTCTAGAGCCAGAAAGTTATATATATATGTGGGATAGACTATCCACTAAACACCTCACCCCAAGGAATATATTTAGGAGAGGCTGGATTTACAGTTAATCCTCAAATATAATCCAACATGCATTTAATCATCTCCTAGGAATAATGTAGGAGATGAATAATTATTATAACTGAGTTAAATTCTCATGGTGTTTACTTTTTGATATGAATCCTCATTTCTATCAAAATGACTGTTACATTCTCATGATGTTGAATTATTTTGAAGATTTTTATGTGTGCTTGTATTTAATGGAGTCTGGAATTCCTTCTCCAGGATTCTCTGATGATGATGTGGAAAATGGAGTGTGATTGTGTGAGTGACTACCAAGGTGCTTGTTTTGGATGGTGCACAGAGGCCTAAGAAGAGGAAGGAGGAAAAATTAAGTCAGAAGAAATGGCTGGTCTTCATATCAAATGAAATGAAAAGAGTGTTATATTCCATCTGAAAATGAGCCCTCATTTTTTTCTCTTACAAGCCTGGATTATCTACATTACCTCCTGTTCCATTTCCTCTCTACTAGAAGGACCAGCTATGGCAGTCTCTCCTGGGGTCTGATGGCTAATGGGAGATGCAACTGCATGCACGTAGTAGCATACAGGGCCACTTGATGTAAGATTTTGGCTTCCGTATTGTCAGATGCAAACTCTCTCAATTCAGAAAATAAATTCACTTTGAGGTAGTAACATTTTATTTAAGAAAACAGGAGCAAGATACTATCTCCTGGTTATTGTCAGACTTGTCAATCATAGAAAGCATCATATATTCATCGATAACATAATTCAAATAATTTTTGTGCTACTTTCCCATTTGTCAAGATGTAGTATACTCTATCCTTCTGAGGGTTTGGTTCCAGGACCACCAGTGGATACTAAAATCCATGGCTTCTTAATCCCGTTTTATACAATGCTGTAGTAAAATAGTCTCTTTTCCATAAAATGGCAGAATCAAAGTTTGCTTTTTTGGATTTTGTAAAATATTTCTAGGTCACTGATAGATGAATCCATGAATACAGAACCTGTAGATATGGAGTACCAACTATACTTTTATAGTTAATGAAATACTGGCATGTGTAAGCTCTCTCCATCTGGTGGCTTTTGTTATAGGGTTGGTAAAATGATTTATCTCTGCTGGCCTCATAAAAAAGGAAATTATATTATATGAGAGCATTCCAATATTTAACTCAGAGCTAATCTACATGGGCACTTTAAGGATACTTAAAGGCAGTGGCAGGGGAGTGTGGAGGAGTCAACTCTGTTATGACTACATGACTCATGGAACTGATTCAGCCTTGAACCAAATTAACAAAAGTTGCAAGTAGTTCCAGAATTTATCCAAGGAGCTGGAAGTTACCCTGACACTGCACCCATGTTGAGCCAATTCTGAGATGGAACCAGTTGCAACGGTTTACAAGATCACCCTTTATTCTCTGTGCTTGAGGGGGAGGGGGCATGGGATGATACTTACCATTCACCTCCTGTTTTCATTGTAGGGCTCCAAAGGACAACCAAGAAAAGAGTGGGAAAGGAGGGATGATTTTTCATATCACCTCCTTTTCTGTATTGCTCTGCCCCCCCACCCCCACCCGATGTCACTCTGGGCAATGAGTAATGGTCACTAGCCATTTCTTACCTGGTGGTCACCATTATTATGAAAACATGAGGACTCCATTCTGTCTCCATAGCAGCCCAGGGGCCAGTGGTAAAAATCATGCTGGGTCTTATCTGGAGTTCGACACTGGATCAACCTGAAGAACTTCCATGTAGAACTTCCCTCAGCCATATTCTCTGTGGTATTGTTGGTGTGTATTCCATGTATATGTCAGAGTTGTATGAAGATAGCATAGAGTGGCATGCTAAAAGCAAAAAATTGAGAAGATGGTAGTTTGGGGGTTACTCTGATCTGACTAGATTTTATATTACTTTAGTAACATATAGAGGAAGCAATGTGGTATTGTTCCAGAGCCCTCATCTTCCTCACTAATCCTTTATCTTTCTCTAATACTTTGCAAAAGTCCACTTCCTATTCCTCCCAAGAATGAAATACAATAGCTGCCTATGGATGAACAACACCCTGAAATATCTCTCTCATAGCGAGAAAAATCACCCCACTAACTGGTATAAAGCATAATGGAGCAATGGGATGGGATGAAGCAGAGCAGCTGCATTCCCTCCGAGGAGAAATTGGAGTTAATTATTGCTGTTACAAAGCACTAAGGGACCAGGGAAAGAGAAAAAGGAAGGGAGAGAAGACATATAAAATGTATTTATTTATTTAAAAATAAAATAATAATGGAAGAGGGGAGGGCTTTCATTCTTCCCTGATTCCCTGTGGAGCCTTCAGTTTCTCGGGTGGCCTGAGGAGAGATCAGTGAAGCTGTGCTTTGTAGTCTATTACTGCACAGCTGTTCATCAATTAGAATGGAGAAAATAACCCTGCTGCTTTCAAATAGTACAGTAGCCATGGTATATTATCAGGAAGAATGTAAAGACACTTGGAAAACCACACAGTATGGTTTGTTTTGTGTTTTTGAGGGGGTCATTTGTTGTTTTCCTTTCTGCAAGGACACCTCTTATTTCAGTATTTTCTCTCTACTCAGCTGCTCCTCCCTAACGTATGTGTGAATGTGTGTTGTGTGACTTTCAGTCAGTTCTGACTAATTGAGACCCAAAGGCAAACCTAGTGTGTTTTCTCAGCAAGATTTATTCAGTAGGGGTTTGCGATTGCTTTTCTCTGAGGCTGAGAGAGTGTGATTTGCCAGGGGTCACCCAGTAGATTTATATGGCTGCACAAGAATTCAAAACCTGGTGTCCCTTAGTCCTACTCAACCATTATGCCATGCTGGCTCTCCTTTATCCTAACATAAATTTCTATTTTATACCTCTTGACTATTTCACTCTGTAAATCTTACTTGTAGGCAGAACAAAATTTCCCTTAGCATGGAAAAGCATGGGCATTTTGGGAGTTTAAAACATACACAAACAAACTTTTTCTAGAGCATGTTAATGGCAAAAACAAGAAAAGAAGAGAGGAAAATGATCATCATATTGCTCCAAAAATAAATACAGCTTGAAAATCCCTTGTCCAAAATATTTGGGATGTAGAATATTTTGGGGTTTCAGATTTTAGAATGTATTTGCTTATGCGAACGTCATGAGGCATCTTGGAGATGGGACTCCAGTTTAAACATGTTTTATTTATACCTTATACACATAGCCTGAAACTATTTTTATTCAATATAAAATTTGTGCATGAAACAAAATTGTATACATTGAACCATCACAAAGCAAAGTTGTCACTATTTCCAGCTACCCATGTGGACAATTTTCAATTTCAGAGTAATGTGTATTTCAGAAATCAGGATAAGGGATGTTTAACCTGTAACTAGATTCTAGTTCCAGTTTCTTTCAAATGCATTCTGAAGGATGGTTTATTCCCAGTCTCAAAGCCCTTTGCTCCTTCTGTCATTTGCACACCAACCCATGCCACGCCTTGGTGCTGTGGCTTGCAGGGAGTTTGGCAGGTGTGCTTTGTGCTTGACCAGTGGTGGAAGGATTGCAGGTGAGCAATTATCCATGCATAGCTTGCATTTCTAGTATGTGCTCCAGTAACTTTAGCAAAGGTTTGTGTTAAATAGTTTGTTCTAGAGAGAGAGATTTGTCAGAAGACAGAGGAAAATGTGATGAAGAAAGCCAAGACACTCTGCATGCAAGAGTAAACAGGGGTCAAGCAGAAACCAGGGTAGCGACTGGGAAAACAAATGAATGGGAGAGCTTAAAAGAGAAAATCCAAATCTGACATTACATTTAGCTATTCAAGATGCTTCCCCCCCCCCCCCCCCCCCGGTGATTTTCCTTGTAATGCGGCAGTGAGAGATCTGGTGAAAAGCAGATAGTTAGTGCTACTTTGCCACCATATGCCTTTCTATTTGGAAATTTGCATAAATAGCAAAACAGTAAAACAGGATTTATAACCTAGCTTCACTCCTTCTCCATCAACCCTCTGCTGAAAATCGGCAAGAAATGGGAAAGAGAGCCTTATACTACAATTTGAAGTGGCATTTATTTTAAAGGAGGACATATTGAATGTGAGAGAACATACCTCCAACCAATGCATTTAGGATTATGGCCTTGGGTTAAAGAAATATCTTATTCCCAAATGCTTTTATTTGTATATTACTATTATATATACCAGTATATTTAATACCTCTGTAACTGTGATGCAAAAAATAGTTGTAATGCATTGGATGAAGTGAGCTCGAGTCCAAGAAAGCTTGTGGAAAATAAAGCATGTTAGTCTCTTTGTTGGTTATAAAGCAACTATAATATAATATAATATAATATAATATAATATAATATAATATAATATAGCTCTATCAGAGAATGGTAAAGATAGTCCAAGGACTATAAGAGTGATACGAGACTTGGTACTTCAGTATGGAGATATCTTCATAATTCATTTAATTTATTGGATCTGGTTCTGTATTTGAGGGCACAATGATGACTTATTTGGAATTGGTCCAGGATTGGGGTCTGGCTCTATCAATGTCCTTCTCTGTTGAGGAGAAAATTTCCAAACGTTTTGGAAAACAAAAAAAAAAAACAAAAAATCAGTTGGGATTTGAAAATAACCAGGGAAGAAGCAGTGTGAAGATGTTTAGGGAGACAATTCCAAGAGGATTATGGCCATTGCATATATCATGCATATAATTGATTTATCTTCCATATTAATAGTTTTAATCTTCTAAAACTATTCTAAGTTTTCAATGTGGTATTAGTTTATTGATGTTTTTTTTAACCTGAAAATTGTAACTTTACCTGTGAACCACCCTGAGAACCTTTTGATGGGGTAGAACTGTTTCAATTAATCAATCAAACAAACAATCCAGGACAGAAATCTGGCTCTTCCAGCGTGTCTTTGACGAATGAACACATACCCCCATATCATGTCTGTTCCAACTAAAGTTCTGACCTCATGATGCACTTTCTCCCATCCTTAATGAAGGTCCAACCCCATTGTTCATCCCTTCTGAGCTTCCCCCTCAGACACATTCTTCTCCATTTACTTATCTCACCCAGGTTTTTATCAATTGTATCCTGTACATTTGGCCCACCCACTGTGTTTTATTTCTCTATCATGTTATTTTGCATTTGTTTATTTTATATTCTGTTATTTTATATATTTTATTTTGATGTTATTATTTGCTTGTTTGTATTTTATTTTGCTGTACTGTAATTTTGGGCTTGGCCTCATGTTAGCCGTCCTGAGTCCCCTTTATGGAGATGGTGGCAGGGTATAAATAAAGTTGATGATGAGGATGATGATGATGATTACACTGAGTAGGTTATTCATGCTCAATCTGAGGTCAGGCCTCAACTGTATAAAATCCAGATTATCTGCTTTCAACTGGATTATCTGGCAATAATCCAGTTCAAAACAGATAACATGGATTATCTACTTGAATATTCTGGATTATATGGCAATGAAGAAGGGTAATCAGTGTCCAGCCAGGCCAGGACCACATTGGTTCTCCAGGGATGTCATCTCCTATGTTGCTCCCACTATTCCTTGACAGTTGCAGAGCTCTGATCATTGCCTGTCATGTTTGCTGATATTAAAATGGGATGGCTGCACAACCAGCAAGGAGGAAATGGAGCTCTGTGGCCAGTGGGGAGAATCAGTGGCAACACAGGATTGAACTATCACCATCCCTTGTGTAGGGAAAGGGTGATTATTGCAAATATATTTGGACATGGGATTGGGTTAAATCAGATATGATCTAGTGCCTTGGACTGCAAGAAGATCAAACCAGTCCATACATCAGGAAATAATGCTCACTGGAAGGAAAGATATTAGAGGCAAAGATGAAGTACTTTGGACACATAGGGAAAAAAGACTGGCCGACAGGGAGCTCTGGTGTGGGCTGGTCCACGAGGTCACAAAGAATCAGAAGCGACCGAAAGAATAAACAACAATAGAAATGATCTAGTTTTCAGACTGCTGCAAGGTCCTAGGATACTCAATAGTTTCCTGCAAATTCCAGAGTATCCCTTAACCTTGCTGAAAGCAGAGCAAACTTGAGTTGAAACCAGAAAATCTGGGATACACATTGGAAGACTCTGAGCCCTTCCACACAGCCATATAATTCCAAATATCAAGGCAGATAATCCACAATATCTGCTTTGAACTGGGTTATCTGAGTCCACACTGCCAGGTCAATGTGGATTTTATACATCTGTGTCCAAGGGGCCTCTGTACACCATGGAGACAACCAACAGTAGAGTCAAGGTGAGTCTATACTGCCATATAAAATCCAGATTATCTGCTTTGAACTGGATTATGTGGCAGTGTAGACTCTTATAATTGAGTTCAAAGCAGATAATGTGGATTATCTGATTTGATAATCTTGATTATATGGCAGTGTAGAAGGGGCCTGGGTGTTTTTTTGTCAGTGTAGAAACCTCTAATTCATCCACCAGCTTCAGCACATTAAGCTGCACAATCTGTTTTGCCTCTTTTTAAAATAAAACTGTCTTATATGAGCATTCTGACACAGAGAAATTAATTGGCTAAAGCTTTTTTCTTCAGAACTTCCTCCATTTCTGGTTTTACCGAATGTTCTGGATCATGTGTTTAAGAGGCATTAGGTAAGCTGTTCATAATACTGCCATCAGTGCCAAACACCTTTCTGCAGGAGACAGGTTCAATTAAAATGTTGTAATTAATGAATTAATGGATCAATTGAACTGATTAATTGATAAATGCTTTCAGTCTTAATTAACAGCGATATGGCCCATGAAAGCTACCTGCGCTATTAAAGTCCACTGATAAATAGGAGAAAAATGCTACAATTTGGGTACAAATGATAAGACTCACAATTAGGGAGACCACCTGTAAAAAACAAAGGGAAAGCAAACAATTAAGGGAAGACAAACTAATGAATTGAAGGTGGGAATCTGCATTGGTAAAATCTCCTATGATGTGCTGTAATGCTCTCTCCACTTGGAAGAATTTTGTTTACTCATTTGTACAGTTTTTCTGCCCAGCAGACATGTCTCAGATGGGCTCATTTTGCTTACTCTTCTTGAGAAATAGATCCTAGGACATTTCGTGCACAGTGAATATAGATGTTATTGTGTTTCTTCAAGTTGTTTCCGACTTATGGTCATCGTATCAAGGTTTTTTTTTCCTTGAGAAATCTTTTGCAGTGGTTTGCCATTGCTTTTCTCTGATGCTGAGATAATGCGACTGTCATGGCCATCAGTCTGTCTGGTCTAGCTTTGCTACTGCTGAAGGCAAGACTCAGAATTTAGTAGTGAGAACATGAACACCAGCTGAGACCTCAAAATAAAGAGCCCGCTGTAAAGACCTCTTTATCTCTATCATCTATCTATCTATCTATCTATCTATCTATCTATCTATCTATCTATGCTCTGTTCATTTTGAGTAACATCATAACTAAAAATCCACTGGATGAATTGCTGCCAAATTTGGCCACAAGACACCTACTAACCCAAGGAGTGACCATCACTAAGAAAAATTGATTTTTCATTTGGGAGTTGAAGTGGCTGGGATTTATAGTTCACCTACAATCAAATAGCATTCTAAACTCCACTAATGATGGAATTGACCCAAACTTGGCATACAAGACTCCCATGACCAACAGAAAACACTAGAAGGGTTTGGCAGGCATTGACCTTGAGTTTTGGAGTTGTAGATCACCTACATCCAGAGAGCACTGTGGACTCAAACAATGAAGGATCTAGACCAAACTAGGCACAAATACTCCATATGCCCAAATATGAACAGAGACGGAGTTTGGGGGAAATAGACATTGACATTTGGGAGTTGTAGTTACTGGATTTTATAGTTCGCCTAGAATCAAAGAGCATTCTGAACCCCACCAATGATAGAATTGGGACACACTACAGAACCCCTATGACTAACAGAAAATATTGTGTTTTCTGGTGGTCTTTGGCAACCCTTCTGACACCCCCTTGTCACCCCCTCCCCCCGGGTCCCGACTCTCAGGTTGAGAAATACTGCCTTAAGGCCATCCAGTTCAACTGTTTTCATCAGGGCAAGAAAACATAAAGCCCTCCTAACAAAGAGCCATCCAGCCATAGATAGATATATATGATTCACACACACGCATATGTATATAAAAGATATAGTTACTTACTTACTTACTTACTTAGGCGATCCCTCGTTGGACGAGTAAGATGGTCTTCCATCATGGGTTTCCTTGTGGGTCCGCATGTGGCTGTGGAGCCCTATTCTTGCTCTGCATCTTCTTCCGCAGTGAGGGCATTGGTTTCCAGGTGGAAGGCGGTCCCGGTCGGGGTTGGCTTGACGCTCCTTCCTCCTGGCACGTTTCTCTCTTTCACCCTCCACTCGTGCCTCCTCGAATTCTGCAGCACTGCTGGTCACAGCTGACCTCCAGCTGGAGCGCTCAAGGGCCAGGGCCTCCCAGTTCTCAGTGTCTATGCCAGAGTTTTTAAGGTTGGCTTTAAGCCCATCTTTAAATCTCTTTTCCTGTCCACCGACATTCCGTTTTCCGTTCTTGAGTTCGGAGTAGAGCAACTGCTTTGGGAGACGGTGGTCAGGCATCCGGACAACGTGGCCTGTCCAGCGGAGTTGATGTTGGAGGACCATCGCTTCAATGCTGGTGGTCTTTGCTTCTTCCAGCACGCTGACGTTTGTCCGCTTGTCTTCCCAGGAGATTTGCAGGATTTTCCGGAGGCAGCGCTGATGGAATCGTTCCAGGAGCTGCATGTGACGTCTGTAGACAGTCCATGTCTCACAGGCATATAGCAGGGTTGGGAGGACAATAGCTTTATAGACAAGCACCTTAGTATCCCTACGGATGTCCCGGTCCTCAAACACTCTCTGCTTCATTCGGGAAAATGCTGCACTTGCAGAGCTCAGGCGGTGTTGTATTTCGGCGTCGATGTTGACTTTGGAGGAGAGGTGGCTGCCAAGGTAGCGGAAATGGTCCACATTTTCTAATGTTACACCATTAAGCTGTATCTCTGGCATTGGAGAGGGGGCGGCTGGTGACTGCTGGAACAGCACTTTGGTTTTCTCGATGTTCAGTGACAGGCCAAGCTTTGTGTATGCTTCTGCAAAGGTGTTGAGAGTGGCTTGTAGATCTTTTTCTGTATGCGCACAGACGACATTGTCATCAGCATACTGGAGTTCTATAACAGATGTTGTTGTGACCTTGGTTTTGGCTTTCAGTCTGCTGAGGTTAAATAGCTTGCCGTCTGTCCGATAGATGATTTCCACTCCAGTGGGAAGCTTCCCATCAACAAGGTGAAGTATCATGGCGATGAAGATGGAGAATAAAGTTGGGGCAATAACACATCCCTGTTTGACACCTGATTCCACCTTAAATGGGTCACTTTGGGAGCCATTGCTGTCCAAGACTGTTGCCATCATGTCATCGTGGAGGAGCCGCAGGATGTTCACAAATTTGCTTGGGCACCCGATTTTTTGGAGGATGGTCCAGAGAGCACTGCGATTCACTGTGTCGAATGCCTTTGCAAGGTCAATGAATGCCATGTACAGAGGTTGGTTTTGTTCCCTGCATTTTTCTTGGAGCTGTCGTGCAGTGAAGATCATGTCCACAGTTCCTCTGGAGGGGCGGAAGCCGTTCTGGGATTCTGGGAGGGTGTCTTCTGAGAGGGGCAGAAGGCGGTTTGCAAGGATTCTTGCGAGGATTTTTCCAGCAGAGGTTAGAAGGGAGATACCTCGATAGTTTCCGCAGTCTGTTCTTTCCCCTTTTTTGAAGAGGGTGATGATGGTGGCATCCCTGAAGTCTGCTGGGATTTTCTCGGTCACCCACACTTTTTCTATGAGCTGGTGGAGTTGGTGTGTCAGCGCAGGTCCTCCCTCTTTAAAGATTTCAGCAGGGATCCCATCCGGTCCGCTGGCTTTGTTGTTCTTTTGTTGGCTGATGGCATTGCTGACTTCTTCCAAACTAGGCAGTGCTGCAAGCTCATCCCTGGTTTGTTGTTGCGGGATTTGTGAGAGGACCTCTTCGGCCACACTGGAGCTGCGGTTTAGGAGGCTTTGGTAGTGTTCTTTCCAACGTAGTGCAATTGACTTTTGGTCCTTCAGGAGTTTGGTTCCGTCTGATGAGCGTAGAGGCTGTATGCCATGGTTTCTTGGCCCATAGATGACCTTTGTGGCTTTGAAAAATCCTTGAGCATTATGGGTATCTGCCAGGTGTTGGATTTCTTCAGCCTTCTTTGTCCACCAGATGTTCTTGAGTTCTCTTGTCCTTCTTTGGACCTCAGCTTTTGCACTGGCGTAGATCTTTTTCTTAGCAGCACAGTTGATGTCTCTCTGCCATGTTTGGAAGGCTTTCCTTTTCTTGTCGATTAGCTGTTGGATCTCGATGTCATTTTCGTCAAACCAGTCTTGATGTTTCTTGGCTTGGTATCCAATAGTTTCTTCGCAGGCTTGGATGATGGAGGTCTTCAGTTTGTTCCAATGTTCCTCAACATTTTCGGGGTGCTCTGTGGGGAGATGGTCCTTGAGTGCTGTTTGGAGATGGGCTCGCCTGGAGGGCTCCTGAAGGGCTTGGGTGTTCATTTTGCGCCTTGTCTTTCTTAAAAGATATAGTATCATAGATTTGAAAGGAACCCCTAAAGAAGGACAATTATATGTTGCATGTTCCAGAGTAGGCTAACCAAACAATCTATACATCAGCACTGACAAAACAACAACAACAACAACAACAAGAAATACTGTTTACTCACAAGCATAAAGATATATATTATAAACCAACACTTTCTCATTACTTTGTTTTCCAGATCACCAGACTGGGCCACAGCAACACATGGCAGGAACAGCTAGTATAACTATATAATTGTATTACAACAGTTAAAGTGGTGCCAAACTGTACTAATTCTACAGTGTAGATGTACTCTATGTAGATTATTTAGCCACCATGGGTTCCTATGAAGAATGGTGTATAAATCAAATAAACAGAAATACATAATCTCACAGGGAACATAAGATTGTAACCTCTGTATTATCGAGGACAAAAGCATCTAAGGCTCCTTCTACACTACCATCTAATCTAGGGCCTTTCCATATAACCATATAACCCAGAATATCAAGGCAAAAAATCCCAGAATTTCTGCTTTGAACTGTGTTATATGAGTCCAAACTGCCATATATTCCAGTTCAATGCAGAAAATATGGGATTTTATTCAACTCCGTGGAAGGGGCCTTAGAGTATCAAAAGCAGATAATCCACACTATCTCCTTTTATTAGGATAAATTGAGCGTACACTGCCATATCATCCAGATTATCAAAGCAGATGATGTGGATTATATATGGCAGTGTAGAAGGGGCCTTAGCCCCTTTCTACAATGTCCTATATCTCAAGATCTGATCCCAGATTATCTGTTTATCTCATATTATCTAGAAGTAAACTCTTATAATCCAGTTCAAATCATATAATCTGGGGCCCTTCTACACTGCCATGTAAAATTCAGATTATCTGCTTTGAACAGGATTATATGGCAGTGTAGATTCATGTGTATTATCTGCATTGATAATCTGTATTATATAGATTATATGGCAGAAGAGGCCTGGGATCAGATCCTGGGATATAGGGCAGTGTAAGCTATGTCTACAACTCTGGTAAATCACCCTGATTCCAATTCTTCACATTCTTCACATTCTCACCTATTTTTTTTATAATTATTTCAGTCACTCCTAATTTTTCCTTTCTTTTTGAAATGTTATTCTTTAAGTATGGATATGTTTTCAGGGAAGCTTTTTCCTTTCTGCAGCTGTGTTCTGTCTTAACATATCATTCTGAAGAGCATTATCCCATTGAAAAAGCAAAATAAAGCCATTCTCTTGCTGCTTATGATTCCACTTATAATAATTTAAAATAAAACACACACACGCCAGTAGGCTTTACCACAATACTCATTTATTGCTGAGATTGCAGAGGTGAGATTTACAATTGTGGCTCCTTCAACATTATCCTGAGAGATCTAAACATGTTTCTGATGGATCTCCAGAGGTTTCAGACTTTTGACCTTCTGCAAGGAAGGGGTGAACCAGTCTATTTCCAATCCATAATACTTTTCTGTGTGTCCATTCATTAGTCAATTATTTATGATTTCCATAGTTTGCATTTATTTTTCTTTGAATGAGATGAAATAAGAAAGAATAGCATCATTTATAAATTTACCACAGTATATGGTGCTTTAAAGGTAACAAAACCTTTGCCATTCAAAATCCCAAATATATGGCTTTTTCTGTAGAATTTTGAAAACAAACATATTCTTGTATGCAGTTTTGGATCTCATTAGAACACTGAAAATTTTGCAGAAGGACACTGTCCAAAGAAAAATGGTGTTCTAATCTGAATGCTAGGTTAGATCTACACTGCCCTGCATCCCAGGATCTGATTCCAGGTTATATCCTGGATTCATATAATCAGGATCAAAGCAGATAATCTGGGATCAGATCCTGGGATGCAGGGCAGTGTAGATCCAACCTTAGTCCAAAAAGAGCAATGTATGATGATTCTTACCTGGGAGAAACTACTTTTTTTGTTTTTTCATTGTACAGTTAAGAGTCTGGAGAAGAGAGAACATTTTTTTCAGCCCAGGGGATTAATTCCAATTTAGGCCCCTTCTACACTGTCCTATGGAGGCCTGGTGGTGCAGCAGTTAAACCTCTGAGCTGAACTTGCTGACTAAAAGGTTGGTGGTTTGAATCTGGGGAGCAGGGTGAGCTCCCACTGTTAGCCACAGCTTCTGCCATCCTAGTAGTTTGAAAACATGCAAATGTGAGTAGATCAATAGGTACTACTTCTGCAGGAAGGTAATGGTGCTCCATGCAGTCATGCCGATCACATGACCTTGGAGGCATTTATGGACAATGTCGGCTCTTCGGCTTAGAAATGGAGACGAGCACCACCCCCCAGAGTTGGACACAACTAGACTTAATGTCAAGGAGAAACCTTTACTTTTACTTTACATTGTCCTAAATTCCAGGATCTGATCACAGATTATCTGCTTTGAATTGGATTATATGAATCTCCACTGCTATATATTCTGGGATAAGACAATAATCTGCAGCTTCTTCTATACTGCCATATAAAGTTCAGTTTATCTGCTTTGAACTGGATTATATGACAGTGTAGAGTAATTTAATCCAATTCAAAGCAGATAATGTGGATCAGATCCTGGGATATAGGGCAGTGTGGAAGTGGCCTTAGAGAGGGTCCCAAGATCTACATCCATCTAATGGTAATGTCTAAGGGCATAGGCCTGACCCAAGGAAAATAGATTAAGCCAAATCTAATCCATACTAATTTGGAGATCTTTTTCCCACCAAGCATATGAAGCTCTACTATGAAGCTCTATTCAGGAGTAAGCCTCTGTGTAATGCCTTCCTGGACTGAAAACCAGAAATCAGCACCTTGCAAACATCTTCCTGTGCAATGAACTATATAGTTGAACTACTACAACAAAATCCAATGACACCAAAAAATATTAACATCTTATACACCATTCTTTATAAAATATTTCAGTAATCAAAAATGGCTTGAGATGATAGTGAAGAGTTGCAAATTTGGAACTCCCAAATGTGTTGCTTTAAATGGATATAGAAGAAAACCCCTGGGAGCAGTGTTCATAGATTTTTCTCATCAAGTCTCTGTCTACATGCATAAGACTTTCCATTTCTGGAACAAGATTTCCCTCCAGATTTAGGTTAAGGTTATTGGGAACACATTCATTATATGGAAATGCATAATAAGCACAAAATAATGCATTAAAATGACCACATGCAAACTTCTTTGCAGGTCAACAACGAAAAAGAAATCAGCTTACCCATCATGCACGTATGCCTCCCAATCTGTAAAATACATGCATGTATAAGAATGAGAGAGATTGAGGGAGGGATCTATGAACACATTTAAAAATTTAACTACAATATGGCTTCATTTTAATGCACTGGGTTACCTCTAATGCATTTTAATAGGACAAACTTATTCTTAGATGTGGTTGTGACAGTTTTGTAAATACATTTCACAATCTGAGGCCCTTTTATGAGTCTCACTCTCAGTCTTACGATTGTTCAGAATGAGATGACAATTGTCTGTCTGTCTTTCTATCTGGTCCCTTTAAGGGAAGAGATATTGGGAGCAATTGCTCTAGGTCTTGTACTTGGAGGGGACTTCCACACAGCAATGGTCACACCAGCATGGGTAGTGCTGCATTGCTATCAATTCATCTTTCAGAATTTTAGCATTTTGAGCAACACAGGCTTAATGTTAAAAAAATCCATCACGACATTTCAAGGACAAATGTTAGACAGGAAATATGAAATGCACAATTATATAGATGATAACAGCTTAGCTGGTGGATGTGAAAAAAGATGTAAGGTCCTTATAAAACAGAAGCTAAACATGAGTCAACTGTGTGAAGTTGTGGTCAACAACATCAGTGCAATTTTAGACTGCGTCAACAGGAATACAGAGATCAAGGGATCAGAATCACATCCTGCTCTACTTTGTTCAGATTTCACCAGATAATTTTCTTCTGGCCATCATAGTTCAAGAATAATATGGAACATAGCCAAACAAGCCAGGATATGCCTTCATGAGGGTAAAAGGTACGGACAGTAAGCCCTATGAGACTTACTTACTTACTTAGGCGATCCCTCGTTGGACGAGTAAGATGGTCTTCCATCATGGGTTTCCTTGTGGGTCCGCATGTGGCTGTGGAGCCCTATTCTTGCTCTGCATCTTCTTCCGCAGTGAGGGCATTGGTTTCCAGGTGGAAGGCAGTCCCGGTCGGGGTTGGCTTGACGCGCCTTCCTCCTGGCACGTTTCTCTCTTTCACCCTCCACTCGTGCCTCCTCGAATTCTGCAGCACTGCTGGTCACAGCTGACCTCCAGCTGGAGCTCTCAAGGGCCAGGGCCTCCCAGTTCTCAGTGTCTATGCCAGAGTTTTTAAGGTTGGCTTTGAGCCCATCTTTAAATCTCTTTTCCTGTCCACCAACATTCCGTTTTCCGTTCTTGAGTTCGGAGTAGAGCAACTGCTTTGGAAGATGGTGGTCAGGCATCCGGACAACGTGGCCTGTCCAGCAGAGTTGATGTTGGAGGACCATCGCTTCAATGCTGGTGGTCTTTGCTTCCTCCAGCACGCTGACGTTTGTCCGCTTGTCTTCCCAGGAGATTTGCAGGATTTTCCGGAGGCAGCGCTGATGGAATCGTTCCAGGAGCTGCATGTGACGTCTGTAGACAGTCCACGTCTCACAGGCATATAGCAGGGTTGGGAGGACAATAGCTTTATAGACAAACACCTTAGTATCCCTACGGATGTCCCGGTCCTCAAACACTCTCTGCTTCATTCGGGAAAATGCTGCACTTGCAGAGCTCAGGCGGTGTTGTATTTTGGCGTCGATGTTGACTTTGGTGGAGAGGTGGCTGCCAAGGTAGCGGAAATGGTCAACATTTTCTAATGTTACACCATTAAGCTGTATCTCTGGCATTGGAGAGGGGACGGCTGGTGACTGCTGGAACAGCACTTTGGTTTTCTCGATGTTCAGTGACAGGCCAAGCTTTATGTATGCTTCTGCAAAGGTGTTGAGAGTGGCTTGTAGATCTTCTTCTGTATGCGCACAGACGACATTGTCATCAGCATACTGGAGTTCTATAACAGATGTTGTTGTGACCTTGGTTTTGGCTTTCAGTCTGCTGAGGTTAAATAGCTTGCCGTCTGTCCGATAGAGAAACAACTGAGGGAGCTGGATATATTTAGCTTGGTGGACAGAAGATGGAGAGGTGACTTTTTTTAAAGATAGAGAGCCATCTTAAGTTTTCTGCTGCTCCAGAGTCCAGAGCATGAATCAATGGACTCAAATTGCAGGGATTCGACCTTCACATGACAAAGAAGTTATTGATTATAAGAACTGTTTGACAGTGATGGACTGTGTCACAGAGTACTGGACTGGAGGCCTTCAAACGAATGTTGAATGGCTATTACTTGGAACTCGCTTCCCACTGAGGTAAGATTGGCTCCGTCCCTCCTATCATTTAAGAAGAAATTGAAGCCGTGGTTCTGGGACCAGGCTTTTGGACAACAGACATAGATAGCACTTTGGACATGAAATTGACTGGAATGATGATATGGCTATTAATACTGTGTTTCTACTGTTTTAATGAATGTTTTACTTATTGTTTTAATTGTTATTATATTGCTCTGCTATATGTAGTGGCATCAAATTGCTGCCAAATGTAAGCCGTCCTGAGTCCCCCTTCGGGGGTTGAGAAGGAACAGGAGAGAAATACCGGAAATAAATAAAAAATAATAAATATTACTTGGAAAAGTGATAGTTGAGTATTTCTGCATGGCATGAGCTTGGACTGCATGGCTCCCTTGGCCTCAGTTCTATGACTCTATGATCTTATCTTTTTTTTCTGCCTCAAGCAACCCACCGTATTCTCTATTTTCTTCTTACAACAATCCTGTGAGGAAAATTCTGCTGAGAATGTCTTTAATAAGGAAATTTGCTATTCCCTTTCACAAACATACTGGATTTTTCATAACTAGCTTATCTTCAAGTAGAAAAGAAACTTGCTCCTGTTTCTGTTAAACAATCATTAGACAAACAGACATTAACTTGTCTACCTCTTCATCCGATCACAAGAGGGATGGGAATCATATGGCCCTGAAAATGTTGTCTAGTTGCATCTCTCTGTTTTCCTCACTAATGATTTTGATAGTTGGGGCTGGTGAGGCTTTGAAGTCCAACATCATCTTGAGGACCTCTAGGCTGAAACATTTTTGGATTTTATTTTGATTTCTGTTGTAAATCAGCAAACAAGTATTTTATAAACTGAGAATGGTTAACATGGGGATTCTATCATGGAATGGCTGCTAAGAAATCTTCTTAGAAATTCTATCCTATCTCAGTTTCTCAGAGGTAGATCACACTTATGGAAGCAAAGCAGTGGTGGCCAGATGGCTTTCATGGTTTCCTGTTTTAATTTGAAGTTTAAAGGAGCTGAATCCTAAATCCAGTGCTAATTCACCATCACAATGACATGGAAATTAATACCTGTATCAGATTGGGAAAGATGTAACATAGGAAATTATGAATGTTGGTAAATATTCTCAGCAAGCAACGTTTTCTGAACAACACAAATCATGAACATTTGGCAAGCTATTCCTGCTAAGGTGACCACATGAAAAAGGCCATGGTCCTGTAGCTTTTGAAGAAGAGGGGTATTTCAGCACCAGTAGCTCACCACAGAAGCTTGTTGGCATCTGTTGTCAAGCAAAATATGACTGTATTTTGCTATTTTAATGTTTTTAGTCTAATATGCAATATTATGTTTTTTAATGACTGTTTGTGATATTACTGTTGGAAACCGGCCTTAGTCCCTCGATGGAGGTGAAAAGACTGCTAAATAAACTGCTAAATAAAGCGTCTTTGGCTTATTACTTAGTCAAATGAGAGATCTCCAAGATCCTCAGTCATCAAGTCTTGCAAATGCAGGCCTGTGGCTCTCTTGATTGAATCAATCCACCGTTAATAGGGTCCTTCCATACAGCCCTTTATCAAGGCAGAAAATCCCAAATTATCTGAGTGTGGACTCAGACCCCTTCCACACAGCTGAATAAAATCCCACATTTTCTGCTTTGAACAGGAATATATAGCAGTGTGGACTCAGATAACCCAGTTCAACGCAGAAATTATGGGATTTTCTGCCTTGATATTCTGGGATATAGGGCTGTGTGGAAAGGCCCTAGATTAGATGGCAGTATAGCAGGATTCCCTAGTATTCCTAATTTTGATTGCCTTCCACTTTATCAAGCATTACTCTCTTTTTTGTGCTATGTGTCCCATCCTCTCATGATATATTCAAAGTACAACAACCTTCATTTTGTCATCTTCACTAATAATGAAAGTTTAATTTGCTCTGAGACTTATTCTTTTTAGTAGTCCACAGAACCCTTCTCCAGCACAACATTTCAAATGAGTTGATCTTTCTCCTGTCAGCTATTTTTTTTTTTACTGTCCAGATTTCACACCCATACAAATAAATTGAAGATACTACAGCCTGGGTGGTTCGTTAGTAGCCATGGTATACCTACTGACATTCTTTCATATGGCCATACTATTTCCGACTCCATCCTATTGCTTTGGCCTTATCAAATGTTTTATTTTCCACTAAAATTGGGACAAAATGGCATAGGGCTCAGAGAGTGATGAATATATGCCTTCAGTTCATATGTATATACCAATATGCTTACATTCACTGTGTTGGTTTGTGCAGGTCCTGATCTCCTTTGTCCCTCCTCCTCCCTCCTCCTCCTCCCTTTAGGATATAAATTCCAACCATGTTTTGTGTGAAGGGTCTCAGTGCATACTGACATTGTGAGTGTCAGCTCCAGATCACTTTAATCAGAGAGTGGATATGCATGATAAAACGGATAAGGGACTTTAATCAAAAAATCCGCTGGTCTGGAAACGTGACGCACTCCGCCAAACACACTTCATCCCCTTTTTCTTGTGCCACTGCCAAGATTTTTATTTCATGAATATGCATCGGAGGAGACGATATTACATTAAAATGTGACATTGTTGTGGAGTGTTGGGGATTTGGAATTACAATAAATAAATAAATAAATACAGGGAAGGAGGCGGTGTTGCTTAGGCTTCAGCAAAGTTTTTACCAGTTGAAGTGTGAATGCCGTGCCGTAGTTCACCCCCTTTCCTGCTCTCTCTCTCAGTCCTGACCCTTCCTTTCCCCCATGTCCCTATCAAAGCTTACATTTGAGCAGCATATTGAATTCTGCATTCTTATGGCATTCTAATAAGAAAACTAATCTTAGCAGATGGATACTTTGTTTAAATTCCATCCAGGAGCACATCATATGGAGTTCTCACCTAAGAGCCGTAGTTTTCCATATAGAATACTTATTTGCTGGTAAAGATGCTCAGGTAGGGAGCATCCTTTTTTTTGTATCATGAAATTATTGCTAGGTAGATAGCCTGAATGAGAATGAAGGCAAAGCTTTTTCTCTGGCAAAGGCTGCCGTCAAATCAGGAATACAAAACCACCGAAAACCCCCACTTTTACACAGTTCCCCCCTTTTTAAAAAAAGGTAAAATGAACAAGATCATAGTGCTGCAGTACAGAAATCTGACATCAATAAGCCTGTCTTAGCCTCGATTTTTAGGTTTGTATCTGTTGCATATTCCGTTCCAATCTGCATTTATTGACTGAGTTAGCATTTATGCATTTTAAAACTTTTGTTAAGCCCCTGTTCCCAGGATTTCTGGCAACTGAGTTCTTAAATAATATTTCTTGAAACACACAATCCTTGCATGCAGTGATGCATTCATCAGATTAAGGATGAAGGTGCTATCAGATTGTTTGCTATTTTACAACAGGTTTTTTGGGAGGGGATCAGGGTGGAGATTGCCATGAATATAAACAAGGCTAGCATTGATATCGAGAAAAGGGACTTCTTTTTAAATAAAACTACTGATAATATCTCTTAGTCAGCATCCTCACAAGCAAACAAGTATTCTATATCATATGCTAACACAGGCATGGGTGAACTTCAGCCCTCCGGGTGTTTTGGACTTCAACTGCCACAATTCCTAACAGTCAGTAGGCTGTTAGGAGTTGTGGAAGTTGAAGTCCAAAACATCTGGAGGGCTCAAGTTTGCCCATGCCTGCTCTAAGGTGAGAATCCACACAATGTCCTCATGAATGAAATTTAAACAAATATGAATTTGCTATGGTTAGTGTGTGCCTTGATGCATATTTGTGGTGTATGTATTAATTCAGAAAAAAGAACTTGAAGTGACACATGACAGAGATCTATTAAATTATGAATGGTGTCAAAAGTACTGAAGAGCAATTCTGTCTCTCTTGAAGCTTTAGAAGTTAGCTTTACCCTATGAAACTGATTAGCAGTAGGCATGGGGCAGACAAAATTATTTATTTCACACAGTTCTAATTACCTTTAGATCTCATTTATTATATTTACTTTCGTAATAGTACAGCTAGTGCCAAATGGGTATTACAGCTAATCAGGCCTGAAGTCTCTCTAGAAGCTAAGATGACTAAACTGAGAGTGCTGTATTTTTGACATATAATGACTCATTAGAAAAGAAATAATACTTAGTAGGGCGGAAGACAGTAGGACAAGACGAAGACCATATTATAAATGGATGGAGTCAATCATGGAAGCCATAGCCCTCGATTTGGAAGAGCAGGGTGACATATCTGTCCAATTCTGGGCACAGCAAATTAAGGGAGATGTTGACAAGCTGTAATGTTGACAAGCTGTGGACAAGTCTACATAGGGACCACCAAACACAGTGCCCAAACACGAATCAAGGAACATGAAAGGCACTGCAGACTACCTCAACCAGAGAAGTCAGCCATAGCAGATCACCTGATGAACCAACCTGGACACAGCATATTATTTGAGAACACAGAAATGCTGGACCACTCTAACAACCACCATGTCAGACTACACAGAGAAGCCATTGAAATCCATAAGCATGTGGACAATTTCAACAGAAAAGAGGAAACCATGAAAATGAACAAAATCTGGCTACTAGTATTAAAAAACTCTAAAATTACAACAGCAAAACAACAGAGAGGAAACAATCAGGGACAGCTAATCACCTCTCAACAAAAGATTTCCCCAGGCACTAGAATCATAGAATCATAGAATCAAAGAGTTGGAAGAGACCTCATGGGCCATCCAGTCCAACCCCCTGCCAAGAAGCAGGAATATTGCATTCAAATCACCCCTGACAGATGGCCATCCAGCATCTGTTTAAAAGCTTCCAAAGAAGGAGCCTCCACCACACTCCGGGGCAGAGAGTTTCATTGCTGAACGGCTTTCACAGTCAGGAAGTTCTTCCTCATGTTCAGATGGAATCTCCTCTCATAGTTTGAAGCCGTTGTTCCATGTCCTAGTCTCCAAGGAAGCAGAAAACAAGCTTGCTCCCCCCTCCCCGTGGCTTCCTCTCACATATTTATACATGGCTATCATATCTCCTCTCAGCCTTCTCTTCTTCAGGCTAAACATGCCCAGCTCCTTAAGCCGCTCCTCATAGGGCTTGTTCTCCAGATCCTTGATCATTTTAGTCGCCCTCCTCTGGACACTAACAAGCTAATCAAGGTGATCAATTGAAACATTCACACCTAGCTCCAACAGACAAGAGTTCTTTGTCCCACCCTGGACATTCCACAGATATATAAACCCAATTTTCCTAGTTTCAACAGACCTTACTACCTCTGAGGATGCTTGCCATAGATGCAGGTGAACGTCAGGAGAGAATGTCTCTAGAACATGGCCATATAGCCCGAAAAAACCTACAACAACCCAGTGATTCCGACCATGAAAGCCTTCGACAATACAAGCTATAATGTGTCCAGAGGAAGGTGATGAAAATGATCAAGGGTTTGGAGAACAAGCCCTATGAGGAGCAGTTTAAAGCGCTGAGCATGTTTAGCCTGTAGAAGAGAAGGCTGATAGGAGACATGATGGTCATGTATAAATATGTGAGGGGAAGGCATAGGGAGGAGAGAGAGCAAGTTAGTTTTTTCTTGCCTTGGAGTCTAGGACACAGAACAATGGCTTCAAACTACAGGAAAGGAGAATCCATCTGGACATGAGGAAGTACTTCTTCACTGTGAGAGCTGTTTAGCAGTGGAACTTTCTGCCCCAGAATGTGGTGGAGGCTCCTTCTTTGGAGGCTTTTAAACAGAGGCTGGGTGACCATCTGTTGGGGGTGCTTTGAATGCAATTTTCCTGCTTCTTGGCGGGGGTTGGGATGGTTGGGCCACGAGATCTCTTCCAGCTCTAGGATTCTATGACTCTATTGTCTCATTTATAGGATCACTATGAATCAAAGTTAACTTGATGGTAATTAATAACAACAAGGTGCAAAATACAGTAACTAGACTGTTAAACAGAATACAATATAGAGACCATTTAATAATGGGTTTCACGGAGTTGTACTGGATGCCAATATGCTTCTAGTCTAAATTCAAGCTGCTGGTCAAGACACCATGCATAAACAGCTTGAGACCCTGATACAGAAGGCAGATCAGAGAATAGGAATCCAACCAGTACGAGATGGGGTTCCAGCAGCAGGTTCTTTGTTTTCAGGCAGGCTTTCAAAACAGAAAGCTTTTATGACCAAGCTGGGGGTGCTGTGTTTTATGTACTTTAATAGGTTTATTTAATGATTTTATTGGTTTTAACTATGTGTTTTAATAGTTCCGTATTTAATTCTGTTTTAATGTTTATATGCTTTAGACTTTAATTTACACATTGTTATGACTTTGAGCATTAACTGCTTTGAGTTTCCTTTGGGATAGAAAAATCAGCATATGAATAAATAACAATAACAATACTAATACTTCTCCATATATACACCTTCCCAGGAACTGAATCTGTTAGATAAGCTTGCATTTATGTGCCTCCAAATCACATGTTGATTTAGGCGATCCCATAAATTGCAAGGGTTTTCTGAGGCAAGGAGTACTCATAGGTGGTGTCATTTGCTTACTCTGAAATATAGCCAACAGCACCTGATAATCAATGGCAGTCTCTTATCTAAGCATTAACCAGAGCTGATCCTGCTTCACTTATAGATTCAAATGTGATCTGGTGACTTTAGGATAGTTAGGCCTAGTACCTTCAATAAATGTCATGTTGTTCCATCAGTGCTATGACAAGCCTTGGGAATTTTGCAAAGTGTAATAAAACAGAAGCCTAATAAAATTGTCACCCACCCCTGCATGCATTGAAGCTTGGCTTCTGGAGTATATAAGAAAAAAAAAGTTAATTTTCATTTGGAATAAGGATTTCATGCCTCCTCAACTGATCCAACAAAGATTAGAAACAAAATTCTGCTTTATAGTTAGTCCAGCGCAAAGACTTTGCATGGATTTGACTGAAGCTCTGCTATAAAATAGAGGCACAGAGTTCAGATTTAGTTATCTGATGATGCAGAAGTGGTAAAACATAGGATTAAGTTCAAGTAATAATTTGTCTATGTCACTGGTTTCAAAAACAGAAAAAAGAGACCCCCCTTTTTTGTTGAAGATGGGAAGCCAGATGCCAATGTACAGAGTCTCCTGTTTTGATGTTATGATGAAAGCCAAGTTGAACAAGTGACACATTGCCTACTTCCTAGGTATCCTGGGATGTTTAGCATAGAGAAGAGAAGATTAAGAGGGGACACAATAACCATGTTTAAATATTTGAAATTGATGTCACATTCAGGAGGGGCAGCCTTGCTTTCTATTGCTCTGGAGACCAGGACATGGAATAATGGATTCAAATTGGAGAAAAAAGAGATCCCACCTAAACCTCAGGAAGAACTTTCTGATGGTAAGAGCTGTTTATCAGTGGAATATGCTGCCTCAAAGTATTGTGGTGTTTCATTTTCTGGGATTTTTAAGAAGATGCTGGATCGCTATGTGTCAGGAGTGCTTTGCTTGTGTATTCCGCATGACAGGGGTGTGGACTGGATGGCCCTTGGGATCTCTTCCAATTCTATGATTCTATGTTCCTAGTGCTGGAGTGTAGGATTATGCAACAAATGGAGAACAGAATGTTCAACAAGGTAAACATCTAAAATAAAGACTATATGACTATGCTAATAATTCCCATGTATTTCATTGCTCAATGATGCCTTTCTTCTTGCTCTGGCTTCCAGTTATGCAAGAGCTTCCATCTTGATTCCTGCCTATTGGTATCTAAGCAACTGTGACAATGCCAAAGCACACAGGGTGTGTGTTTTACAGTCAGCAATATACTACACGATTGTTCAAGGCCATTTAATGATTACTTCTTTAACTTGAAATTAAGAGTTTGGCTTTCTGTTCAGGAACAAATGTTTTGGGGTTGAGTTTGAAAACAATTAAGTACAGGAAATTCTGATTAATTCCAACTTTAATCAACATCAATATTAACATCTGTTTAATAAAGAAAAAAACAAACAAATCTTCTTTTAAGAATAATCATTGATAAATTTTATATGACCTAAGTGAACCTCTGTGTGATGTGTACATGCTTCTCTCATTTGTTGAATAGCTATGATCCAGCACTAGATGGCAGAGCTACAAGACATGCCATATATACTCATATATAAGTCAACCTCATGGATAAGTCAAAGGCAAGTTTCAGGGCATATGGATTTTGAAATGTCCTACAGATATGTTGAGAGTCATTCTCTAGAGAGAGGAAAAGACCAATGCTACTTTCAGGGTCAGTCACCTCCAGCTGCAGATGGTCCTTGTGCTCTCTTCCTACTCCGTGATTCTATGACTCAGCAATTCCTTTCCTGCTTTGAGAGTCTTTAAAAAAAATCAAAAGTAATTTGCAATTAAGACAAATTTGCATATGGCTATTTTGCTCAGAAAGCAGCATTTTTCTTCAAAAAACCCAATATTTTAATGTTGAAATATGAGTTCTGACACAGAAAGTGTTTTCTGCACATATGTTGTTTTGAATGCTAATTAACAACGTGCGGGTTTACATGAAATAAATCTCTAATTGCAGAATTTTCTGCATAGAATGAATTATTTTTTTTCACTGAAATATTCTCCAAACAGAAAATACTATTTTTCTGCACAAATCAATGTCATGTGAATTTTGTGCACAGTAAATCTGGAACTGTGAAAATTCTCATGGCTCTGGGCTTCTTCTTGTCAGGGTTTCATAATACTTGAAAAAACATAAGCATGTTTTCAAATATTCTTTCCATCCCTATTCTGCTATAGGAAAATAGATGGATGTCTGTCCACTGCCTCCCCCCAAAACCAAGTAATGGCTGGGATCAGAAAGCCATGGCTGAGAAATGGTGGTTCTTTGGGGGGGGGGGTTGTCATCACATGGTCAGTAGCACATTATTTCTTCTGCAACAACCCAAAAGTGAGTTGCAATGGTGTTAATCCAATTTACATCACCACAATTCATTGGCAGGATGCCAAGCATAGTTTATGGCCATAGCACCTACTTTATATGCAGGTGGTTCCAGGTTCAATCTTTGACATCTCCAGGTTAAGAAAAAAGAGAGAAATTAGCATATCAGGATCGCTAAAGACTAAAACCCTGGAGGGCTGATGCCAGTCAGAATTGTCAATACTTGTCAAGATAGACAAATAGTCTACCCCGACATGAACCAACTTCTTACGCTCCTCTTTTGCATTCCCAAAGTGACATTTTAATTTCAGTTTACAAGTGAGAAAACTTCCTTTTTTGAACTACAACTCCCTCAGGATACATCTGTACTGTGGAATTAATACAATTGGAGAATACATTAACTGCCAGGGCCCAATTTGTTGGACTTGTAGTTTTTCAGTGTTTTTCACATTCTCTACCAAGGAGTGCTTGTGCCTCACCAAATGACAACTGCCCTGATTCCATATCATTGAGCCATGGCAGTCAGTGGTGACAAGCTGTATTAATTCTACAGTGTAGATGCATCCCCCAATTTTCCAGAAGATTCTCTTTCCAATTACTCCATGTCTATCCATAGGACTTGCTGACTGGGGATTTTTGGAAGTTGTTATTTAAACAGTAACAACATTTTTGATGTGGTTGATTTGGTTTCTGAAAACATTCTTAAAGAAATAATGTATGAAGGCTCAGATTCTATATCCACTTTCCATCCAACTCAGCAGGATTGCTCCGTAAATCACTGGTATAACAAAGCTACCATGTTGTGTCTTTGTGTGTATGCACTTGTGTCCAAACACAGATACTGTTTGTGCTACATTTCTATCATTCCATGTCTCCTCATTCCCATTTCCCCCTTTTTCTGTCTTTCCCTCCCCTCTGTTGGTCACAAATCAAAATCCGTTCTACAATTTTACCACAGTTTTCTACAGCTTTGTGTAGAAAAGCTTTGCACTAAAAGTGTTAAATGGATAGGGCAAGCAACCTTTTGGCATGGGTTAATTCACACATGCATTCCATCACCTAGTGTGTCAGAACTTGATGACTTTCAACCAAATGTGTGAACCCTCTCTGCTGAAAACTGTTGTATTTGAGTTTAAGGGGAGAGGAAACACTAGTATTTTCCTATGATGCCTATTTCACACATTAGACATGACTCGAACGTCTCGTTTTGTGGGGTTACAGTGATAAAGGGGACTCATAGGGGACATTTCAGTTCCTTTCAGGTTCCTTTCAGAATGTCTTAAATGTCAAGTATACATGAGTTCAGGTCAAAGAAGCATTTGCAAACCATATGGTTTTCTGATTCATGGTAATCCAAATGACAGATCTATACTTAATTGTGGTCAGGGGACTAGAAGAGTCCACTCTCACTGACAAATGAGATGGAGATCATTGGACAAAATTCCCATATATCTTTACATGTATGGTTTCCACTATTAGTTATGTAAGCAGCAAACAGGAAACTATTATCTGAACTAAAGTTGTGAATACCCACCTGTCTTGATTTTGTTGCAATATCAGTTAAATTTCAGCTGCATTCTTGTCCCATCCTTATGGGCCCTTTCTTTTCCTCCCTTACGGTAGAATACATGGGGAATTGGTTTGAGGCTTTTTTCTTGAAATTATTGTTGGTGTTCCAATTTTTTGGGGCGAAAATCTACATATTTTGTATACATTGTTGAAGTCAATATTTTGGAACACATTGTTCCACCGACTAGTTTGTTCTTTGCATCTTTTGTGTGTATAAATAGGTATTCACTGGTTTTTCATAAAAGTGTATAGAGTACCACCCCCATGTCTGTGAGGGATACATTCCTGGACTTGCTGTGGAAATGTGAAACCACAGATAATAGCAAACATTACTGACATGAAGAACTTTAAGTGAAAGTGTATCACAAAGTCAAGCTATGGCACCTAGTACAGTAGAATCTTGCTTATCCAACATAAACAGGCCGGTAGAATGTTGGATAAGCAAATATGTTGGATAATAAGATAAGGAGGGAGTAAGGAAGAACCTATTAAACGTTAAATTACATTATGATTTTACAAATTAAGCACCAAAACATCATGTTTTACAACAAATCAACAGAAAAAACAGTTCGATACACGGTAACGTTATGTAGTCACTATTGCATTTCCGAATTTAGCATCAAAACATCACAATGTATTGAAACAGCTGTGGATCTGGGTGGGAGGCAGACTGTGTTGGATAATACAGGGCGTTCAACGAGCAAATGTTGGATAAGTAAGACTCTACTGTAAGTTCATGGAAGGAATATGACTTTTGCATTTCTGTGTCCTCCAGCATGACTCTACAGTCAACTTTTGGTGAAAGTATTGCATAATAAAGTGCTGGAGGACTTAGAAAATACCTAGAGAGAACATATTTGTCCGATGTAAGTAAATGAAATTGTGGGTACCAGTTCTCTGGATATATCATCCACACATTATTTTCAATCACAACCACACAACCCTGCTCTAGCATGCTGAGCAGGGTACGGCTTGTTTAGTACATCTATGTGATTTCCATTGAGGCCAAAAAAACATATGTGCTTGAAATTTTGAAGAGCCACTACCATTCAGAACTGATACTTCTGGACTTCACAGACTCATTAGCAGAATAAGAAAGCATAGTTCCCATGGGTCTGTTTCTCAGAATTTCCCAATAAGCATCACAAAAGGTCAGGTAATGGCAAAATGCCCTTCATTTCCCTATGAAATTCTTTTCCATTCCTAATCTGAACATGGATGTGGACTTTTTCGAAATGTGTATTTTTCTGGGTGATTGCAGCCTTGATCATATATCTCTAAAGTTTGTTTCCCAATTTCTGCTGTGTTACGCAGGTGGTACTACCACGGCTACTGGACCATCCAAGGCTCAATATTCCAGAGCCAAAACTTGTGACCAAGGGTGCATCTACACAATATAAGATTAATGGGGTTTGACCAGTTTAACTGCAATAGCCCAAAACTATGAATCTGAGATCTGTATCTTAGTGAGGCACCCACACTTTGGCAGATAAACTACAACTTCCATGATTCCATGGCACTGGGCCAAGGGTTGTCAAATTTCATGCATTCTACAGAGATGAACTCCTAGTGATAACCTCTTGTGAAATTATGAGTTGGACCCTGAAGATGTCATAAGGAGAAGAGGCGGCTCTCTGGTAATGTCATAAACATAATTCATTCAGGATTAATTCCAGTTGCAGAGAGTATGGCATTCAATAATAAAACGTGAAATCTGGTGGCTAATATTAACTAGGAGAGCCAACATGGTTTAATTGTTTGGTTTCTGGACCAGGGTTGTAATCTCTGCTTGGCTACTGAAACCCACTATATGACCTTGGCCAAGCCACATACCTAGCCTCAAAGGAATTAAAAATAAATCCTCTCTGAACAAATATTGCCAAGGAAACCCCCTGACAGGGTTGCCTTAGGGTCTACATAAGTCAGAAATGACTTAAAGGCACAACAACAACAACAACAACAACAACAACAACAACAACAACAGCAAAGCCTCAACTAGAATGTACCCACTAGATGTTGATTCAACACATAGGTAAGTCCAAATGATTCAGTGGTTCTACTGTAGTTGGGACTAATAATGGAGTTTAAGCCCAAATCTAACTAACAATACTTACCTTTCAATGCAGTGCTATCACCCTGAGACTTCTCCCTCCCACCCTGAAAACTGGAAAAGAGATCAGTACCTGGCAACTAGGAATCTCAGCTGGATTTGGGAAGGTAGACCTAGGGTGCTGGCAGTAGACAATTCCTCCTTTTTCCATGGCATTTCTTCTAGCTTCCTGAAAATTGTATGCAAACGTTTATTGTATCCTATGGAATTAAGGGTCTTCCTCTAAGCTGAGCATCAACTTCTGTGAGATGAGCACTTTCATGAACAGAAGGTAGATCTTAATACTTAATACTTCAGAAGTAATAGTACCAGAGTGGGAATTGCAGGGCATTGAATGGCATCTCTCCAGAAGGCACTGAATGTCATTACTCACCATTGGCATAGATGTTGGAAATTGTACTCCAACAATGTCTGGAGGGTTGTGTGATCCCCATCTCTGCACTAGTATATTAAGATTTTCTATTTTTATTAATTTCAGAATTGTGAGGGATTGTGAAAATTTCCAAGCCCCATGACCTTGCAGAAACCAACTTAATATTTTGGGAGCTCTTTCTAGTGCTCCTGTGTCAGCAGCAAACCTTTGGGGGGAAAGGTTAACATGCTGTCAAGAATCAGAAAGTATTGTAAGAAATTGTCTTTTGGGTTATCATCAAATGTTTCTTGGTGTAGCTAGACTGTATATTTCCATCTGAGGCTGGATAAGTACAAGTCAGAATTAAACGCACATTGAAAGATGATTGTGGGTTGAACAATTGTTCAAGGAATGTTGCTTCACAAAACCCTGTCAGCTGAGACGTTGTGTTAGAAGGTTACAGAAAGAAACCTCTCTGCTTTTTCTCCGTTCTTTTCTTTTTATAGTCCACTGCAAAACAATAAAGCTAAAAAGGCTGAATATAATGCATGTATATTTTGTTGTGCTTTTTACTCTCCACCTTTCCCAAAGGAGTCTATGTACTACCCACACTAATTGTAGGTTTTTCTGAAAATGCAGCATGAATCATTTATAAATAATGAGACTTTAAAATCCCTAAAAGACTCCCCGAGGTATTTGGTATTTCAGCATAAAATAACTGTTAAATGGAGTTATTCTGAATTAGCTTTTACTGGAAAGTGGTGAAAATAAAGTTTTGCTGTGAATGTGCCGTAATTCTTTTACACAGGTATCCAGGGGTAATTGACAAGCGATTTTCATAATTCAGGTTTTAGCAAAGAAATCAACTGAAGTGGCTAACATTAAATGAAGGAAACCGCTGTTCAAATGCAGTTTTCAAGAAGGGGGGTTTATGGGGGAGAGAAAGCCCCACATGAGACATCAGTTTACAAGGGGCTGGTGTGGAGACCTAAAAACTTAATTCCAGCTGCAAAATAAAAACATAGACGTAATGGCTCAGGAATGCATTTCTACACATAGCTTTTCTTCAGTATTCTAACTCCTAGAAAAAGAGACTTTTTCATCTTCTCTCTCATTCCTATCCCCGCCACATATATACCCCCCCACCCCACTCTCTCTTAGTAGTGATTATTCTGAAGCAGAGATAACCCCGGCAAGGCATCACACTCAGACGTTGTGGAGGATTTCTATGACTCCTTTTGGACTCAGTAACCTTAGCTGTCCATTCCTACCTGGTGTACAATCAGAGGTTATATTTGATCTGTAGTGTAGAATTATGCAGAGGAGTCTCCCTCCATACTTTGTATTTGATTGACAAATTGGTCTGTCACTCAAAAGCTCCTTCAACTTATCGTGAGCAGTAAAGAAAATTATCTGTTCTCTGCATATGTGAGAGAAGCTTTGTTCATTAACCTCTAGGCTGCCAGAGCGCTGGTGTCGGCACAGCTTCAAGGAATGTACTCAGCGCAGTATTGAGGAATCAACAAAAGAGGCAAGGGCAAGGCATTATTGTGCATTTCTGTTGTGGTCTCTTTGTACACAGACAGGTATACCCTTTAGCTCTTTCTGTGACAAACTGGAGGGAAATTGTCATTTTGCTTCAGTTTTTACACTTATGTGACATGAAAACAGTTGATGATATTTGAATATTAAAAGGAGTACAGCGAGCCCTCGCTATGCACTGGGTTTTGGTTCTACAATAACAATATTCATGGGTATTCAAGTCCAATTATATATAATGGTATAATAAAATGATGTTTATATTTACAATTGCAAAATCAAGGTTAGTTTTTTTATTTTTAAAGAATGTTTTCAAGCTGTGGATGATGGAATCTGTAGATACAGGATCTGTGAATACAGAGAGCTGATTATACTCTGATGGAATGTGGAATCCAATTTCCCTGGAAGTGTATCTCTCCTGAATCTGGTTATTAAGGGAGCTTTTACCAGGTCTTTAAAATATGTCAGTATTTTTCTGCGGCCACCTAACTAAGCAGTGGTGGGAATCATGTGGTCCTCCAGATTTTGTTGGATTGCAGCTCCCAGCAGCTGAGTTGCCATAGTCAGTAGTGAAAAGTATTGGGAGTTGGATCTCATCAAGAATTGGAAGGCAGCATGATTTCAACCTCTTTCCCAGTCACAGAAGAAGCCACTAAAGGAGCGCACAAGTCACAAGAGATAAGTTGGAAATGTTGGAAGTAGCAAGTAAAATTGTAACCCAAATACCTTCGTATGCCCATTCTTATTCCCATTCCTAGCAAAAGTTCTGCATTCTAGAAAACTCCAGAGGCCATCCCATGGTGCATGACTGACTGTAGAAAGCAAAGGCTTTTCCATGGGTGTTGTCAGTGTGAAAAAACAGAGAGAAGACTCCATTTTCAAGAGTCGGGTGTTACCTGACTCCTGTTTGAAGAAAGAGGGGAAAGTGGGGGAAAGCGGGAAGAAGACAGGAAAATGATGTGAGATGGCTGGCCATTTCTGAAGATGGACCTTGCCAAATAAGGTAAGTCCTCACTCTTCAAAAAGTTTTCTCCTGTTTCCCTCCTGCACATGGTTTTTTTTCCATGCCAGCAGTGACTTGAGAAACTGCAAGTCGCTTTTGGTGTGAGAGAATTGGCTATCTGCAAAGACATTGCCCAGGGGATGCCTGGATATTTTACCATCCTTGTGGGAGACTTCTCTCATGTCCCCACATGGGGAGCTGGAGCTGACAGAGGGAGCTCATCTACACTTTCCCTGGATTTGAACCTCTGATCTGTCGTTCTTCAGTCCTGCTGGCACTAGGGTTTATCCCATTGCACTACCAGGGGCTCCCACACATGGGATAACGTCCTTAGTCTTGTGTGATTAATTGGTAGTGACGATTGCCTGAAAAGTTGGTACCCTGGACCATTTTCTGGAATACAGACTATTTCAATGAAAGGTGCACAAAAAGGAACAGTGATTTTTTTCGGGGGGGGGGGGGGAGGGGGTGGATTTTTAGACTTAAGCAGCCAGAGAATTTTGTAAGTGTTTCTATGGAAAGTAGAATATTTTCTGAAATACAGATATTAGGTCTGTATTTCAGACTTTATATTTGATGATTATGATGATGATGATGATGATGAACACATAGCCCTGAAAGCTAGATCTTATGAGAGGCAGGGACAGGCTAAGGTCCTATGGCAAATTTCATGATCAACCAAGCAATTGAACTTGGGTATCTCTATTCAAAGTCCAGCACTTTAAATGTTACTATATTAATTCTCTCAGAAAAGTAGCTGCCATAAAAATGGTATAAAGACTGAAACACAGTGCTAGTATACATAAGCAAAGTAGCTGCCCAGATTTGAGCTGGTGGAATATGGCAACCCTGCTTATCTTTTGTGTGTTATATTGTATATTTTATATTGTATGCTAATGTTTTTAACAGTATTTTATGATTGTTTTATTTGTTATAATTGTGTGGCATTGAATTACTGCCAATTGTAAATTGCTCAGAGTTGCCCCTGGCTGAGAGGTGCGGTATATAAATGTAGTAAATAAATAATAAATAAAATAAATAAGCAACTGAGTCACAAGTGGGAATGCGCAGAACCTTAGAGGGGCACATTGTGCCATCTTTGATTCCCCTGGAACTGTGGAGAGCTGCACCATGCTATCACAGCTATCTTTTGAGAGTGATCAGAAAGGTATGTCACATCTCTCTTGGTTATGTTTATTCTGTTTCAGATGGGGAACAGCCTTATAAAGCATTTTCAGAGGAATTTATGATATGAATACACCCTGCACAGAGGGTGTATTTAAAGAAAGTATATTTGGATGCAGAAGATAAATTCACTACAACTAAACAGATTGTATCTCTAAACAGATGATGGGATGTAGGGTGGTTCCATAGGTCTTTCCAGGAGACAAATAACTTCAGCACAAAGCAGGGGCTTCCTGCTTTGTGCCAAAAGTATTCGCTTTTCCCTGAAGCATCATCTGGATGCTCCAGGGGAAAATCTGGGACCTACATTTATGTCTAATTGTAGTGTATAATTGTAATTGTTTGTACTGGCATTGAATTCTGCCATTACTTATGTGTAAACCGCTTTGAGTCCCCCTCGGGGTGAGAAAAGCAGTATACATATACTGTAAATAATAAACAAACAAACAAACAAACATGGCCCCCTGGTGGTGCAGTGGGTTAAACCACTGAACTGGTGAACTTGCAGACTAAAAGGTTGCCAGTTCAAATACAGGGAGCAGGGTGATCTCCCACTGTTACGCCCAGCTTCTGCCAACCTTCTGCCAGTTTGAAAACATGCAAATGTGAGTAGATCAATAGGTACTGCCTTGGCAGGAAAATAACAATGCTCCATGCAGTCATGCTGGTCACATAGCCTTGGAGGTGTCTGCAGACAATGCCAGCTCTTCAGCTTAGAAATGGAGATGAGCACCAACCCCCAGAGTAGGACACGACTGGACATAATGTCAGGGGAAACCTTTATCTTTTTGTGTTAATGTTTGTTTTGTGTGATTTGTATAATTTATATATTATGAATACATTCTCATAAATGCATACAAAAACATAAAAATGGACAGAGAGTGTGTACATATAACCAATATTTTAAGAATACAACAGGACAGTACAATTGATACAATCCTCCATATAATGAATCTCCTTAAATCCCATTGATTAGTTGACAATGATTAGATGCAAAGTCTTCTTAAAATATAGGTCGTGTCCTGAAATGACATGACCAATATTTTAAGAAGACTTTGCAACTAATCATTGTCAACTAATCAATGGGATTTAAGGAGATTCATTATATGGAGGATTGTATCCATTGTATTTATTTATTTACATTGTACTGTCCTGTTGTGTTTCTAGTTCTCAGAGGTTAAACGCCAACGCCTTAAATCATGAAATAGTTTTGTAAAATCTACAGAGATACACACAGGAACACCTCAGACAGTGAGAGTCCAAAGGTGGCAGGCTAAAACTTGGAACTTCAATCCATGGCTGATATCAGATGAGAGACTTCCCCCTGGGCACGCAGAAGACTAGGCAACTTGGAAGGTGCTAAACAGACTGTGCTCTGGCACCAGAGACAACCTTAAAAAATGGGGCCACTAAGTGGAGTCCTCGACAAGTGCATGTGAAGAGCAAACCACAGACCACTTACTATAATGCAGTTTGAGCCCTACTACATGCACAGTGGAGGACCTTCTTTTAGCGACAGCAGAGGTACTCCAAGTAGCCAGCTTCTGGTCAAAGGACATTTAGTACAACTGTATCCTCGGTTTGCTTCTGATATGATAAATAAATAAATAAAATAGAGGCTAAAAGTATATCTCTCATTTAAGAGTCCACATGTGTGAAATGTTTAATGTCGTTATAACACCCAGAATTTCTGTATGGAGCAAAAATGGCAGATAATGACATTCATATTTAAAACCAAAAGTTGTAAGATGGCTTTCAAATGAGTATTTCTGACTGAATTCTTTGTTGGGCTGTAACCACTACTTGTTTTATCAACAGATTGATAAATGAGAATGTCACTTGATTAATCTATATGTCTCATTTTAATTCCTGGGGCATATGTAAAAGCTTTTTTTTTGTTAATATGTAATTGTAATAACTGAGATAAAATGTGAAAGAAAACCTTTCTTCTTCTAATAAAATAAAGTATTATAATAGTGTTTATTAACTCATATCTTCTCATATTTCATTGTTTCCATGTTGATGACATGAGAAATTATAGTTTTATTGACATTTATAGTTTGCCTACCATACCCATGGATCAACGAATTAAACCATCCATGCCTTGAAAGTATTTTTTAAACCCAAAAGGAAACTTTGATTTTGTCTTTTTATATAAGGGATGCCATTGCGCTATGCCATGATGTATCATAGGAATTGAGCATCTACGAATTTTCATATCCGTGGGAACCTGGAACAAAACCCTACTGGATACCAAGGATCCACTATAATTGATTCATTAATTAATGAAACAGAACAAAAAAGGCTAATAATCTATTCCAAATTATTGAATCATCTGGGTAATGTAGTTCCTAGGAATGGGAAGTACTCTGATTTCTTTCTGCATATTTTGTATTTTAAATTAGACTTATGAAAAGTATTTTTCATTTCCATTTTGAGATCAAAATTACCAATATGCATGGTGTAAACTTCCTCAAAAATGTTGGATTATACCAATATCTTTTGTTTAACATTATTTTGTTTATTCTGTATGAAAACCTTGTCTTCTTTCCACCACAATATGCCTTCTGTTATTAATTACTCTACCAGTGATTTTTTTTACTTATTTACTTGTTTGTTTATTTGCTTCTGTCCAATCACATAGTATGATGTCACATCAATATGGAATCTATATGATGAGATTAGAAGGATTAGAAAGAGCAACAGCAAGTGAGGATAAGTGAAGGCAATGTAAATATGCAAGTGCAAAACCTAGATAGTCTCACAAAGAATGCTGAATGTGTTTTAAAAGTGTTTTTTGCATTACTGAAAATGTCTGTGAAAAGTGACAAATACTTTGGGATCAACTCAAGCTTGTGTCTATATTTTAAATTATAGTGTGTTTCAAAGGAACTCACTGTTTCTTTTTAAAAGGTGCAGAATTTCAGGAGCAGGATGGAAGAAATTTAAATAGACGAAACATCTTGTATCATTTGGTCAGTGGTAAAAATATATCCATGGTGTATTGAGATTATTTTTATATACCAGCTCTCTAAAAAACCCACTTTAAACAGCAGAGTCTGATGCAATTGGTCTAAATATTATTTTTCAAGAAGTCATGAGGGTCTCCCATCACTTTTTTTCTTTTTCTTTCACTATGAAAACTGTTTCTTTGCCAGTGGCTGACTAGCTTGAAGTCTTTGAAACACTGAGCTTTCTATAAAATCCAAATAATTCTCTGTAAATCAAAGTACTTGGCATGCTTGCTGCAAAGCCTGAAGCTTTTTAATTTTTTTAAGGTAATCTCTAGAAAGTAGTTTGTACTCATGTTTTCACAGTGATTAAATATGCAAAGTAATTTTCATGATTATCACCCCGTTCTGAACCAAATCAGATGCAGCTATGCTTCTCTTTGTACAAAGCCAGTTATTGGATCAGATTCCAAAACAAATCCCCTGAATTTGGCGGATCATCATTTTAAAAGGGGGCTTGTTAAGGTAATGATTAAATTAAACCACCCCTTTAAGAATATTTAGATCTGGTCCGCCAAGCGGAACGGTCTAATGGTTTTTAAATTAGAAGCTGCAAATGCTGGTGAATTTCTTTTGTGGGTCAAGTGGGTATTAACAAATGCTAAGACTGTTCTCTCTTTTGTCATCACCTTGAAATCTGCAAAGAAAAGCAAAGAGTCAGAAAGACACAAGGAGAGGAGCGGTGTTAGTATTTAACACCAGTGCTTTTAACCAAGGGCAGCATCAGATTTACAAGGTTGGATAGGAGAAAGTATGAGATGATGTTTGCTACTAATCTCTTTATACCTCACTCGAGAGAAGGATTGAGCGAGAGAGGGAAAGAAATAGCAAGGGAGAGAGAGTGAAAGTCCTGAGCTTGGAAGATTCAAAGAAGACTCAAATTCATTAAAGTCCTGAAAGTGTAAGGTTCTGCAAGTGTTGTAGTTCACTATCCATGGGACAGATTTGGGACTTTGGCTCCTGACATACCTTGGAACAGCTTTGTGTTGTGGCAGCCTATAAGGCTGTTGATCTTGGAAGGGTTTTGTCCTTGTTGGCTTGCTTTGGCAGGAGATGGGGTAGATTCTTGCAAATATTGGTGCTACAAGTGGTGCAAGCAACAGTGTGGGTTTAAAAAAATTGGCAGTACCAATAGGCTTAGGAAAATCTATTAGCTTGAATGCAGTTGGAAGGTAGAATAACAATGTTCCTGTCTGCTTTGTAAAAACCGTGCTACTTACTCCCTTCTCTCCATCTTCATAGATTAAAGGTGAAATCATGGCAAGATATTGTTGCTTTTGGGCATATTTGCTACAATTAATGTGGATTTACTTCTGGTTTGTTTGCCTGCTTAAATTTTGATTATTTTGTTATACGATCCTGTTCTTCAAAGTAGAAATCTCCACTTCATCACTGGGGGTCACTTCACACTTCTCAAAAAGGACACCGAGAAGCTTGGAATGTGTTCACAGAAGGGTGACCAAAATGGTCAAAGATCTGGAAGCCAAGCCCTATGAGAAGCAGCTTATGGGGCTAGGGACCTCTTCACGTGCACCACTGGAATTGCCGAGTATTGCTGTGTATCGCAGTGATCCTAGCAGTGTGTGAGGACCTATTGCCCCATGCCTTGCATCATCCCAGCTTCCACCTTATGTCATCACATGGGAGGAAGCCTCAGTGATCCAGCTAAACCCATTTTTTCCTATGGAAAGACGGGAGGCCTCTCACTGTGTGCCACTGGCAATTTTTTGGTGATGGCAGGATTTTTTTTTTGCCAGTTTTACGATGGAGCCACTCTGTAAGTTTGACGGGGGATAGGATATCAATGTTTAAATATTTGAAATGATGTTATGATAAGGAAGGAGATAGCTTGTTTCCTCTTACTCTAGAGACTGTGGATTCAAATTGCAAAAAAGGAGATTCCACCTAAACTTTAGGAGGAACTTAATGATGATAAGAACTGCTTGACAGTGGGATATGTTGCCTCAAAATGTGGTGGTGTCTTCATCTCTGGAAATTTTTTAAATAGAGACTAGATGACATCTGTCAGGAGTGCCTTGATTGTGTATTCCTGCATGACAGTGGGTTGGTCTGCATTGTCCTTGTTGTCTCTTCTATGATTCTATAATATACAGTTATAGCACTGTAGTTTCACTTTAACAGCCCTGGTTGTATCTTATGAAATTCCAGAGTTTGTAGTTTGGTGGGGCACTAAAACTCTTTGCCTGAGAATGATAAATTCATATGTATGGGTGCCTTCAAATGTCTGGTGGCAACCCCATGAATTTAGGGAAGAAATACTCAGGTCCCTTCCACATTGCCCTGAATCCCACAATCTGATCCCAGATTATGTTTATCTCAGATGATCTGGCAGTGGAGACTCTTATAATCCAGTTTAAAGCAAACTGGATAATCTGGGGTCAGATCCCAGCATAAAGAGCAGTGTAGAGGTAATTTTGCTACTTCTTTCTTCTGAAATATAACTTATAGCTCTTGGTAATTGTTAGTGATCTCACATTTAATGCTCTTCTCTAAACTGTCAGTTTCAGGATCCCATGGGGATGGACCTATGGCAGTTGAAGTGGATTCATAGCACTATAATTGTTTTGTGTGAAAAGGCTGAGGTCTGAGTGCAAACCTAAGTACAGGCTGAATTGTTGCCAGAAAGATTTACTTGATGTAATCAGGGCAAAAGGCATCCATTCTCAAAGAGGTTAGATAGGGTTAGATGGACCCTATCTTTTTCAAGCTTGTTACACGCAGGCCAAACAGTGCTCTACCACATGTGCTTTAAAGTTTGAAAATGTTCTGATTTTACTGTTTTAAAATTGAATTTTAGGGGGTTTTGTAGACCTAATTGTTGGTGAGTCAAATCCTATTGATTCAATCAATCCTCTCTAGTTGGAACTAACAATAGGATTCAGGTCAAAGCATTCCTTCCATAAACAAGAAAAGTATATTCCAAATGTCTAGCTTTTCTCCCCTACTTCTGTAGTCTCCCCCACCCCAACAAAGAAGTAGCAACAGGAGTTGGCATTATGAGTTTTTCATCCCAAATGAGAATCCCCCCATTTCCCTCAGTTCCCAAACTTCTAGTGCTGCAGACACTGTGACACTGAAATTTGTTCGCATATTACACCTAGCACTTGATGTGTTCGCATTATGTTATACTTTTGCTTCCTCTTTTCCTTTGGGTGCCTAATCCATACTTCTGAAGTTTTAATAGAAAACTGAAGTTTTAATGGACAGCAGGTCTACAATACTCCAAAATGGTCCACATGTGTCATGTTCTTCCAGGAGTTCAGAAGGCAAAGCAATACAGTCTGAGGTCAAGAAGCCATAAATCAGAACAAATTGATCTTTGATATTGCTGTTTTTAAATTGTTTCAAATTGTTTTTAAATTGTGTTCGATTTTAGCCTGTTCTTGTAAGCCGCTCCGAGCCCCAGGGGAGTGGCGGCATATAAGTTCGAATAATAAATAAATAAACATTACTCAGGCAGGCCTTGGCGTCATTAATCCAAGACATTCAACAGGAGGGTCCAGTGGTTAGGAAGTGGACTAACATTGTTTTCAGTATCCAGCCAGGGAGATGCTAACCTGCTTTTAACAAGCCTCAACTCAGCCCTTCACCCATGTGACCAAGATTATTTAGAAAGTGTCTCTCACATCTGCAAGAATGTAGCTTTTTGTTGCAAAGGACTTCCAAGTCCTTTGTTCACAAGAACTTGGATGTATCTCCTCCAGCTCCCATTCTTGCTGAATTGGAAGATGAACTTTCAAGGGGCACATGAACAACATGGATGGCTGAGAAAGTAGTGACCTTTTATTTTTTGATTGTTCATAAACTTAGTTTCATGCTTAAAATAGATATCTTTTCAGGCTATGTGTTAGATTTGAGCTCCATCTTCAAGATATCTCATTATATACATATGGGATTGATGCAATGTTCAATATATTTTATGATGTTTTAATATGTTAAATATGATTTAATGGTGAGATAGAGTGGGATAGAAATATAGTAAATAAATAAATAAACATATATGCAAAAATAGGTATTCCAAAATCCACCCCCTCCGCAAAATCTGGAGACTAAAACACTCATGATTCCATGCATTTTGGATAAGGGATACTCAACCTGTACTGACAAAGGAAAGAAGAATTTAAAAACCCAATTAAATACCAAAATTGGCATTTTTTTCCCCAGGGTAAAGAGTATAAAATCAGGTTCATACTTTGGAAAACCACAACAGAACTCTGCAGCAAACAAACCCCTCCAGCCACTCAGAAAAATAATGATTAAATAAAAAGTTGCAAATTTGTATTTACCTGATTAAGAGGAAAAGCTGTTCCAGAGCAGGTTTTTATCCTATTAGGTAAATAATATACATTTGAAACAGATTTATAAATATGTATTTAACCACAGGATTCTCTCTGGTCTTTTAGATAATTAACATGCATAGGAGAGCTATCCATCACAAGGGGGGAGGTGTTAACTTTTAAAACACATGAAAGTTAAATACAATTAAAATAACTATATCATAATGATAGTACTGGGATGTACAATGTGGAAACCGGGCTGATCTTAAGATGGAATGGAGGTGAAGCTTATGTCAACTTAATTGCTTCTTGAAATCCCTCTTGTTTTTTTTGTTCAAGTCAAAGTCTCTGTCTTAAAGAACAGGTGGTGTTTTTAACAGATGGAAAATTAATCTCATACCATCCAACATTTCACTAAAGAAAATAGGAACATACTTGTATATTTGTTACACCATTATTCATGCACTACATTTTTGTTGACCCTTTGCATCTCTTCCTCCATTATTATAAACTAGTTGTACCCACCACGCGTTGCTGTGGCTAACCTTCCCTCTCTCTTTCTCTTCTTTCTTTCTCCCCTTCCTTCCATCCCTCTGTCCTTCCTTCCTTTTTCCTTCTTTCTTTCTTTCTTTCTCTCCTTCCTCCCTTCTCTCCTTCCCTCCCCCGCCTTTTCCTTCCCTTCCTCTTTCTCCCTTTTTCTTCCTTCTCTACCTATTCTTTGACTGCAACTCCCAGCAGTCCTCCTGCTCCATCTATCTATCTACCTGCCTGGCTATCTCTATGTAATCTATCTGTCTGGAGGATTGCTGGGAGTTGCAGTCCAGGAATAGGAAATTGGAAATATGTAGGGACTAGGATGCTCTCAAAGAAATCCAAGAAGTAGAAAGCTTGCAGCTTGGAAGCAGTGCATTTGAATCATTCTCCTCTCCTAAAAGGCCTGGTCTAGGGGATGCTAGGAACTGTAGTCTGCAAGAGAGTATGTATATGCTATTTTGTGTTTTGTTTGCCAGAAGGAGTAGTTTTTGCATATGCACTGTAGCATCTTTTTGCTTTTTTGGTTTTTAAGTCCCCTCCACTGTGTTTTTCAGTGTTTTTATGATTGATGGTCACTCTTTGGCCTGATAGGTGTATTGTGTCCAAATTTGGTGTCAATTCATCCAGTGGTTTCTGAGTTCTGTTAATCCCACAAACGAACACTACATTTTTATTTATATAGATTACCGGACCCTTTTCTTTCCATCGTGTGGTATTTTAGGAAACCCTGCTAATGCATTGCTCCTTGCAGAATAAAGACATGGAGAGAAGGGACATATACATGGGTGGAAGGAATTGTTTGGTTCACATTTTATTACAAACATGTCCAATTCACAATTTCTAAACTAGTATGTGAACCTAAGGTGGTGTTTATGTGAGGATGCCCTCTGCCCAATTCAGTCAGTAACCAATACCATGTTCAACAAATCTAATAAACATGTGGTGATACTTATTCTTCAAGAATCCTAACCACTTCCTTGGGTTGTAGAAATTGAGAAGTACTGTATTTCATTGCATAACAGACACCACTGCGTAATGGTCTCACTCTAATTTCAGAGTCCCATTTTTGGTATTTTACTATTCTTTGCATAATAGTGCACACATGATTTAGACCATTTCTCTGCTGTAAACAGCCGAATGCCCTTCCATTCACTCACTCTCCCATCTGCTAGCCCACCCATCTGCCCACAACTCATCTATCTGCTCACCCACTCATGCACCCACACACCCATGCATGTATGCACTCACCCATCCAGCTGCTTGAAGTGGTGTTCCTGAAAGGGGGTGGGTGAGCTGATGTATGGCTGAGTGTGCATGTGAGTGTGTGAATGGGTTGGTGGGTGGCTCTCCAAGTGCTTTGGACTTTAGCTCCCAGAATTACTTGTTACTTGACAAGCTGGCTAGGGTTTCTGGGAGATGGAAGCCCAAACATCTGGAGGGCCATGGGTTGTGCTGTTCTGCTCTTTGGCATGGTGTAGTTTAATAGTTCTACAGGTGAAAATATGATACAGCTGGATATTCAACAACCCCAGAAATATAGCTGAGATGCTTCAATCCTCGTAACTATTGCAGGAGGTCATAACTATTGGAGGAGCTATAGCCAGAAACAGAATGATCACATTGTATGCTGAGAATCCCCAAAGTTCTCTAGAGATCTCAGCAGATGATATAATAATTCTATATTAAGCACAGGGACATAACCAGACACTTATTTTGTTCAACTGCCTCTGCTCTCCATCAGTCATAGAATGAACATGAGAGAACTGTGTTGGGTCAATGGTAACTTCAGTTGGGGAGACTTCTGTTACTGCTGAAAATAAAAGAGAATACCAACCTCAGCATTGACAAAAAGCATATATAATTGTAAGGTGAGCATATACCTGCATAGATTTCACTAACAGAAGGTCAGGCTTTGTATGCCATAGATAACACTGAATACTTTTCCTGACTATGTTTATAGAGGCTGCAGGTCTCCATGTACCAGGAAAACATCAACACCAAGGGAAAAAATGCATGTATATTCACTGCACCCCATCTGGAGGAATTTCTCTGTCGTTTCTGCATTAGTCTGCTCAGTGGCTTGTGCTTAATATTTTTAAAATGAAAGGAGGGACAGGGAAAGGAGAGCGGAGATTAATTATGCCCTCCTGTGGCTTTCTGAACCTTCATTTATCCAAGTAGGTTAAAAGTGCCGAGTGACTCTGGTTAGTGGATAACTTAAGGTGCTATTTTCTCACAGCTTGTGCTACAGCCGTAATGTCCTGCAGACAATATATCTGTATTAAATGTTTTTAGACCACCGTGATACACCCAAGGAGTTTATCCTTTCCAGTTAGTTATTGTGGGCACCAGTTCAGGAAGCCAGGGTGAGGGAGTTGCTTTTGAGTGCCTGAAAAAGAAAAATCTAGAAATACATTACAATGTTTGTGCACAAAAGTAGTACAATTCTTTGAATGTGCAAATATAGATTTTAAGTTTTTTAAGGGTTTGTATACATATATCTCACAATGCTATCTATTGACCTTATCCTGCACTAAAATTCCCCTGTTTTCTTACAATTTCCTTATGCTAGTGTAATGGAGTCTCACGGAGGTCTTCCCACAACAAACAGTCCCAGGAACTGTCCCAGGAACTGTCCCCTCTATTCTGCTCTGGTTAGACCACACCTGGAATATTGTGTCCAATTCTGGGCGCCACAATTCAAGAGAGATATTGACAAGCTGGAATGTGTCCAGAGGAGGGCGACTAAAATGATCAAGGGTCTGGAGAACAAGCCCTATGAGGAGCGGCTTAGGGAACTGAGCATGTTTAGCCTGAAGAAGAGAAGGCTGAGAGGAGATATGATAGCCATGTATAAATATGTGAGAGGAAGCCACAGGGAGGAGGGAGCAAGCTTGTTTTCTGCTTCCTTGGAGACTAGGACGCGGAACAATGGCTTCAAACTACAAGAGAGGAGATTCCATCTGAACATGAGGAAGAACTTCCTGACTGTGAGAGCCGTTCAGCAGTGGAACTCTCTGCCCCGGAATGTGGTGGAGGCTCCTTCTTTGGAAGCTTTTAAACAGAGGCTGGATGGCCATTTGTCAGGGGTGATTTGAATGCAATATTCCTGCTTCTTGGCAGGGGGTTGGACTGGATGGCCCATGAGGTCTCTTCCAACTCTTTGATTCTATGATTCTATGATTCTATTCTTTCGCCAGTTTTCTCTTCCGCTCTGGATTGTGCTTTTATGGTATTCACTCTTTGTCTTTTGCACTTGAAACAGTTTACTACTATTAACTTCCCTCAATGTTGGTTCTTAACTGCCTTATTATTATTATTATTATTATTATTATTATTATTTTCCTACAGCAAATCAAGCCTGAACTCACCCCAGAAGCCAAGATGATCGAACTGAGACTGTCATACTTTGGACAAACCCTAAGAAAGCATGACTCATTAGAAAGACAATAATGCTTGGTAAGGTAGAAGGCAATTGTAAAGAAGAAGACCACACTCCAGATGGATGGATTCAATCAAAGAAGCCATGGCAAGATGTGAGCAGGACAGTTGGTGACAGTATGACTTGGAGGCCTTTTATTCATAGGGTTGCCATAATTTGAAGCCAACTTGATGGCTGTTCCTGTTGTTTTATCTGTTTGACCACAACGAGATGTTATAATAGAAGAATATGATTAAATATTTAAATAAATAAATAAATTTCCCTATGTCAGAAAGTCTTTAAATGCCAAATCATATATTTCACTGGAAAGCCAGAGATGTAGTTATCCACTAGGCATTACTTCAATTTCTGTTTTTCACCAACTTATCCAATGCTATTTTATCCAATGCTATCTCAATCATATACCTCTGAGACTCCCTCTTGATTGGGCATTTTTTTTTAAAAAAATCTTTGCTTTCACTAATAGAATGTTAATTTGTGATTGATCTTTTTTGAGTTGGAGAAACCAGGCTGGAGTATCTAACAGCATCCTGGGGCTTTAGCTGGCCATTCCACGTGCTTGATCAGCAGCCAAATTTTCAATTAGGAATTGAACATGACTGATCTCTGCTGCCACTTTGTCATTTATCTCATTTCTAGGGGGGGTATACTTTTTCCTTTCTTTTTCTATCTCATCCCCTTCATCTCTCTCTCTCTCAGACACACAAAACACAAGCAAGAAAAAAAGGTTTTGAACACTTAACACAGCAGTCCTCTAAATTTAAAGATTGTAGGTTTGATTATGGATAGATCTTTTCTTATTTGTAAAGATGACTTGCAATGCTTCCATTTGTTTGGAATTCTTTATGTGACTGAATCTTTAAAATGATCAGACTAGCAAAAAAGAAAAGAGCACATGGCAAATAATAGGACAGATAACTTAACATATTTTGAATTGTCAATAACTAAGGAATGTAACTTCAGAAGGACTAAATGAGAGCTTTGCTCCACTAAGAATATTCTGACCATCCAATGAAATTTTCCTTCATTCTCCAAATTTCAAACATTGTAGAGAGTGAGGGGCTGAAAACCATTCACATCTAGATGTCTTCTATATGCTATGTACACCTTCCTTTGGTAAACAATATGCATGCCCCTTTTTCTTTGGATTTGCAGCATTGCAGTAACTTTAAACTTCAAATGAACATTTAGAAATAGTGCCTCATTCATAAAAAATGGGCAAAGAAAATTATCAAGTGAATGAGAACATAGCAAAGGTAAGATTCTGGGCACCACAATTCAAGGGAGATATTGACAAGTTGGAATGTATCCAGAGGAGGGCGACTAAAATGATCAAGGGTCTGGAGAACAAGCCCTATGAGGAACGGTTTATGGAGCTGGGCATGTTTAGCCTGAAGAAGAGAAAGCTGAGAGGAGATATGATAGCCATGTATAAATACGTGAGTGTAAGCCACAGGGAGGAGGGAGCAAGCTTGTTTACTGCTTCCATGGAGATTAGGACAAGGAACAATGGCTTCAAACTACAAGAAAGGAGATTCCATCTGAACATGAGGAAGAACTTCCTGACTGTGAGAGCCGTTCAGCAGTGGAACTCTCTGCCCCAGAGTGTGGTGGAGGCTCCTTCTTTGGAAGCTTTTAAACAGAGGCTGGATGGCCATCTGTCAGGGGTGATTTAAATGCAATATTCCTGCTTCTTGGCAGGGGGCTGGACTGGATGGCCCATGAGGTATCTTCCAACTCTTTGATTCTATGATTCTAAGAGTTCTCAGGGCCCCTCTACACTACCAAAAATCTTGGGAGGAACTGAGTTATTTTAACTGAGATTTTGTCCCCAACCCAAACCCTGGGATTTCGCTCAGGGGTGACTAAATGCCATTATTGGTTAACCAAAGGATAACCCAGGATGGCATCCAGCCCCCTTTCAGCTCCCCATTTTTCCTGATCTCTATCTCCTCTGCTTGTGACTCTTTTTTAAATGGTCTTTTAACTCTTTCTACGATTTACAATAATTAAAAGAAAAACATGAAAAAACTTGTACATTTTTTCCAAAAAAGTTTCTTTTTGTTACAAGTCAGTTTGTGACGGTTTTCAAGTCATCACCAGCATCATTGCTAGGACCAGCAATGTCTGGTATTCGGATTTGCAGCCAACCTATAACTGGTCTGAATGTAATAGCCCAACTCTCAAGTACACTTCAAGAGCCAGCTGTTGGATTAGTAAAAAGATATCTATTTAGCTGCCTATTGGGGTATAAGGAGGAGGTTACTTCCATTTTCATCCCAGTAGCAAATGAGCTTGCAACAATCAGAAGCCAGGACCACCATTGCAAATCCTTTCAGACTTGTTGTCAGGTGGTGAAAACATTCTCCTTGCATCCCACTTACTAGCAAAACAGAGGTCCTTCCTCTGATCCAGTTGCTGGTCTTTTAGGTGGACTGGGCAGGGGGGCAGGAGACATTACTTAATTATGTTGTCTTAGCTAAATAGTCTAAAATTCTGGAATGTTAATTGTTCCTTCATATTTGTAATGGTAGAATGGGTTTCTCAGAGATTGCCTATGGGAACCAAAGGGGTTTCACCTAACTGCCTCCTTCTGCTTTAAAGAAGACTTTTGTGGATTTGATTATTCACAGACATAATCATAGAGACATGGTGGAGGAATTATAAATTGCTAGAGAGGTGTTCTCTCTGATAAAAAGAATTGTTTGTTTTAAACTCAGTTTTGTATTTTCACAGGGATCCTGGCTCCTAAACCCAGTGAATGTGGAGGGCTGACTGTACATCCAAAACACCTGTTCTTATATGAGGAAGAAACAGTAGCTTTGCTCTGCTGATGGGAAAGGTGGCCTTTGAAAGCCACAAACTACAGGTGATGAGACATTCCAAGCTGTAATCTTATGTTAGGAAAACCTCACCCCCAATTATTTTCTGTTTTGTAAAGAAAAATAGAAGTCACTCTGTTTTCCTCAAAGAGATTATGTTTCTCCCCCCTTTCTTAAGAATAGGAAGCAAACTTTGTCTTTTCTCTTCCTGCTGCATTTAACTTTTCTACCTCAGAGCTCAGATTACTTTTTTTAATCAAAGCAGTAATGGAAGAATAGTCCTCACACTCAAATGCAATCACATTTAATCATATTTAATATCCTTATTTCTCAGCTGATCAGACTTTGAAAATTTGATTGCTTGAGTTTGATTTAAAACTTAAGGTAAGTCAAATCCAATAAAGAAGTATATTTTTGTTGGTACTCTGTTAAAATCACATAACTTTCTTTTTTGGTTCATTCATTCAACTCTTGGTTTCTTTATGTCTTTTGTCTTTTCTTTTTAACTCAGCATTAAGTGTGTGCGCGTGAACACATTTGTGTGTAGAGGAAATGTTTGAGAATTCAAACATCTACCAGTGACTGAACCAGGTGAGAAATAAGATTAGTTTATATAAGATTATATAAAACAAAATTTATGCATATATACAGCTTTTATTTTACCAAATATTTATCTATATTGAGATCTATACCAATCTTGATTAAAATTACTGAAAACTTTAGTTTTGTGTATTATTATTTATTTTTATTTACTGTTTTTATATTCCGCCCTTCTCACCCCGCAGGGGACTCAGGGCAGATTACAGTATACATATATGGCAAACATTCAATGCCAGTTTGACAGACAACGAATACAGACAATACACAGAGGCTATTTAACTTTTTTCTGGCCGCCAGGGGAGCTGCTGCTTTCATCGTCCATCAGCGATACCGATGAAATTCTTCCGCATTCCACATTCCCCAGAGTTTTCTTTATGGCCTCATAAATTAGTTAATTTAGCCTCCCACACAAGCTGGTACCTTATTCTCCTACTTGACAGATGCAACTGTCTTTCGGGTTGCAAAGGTCGACAACAGGCTACACAATGGCTGGACACCCACTCCAGCCCGGGCTGGCTTTGAACTCATGACCTTTGGTCAGAGTGATCTTAATGCAGCTGACACTCAGCCAGCTGCGCCACAATCCCGGTGTATGTATATATGTACCTTCAAATCATCTGTTGATTTCTGTTGACCCTATGGTTCTCATAGAGTTTTTATTTATTTATTTATTTATTTATTTATTTCAAATATTTATACTCCGCCCTTCTCAACCCCTGGAGGTGGACTCAAGGCGGCTTCCAGCTGGCAACGATTCAATGCCTCCATGTGTACATAATAAAATACATAATAAGACCAATAATTGCATACAATTAAAAACATTAAATCAATTTGATTTAAAATATGCTTAAATATAACAGCCTTATGGCCTTATCTAGCTGAATTCTGTGGTCGGAGACTCCATCAAGCTTGTCCATAGTCCATTACCATAGCAATTGTCATCAGTGTCATTGTCCTTGTCAGCATAGTTACCCGAAGGCCTGGTCCCACATCCACATTTTCAACTTCTTTCTGAAGGAGAAGAGGGATGAAGATGACCTAATTTCCCCAGGGAGCGAATTCCACAGGTGGGGGGAAGGCACCACCAAAAAGGGCTGGTCACTCATCCCCACCAAGCATGTTTGTGACAGAGGCAGGGCCGAGAGCAGGGCCTCCCCAGAAAATCTTAAACTTTGAGGTGGAATGTAGAAGGAGATATGTTTGGACAGGTATTAGGCAAGGAATTGCTCCCAAACCAGTGAAATAACAAGTCAACACAACAGTCTAAGGGCATGAACTTGGAGTGTTATGAAACTGAGGCAGTGGCCATCCAAGAGCTACTCCTCATCAATCAAGGGCGAGACTCCATGGTCCCCGGCTGCAACAACTGTTGATTCCACGACAATCATTCAGAAAAATGGATGGATAATTCCATCCCAATTCCAGAGGATATTCAAACCATAACTTTCCCTGCTCAAGGCCATTACTGTTCATCCTCACCTCAGCTCTTTTAACTGCAGATGAGGGTTTCCGTTCATAGCCTACACCACAAAGGGGTGCCTTAAGTGCACACCAAGATGTAAACCTATCCCAGTTTTTCTGCATGATAGCCTATTTAAAGCCCACTCATCCAATTTGCCCAGGACTCAACAGTGTAGGGTAGGTGAACCCCCCCCCCCCGAACATGGGGTGGGGGAAGGGGAAGATTTTCTACCCGGCCCCATTAGCAACCCTTACTGCACACTGTTAAAGGGTGGGAGGGTGGATCAAAGTTTAATCTGGAATGGAACAGCAGGGCCTCACCCCTTTCAAAATCCAGCTGGGACTATTTTACAGCTCTCCCTTTGCTGGAAGGGAGCAAAGTGCTCTTCCTCCTCATTTTGAGGGAAGGGAGAGAAATTATCAGAGCTGGTTATGCCAATTCCTTCCTCTTAAATATAACCTCCAGAAACTAGTGTTTGTTAGTAGTACTTAGGCGATCCCTCGTAGTCCGAGGATGATGGTCCTCCAAGAGTGGTAACCTGGGGGTGGATCCGTAGGTGGCTATGGAGCCCTATTCTTGATCTGCATCTTCTCCCAATGTGAGGGCATTGGTTTCCAGGTGGGAGGTGGTCCCGGTCGGGGTTGGCTTGATGAGCCTTCCTCTTGGCACGTTTCTCTCTTTCACCCTCCATTCATGCCTCTTCAAATTCTGCAGCACTGCTGGTCACAGCTGACTGCCAACTGGAGCGCTCAAGGGCCAGGGCTTCCCAGTTCTCAGTGTCTATACCAGAGTTTTTAAGGTTGGCTTTGAGCCCATCTTTAAATCTCTTTTCCTGTCCACCAACATTCCATTTTCTGTTCTTGAGTTCAGAGTAAACGGTGGGAGACGGTGGTCAGGTATTCGGACAACATGGCCAGTCCAGTGGAGTTGATGGCGGAGGACCATTGCGTCTATGCTGGTGGTCTTTGCTTCTTCCAGCATGCTGACATTTGTCCGCTTGTCTTCCCAGGAAATTTGCAGGATTTTCCAGAGGCAGCGCTGATGGAATTGTTCCAGGAGCTGCATGTGATGTCTGTAGACTGTCCATGTCTCACAGGCGTATAGCAGGGTTGGGAGGACAATAGCTTTATAAACAAGCACCTTGGTATCCTATTCCCTACGGATTCCCAAACACTCTCTGCTTCATTCGGAGAAATGCTGCACTCACAGAGCTCAGGCGGTGTTGAATTTCGGTGTCAATGTTGACTTTGGTGGAGAGGTGGCTGCCAAGGTAGTGGAAATGTTCAACATTTTCTAATGTTAAACCATTAAGCTGTATCTCTGGCATTAGAGAGGGATTAGCTGGTGACTGCTGGAAGAGCACTTTGGTTTTCTCAATGTTTAATGACAGGCCAAGTTTCTTGTATGCTTCTGCAGAGGTGTTTAGAGTGGCTTGCAGATCTTCTTCTGAATGCGAACAGATGACGTTGTCATCAGCATACTGGAGTTCTATAACAGATGTTGTTGTAACCTTGGTTTTGGCTTTCAGTCTGCTGAGGTTAATTAGCTTGCCATCTGTCCTATAGATGATTTCCACTCTGGTGGGAAGCTTCCCGTCAACAAGATGAAGTATCATAGCGATGAAGATGGAAAATAAGGTTGGGGCAATAACACATCCCTGTTTGACACCTGATTCCACCTTAAATGGGTCACTTAGGGAGCCACTGCTATCCAAGACTGTTGCCATCATGTCACCATGGAGGAGCCGCAGGGGGGATAATGTTTTTCTCTAAACTTTAAAAATCCCCCAAAATCAGTAGATGTGTGAATCTTTCTTAAACTTGGGGAGATTGATGCCCTGGTCATCTGTGTTGTTCATTCGTTCAGTCGTCTCCGACTCTTCGTGACCTCATGGACCAGCCTACGCCAGAGCTCCCTGTCGGCCGTTACCACCCCCAGCTCCCTCAAGGTCAGTCCAGTCACTTCAAGGATGCCATCCATCCATCTTGCCCTTGGTCGGCCCCTCTTCCTTTTGCCTTCCACTTTCCCCAGCATAATTGTCTTCTCTAGGCTTTCCTGTCTCCTCATGATGTGGCCAAAGTACTTCAGCTTTGTCTCTAGTATCTTTCCCTCCAGTGAGCAGTCGGGCTTTATTTCCTGGAGGATGGACTGGTTGGATCTTCTCGCAGTCCAAGGCACTCTCAGCACTTTCCTCCAACACCACAGCTCAAAAGCATCGATCTTCCTTCGCTCAGCCTTCCCTAAGGTCCAGCTCTCACATCCGTAGGTGACTACAGGGAATACCATGGCTTTGATTAGGCGGATCTTTGTTGCCAGTCTGATGTCTCTACTCTTCACTATTTTATCGAGACTGGACATTGCTCTCCTCCCAAGAAGTAAGCGTCTTCTGATTTCCTGGCCACAGTCTGCATCTGCAGTAATCTTTGCACCTAGAAATACAAAGTCTGTCACGGCCTCCACGGTTTCTCCCTCTATTTTCCAGTTGTCAATCATTCTTGTTGCCATAATCTTGGTTTTTTTGACGTTTAGCTGCAACCCGGCTTTTGCGCTTTCTTCTTTCACCTTGATTAGAAGGCTCCTCAGCTCCTCCTCGCTTTCGGCCATCAGAGTGGTGTCATCTGCATATCTGAGGTTGTTAATGTTTCTTCCAGCAATTTTCACCCCAGCTTTGCATTCATCCAGCCCCGCACATCGCATGATGTGTTCTGCATACAAGTTAAAAAGGTTGGGTGAGAGGATGCAGCCTTGCCGTACGCCTTTCCCAATCTTGAACCAGTCTGTTGTTCCGTGGTCAGTTCTGACTGTTGCTACTTGGTCCTTGTACAGATTCCTCAGGAGAGAGACAAGGTGGCTTGGTATGCCCATCCCACCAAGAACTTGCCACAATTTATTATGATCCACACAGTCAAAGGCTTTAGAGTAGTCAATGAAGCAGAAGTAGATGTTTTTCTGAAACTCCCTGCCTTTCTCCATTATCCAGCGGATATTGGCAATCTGGTCTCTCGTTCCTCTGCCTTTTCTAAACCCAGCTTGAACATCTGGCAACTCTCGCTCCATGTATTGCTGGAGTCTTCCTTGCAGGATCTTGAGCATTACCTTACTGGCATGAGAAATAAGGGCCACTGTACGGAAGTTTGAGCAGTCTTTCGCATTTCCCTTTTTTGGTATGGGGATATAAGTTGATTTTTTCCAGTCTGATGGCCATTCTTGTGTTTTCCATATTTGCTGGCAAATGGCATGCATCACCTTGACAGCATCATCTTTTAAGATTTTAAACAGTTCAGCTGGGATCCCATCATCTCCTGCTGCCTTGTTGTTAGCAATGCTTCTTAAGGCCCATTCAACCTCACTCCTCAGGATGTCTGGTTCTAATTCATTCACCACACCGTCAAAGCTATCCTCGATATTATTATCCTTCCTATACAGATCTTCTGTATAGTCTCGCCACCTTCTCTTGATCTCTTCAGCTTCTGTTAGGTCCCTGCCATCTTTGTTTCTTATCATACCAATTTTTGCCTGAAATTTACCTCCAATGTTTCTAATTTTCTGGAAGAGGTCTCTTGTCCTTCCTATTCTGTTGTCTTCTTCCACTTCCATGCATTGCTTATTTAAAAATAGTTCCTTATCTCTTCTGGCTAACCTCTGGAATTGCGCATTTAACTGGGCATATCTCCCCTTTTCACTGTTTCCTTTTGCTTTCCTCCTTTCTTGGGCTACTTCCAGTGTCTCAGCAGACAACCATTTTGCCTTCTTGGTTTTCTTTTTCTTTGGAACGTACTTTGTTGCCGCCTCCTGAACAATGTCGCGGACTTCTGTCCATAGTTCTTCTGGGACTCTGTTTACTAAATCTAGTCCTTCAAATCTGTTCTTCACTTCCACTGTATATTCGCTAGGAATGTTAGTGAGATCATATCTAACTAGTCTGTGTATTTTCCCTGATCTCTTTAGTTTTATTCTAAATTGGGCAATAAGAAGTTCGTGATCTGAGCTACAGTCAGCCCCAGGTCTTGTTTTCACCGACTGGATGGATGTCCGCCACCTTTGGCTGCAAAGGATGTAGTCAATCTGATTTCGGTGTTGACCATCTGGTGAGGTCCATGTATAAAGCCGTCTTTTAGGTTGTTGGAAGAGAGTATTCGTTATACACAGCGAGTTTTCCTGGCAGAATTCTATCAGCCTGCGTCCCGCTTCATTTTGTTCTCCCAGACCATGCTTGCCTGTGATCCCAGTTGTCATTTGACTTCTCACCTTGGCATTCCAGTCTCCTGTAATGAAAATAATGTCTCTTTTTGGTGTATTATCCAGTAGGTCCTGCAGATCCTCATAGAACTGATCTACTTCTGCTTCTTCAGCAGCTGTGGTTGGGGCGTATATTTGGATCACTGTGATGTTGAAAGGCTTTCCTTGCACTCGAATTGAGATCATTCTGTCATTTTTTGGGTTGTATCCAAGCACCGCTTTAGCGAATTTCTTATTAATTATGAAGGCTACTCCATTTCTTCGATGTTCCTCTTGTCCGCAGTAGTAGATCTGGTGGCCATCTGATGTGAAATGGCCCATTCCAGTCCATTTCAGTTCGCTGACCCCCAGAATGTCTATCTTTAGTCTTGACATCTCACCAATGACAACATCCAATTTGCCCTGGCTCATAGATCTTACATTCCAGGTTCCTATGGTGTGTTGATCTTTAGAACATCGGATTCGTCGTTCGCCTCCAGTACCGTCGGCCGCTAGCCTGGTCATCTATGTATATCTTTATACAGGGTTAGTCAAAATGAATAGGCCAATAAGAAAATTAATTGTAGCCGAATTGGCCTATTCATTTTGACTAACCCTGTATTGTTACAGCCCTAGTCCTTGGAGCTCAGCAATCAGAGAAAACCAACAGGAGTGTTTTGTACAGGTGTTTAGCAGGAGTGTTTTAAGAAGAAGTCTTGGAATTTTGTTTTATTGCCTACTTAAGACTACTAATGTGGATGGTGAAGGAGGTGCTGCAGTCCGCTGCTGCAGCTGTGTTATCATTGTTTTCAAAAGATGTAGGTAGCTATATGCCTGCACCAAGTCCATGTTGGTGCTTCTGTTGGAAAAGAAAGTCCACCAACTTGGGACATATGTAATTACCCTTTAATATATTGGGGAGCATGAGTTTTGTTTAGATAGAGTAGGATATGCTGGATATTGAACATCTAGCAGATATCTCTGGGGAGGGGGGGTCAGTTCCCAAACAAAAAGCAGAGATGTGGAGGAATGTGACACACAGAAGTAGAAGGACCAGGAATCATTCTGTGAGTTTGGAGGACTCTACTATGTGTTATAAACCTGCAAAAATAAAATAAATAATCAGTGCTTTAATCGTCTGGAGATGTGATAAGGGTATTATTATTTATATATATATTTATTTATTGTCCTCAGTATGCACATTGCCTAAGAATGCCATTTCCTATCCCAATACCTGAAGCCCATACTGTCATATTCATAGGGGATTACTTGTGGCTGAGTATAATCTTTCAATGCTAGAGTCTTGGCAGTGGGCCCATAAGTGACTGTAGAAACCTATTCTGGATCTACATGGTCTGCCACAATGAGGACATACATTTCCAGTTAGAAGGTAGTCACAACAACGGTTTGCTTGACGCGCTTTCCTTTTGGCATGATTCTCCCTTTCTCCCTCTATTTGAGCCTCCTCAAGATCCACAGCACTGTTGGTAACAGCTGGTCTCCAGTTACAATGCTCGAGGGCCATAGCTTCTCAGTTCTTGGTGTTTATGCCGCATTTTAAAGGTTAGCTTTAAGCCCATCTTTAAGTCTCTTTTGTTGTCCACTGACATTCCATTTTCCATTCTTGAGCTGAAAGTAAAGTAACGGCTTTGGGAGACAGTGCCTGGGCATTCGGACAATGTGCGCAGTCCGGAGAAGTTGATGGTGGAGGGTTGTCACTTCAGTGCTTGTAGTCTTTTCTTCTTCCAGAACACTGATGTTTGTCTGCCTGCCATTCCAAGAGATTTTTCAAAGGCAAGGCTGATGGAATCTTTCCAGAAGTTGAGAGAGAAACAGTCCATGTTTCACAGGCACACAACAGAGTTGGAAGAACAATGGCTTTATAAACAAGCATCTTGAGATCCCTTCGAATGCCCTGATCCTCAAGCATTCTCTGCTTCATTTGAAAAAAATGCTGTATTTGCAGAGCTCAGACGGTGTTGTACTGTATACTGTACCTAGTGAATGGTTAGCAGCAACCCCATTCACTATTTTTCTAAACATATTATACTGTATATTGTTGTTGTTTTAATGTGCAGCATTATTCTCTACCTTCATGAAATAATCTGTTCTTAGCTTACAGACTGCTTAGTGGTTTTGTAAAGTGAAAAACTGCATCCATTGTGTCAGACCTTCTTTTGATGTACAGCATGCAAGCCATTATGAATGGTCACACGGGTGTTCAAGATCAGAGCTTATCAAGAACAATCCAAATTGAGCTCCTGGTTACAAGCCTGCTGGGAGCATGTGAGTGTTTAAAAGCTGGCTTTCTAGCAATATTCTACTTAACCAGTAAACATGTTGGGAGCAAAGACCAGCCTCTAAACCCTCTAAACAGGACATTGTTTTCTGGTTTGTGCTTCCAATGGCATGAATGGCACAATTATGCTTTCCATTAAAAGTCAGCTTGGATAAAAAACAGGTTGTAAAACCTGACCCTTTCAATTCCAGCTACATGTATAAAACTTTTATTTTTCAAAAAGGTAACTTTAGGTTTCTTTTTGTGCAAATAAATAGTAAAGCAGACATATAAAGTTTAAACCTAAAATTTTCAAAGGCGCAGAAGCATAGCTATTCAAATGTTTTTAGACTTTATGATTCCCTCCTGCTGTGTTTTCCTGTTGTTAGTTCAGCAGCCTTTAAGCAATGTGCTTGTGACTCTAGCGCAGGATTTGCAAACTAACAATCCCTTTAAGGTTTTTTGGACACCAGTGTTCATCAGTCCTTGGGCCCATCTGCATCTACTGGATAAAAATCTTGGAGTCTTCATGGACAACAAGTTGAACATGAGTCAACAGTTTGATGCAGCAGCTTAAAAAGCCAATAGGACTGTAGTGACTAGATCGAGGAAAGTCATGGTGCCTTTGCATTCTGCTTTAGTTTGACCTCACCTAGAATAATGTGTCCAATTCTGAGCACCACAGTTCAAAAGAGATTGACAAGCTGAAAGGTATCCATAAAGGGGCGACTAAAATGATTAAAGGCCTGGAGATAATTCCTACGAGGAGTGTCTTAAAGAACTGGTTATGTTTAGCTTGCAGAAGAGAAGGTTGAGAGGAGACATGACAGACATTTATAAATATGTGAAAGAGTAGCATAAGGAAGAAGGCGCAGACTTGGTTTCTGCTGCCTTTGTAACTAGGACTAGGAGCAATGGGTTCAAATTATAGGAAAGGAGATTCCACCTGAACATTAGGAAGAACTTCCTGGCTATGAGAGCTGTTCAGTAGTGGAACCCTCTGCCTTGGAATGTGGTGGAAGCTCCTTCGTTGGAAATTTCTAAACAGACGCTGGATGGCCATCTGTCAGGGATACTTTGTGCTTTTCTTGTATGGCCGAGGGTTGGGCCAGATCCCTCATGTGGTCTCTTCCAACTCTATTATGCTATGATTCTATTATAAATCTGTAAACAGTTCTGGAGATTCTACAATATAATTTGGGAGCAACCACAGAGTCCTTTGGCTATTCATATAGGAATCACTGCCATTACATCACTGGAAGCAAGCAACTGTCTGCCAAAGTTTTACTGGCAACATTGCATTTTTGGTCATATGACTCAGTACCCGAAATTTCATCAACAGAAATGTGACATCACTGGGAGATGGTTGCTTGCTGGTGACAAAAACACAGTAGTGGGCCCATTGGTGATGTGGGCAATTAATTAAACTAAATCAAGTTTGTCATATTCTTTGGTGAACCCCTTGGATCCTAATCCAGAGAAAAGTGGCATGTAAATTGAATAAATAAATCATTAAAAATAAATAATGCTGAAAGAGGCTGTAACGATGGTGCACTATAATATCAGTTCCTATAACTGGCAGATCACAATCACATATAGTTTTACTTAATACTCTGTGTTTCTAACAATGGGGTTCATTAACGTACTACACAGTTCTGAAGGGTATACCCCATCTTTGCAACAAGTGGAAAACCTTCAAGTGTGTAGGTTGCACTTACTGTGTTCCATGGAATCTATGTTCAGATATTCAATCATGGAAAATAACTCAAATTCTACCTAATGCTAATGGAGCTCCTGGCAAAGTGGCACAAGATCCAGAAGAGAGAAGATGCCATTGCTTCATGTTTTGAAGGTGCAGTAGCATTACTGTGAGATAAAAAGCAGAGTGAAAAAAACAGTGATGTGACACGATTGTGTCAACTTAGTCATTTCTGTACTGCCCCTGCCACAATGAAAAGAATCATATCAGTTAGACAATAGGAGAACAAGGATGCTATTCTGTGGCACAATAGTGAGAGGATTCAAGACTAAGTGATGAGATATCCACCCACCTACACAGAAACGCAAGCAGCAACAAAAGGGACAAAGATATGCTGAAGGAGAATGGACTAAAAGCAAAACAGAAAGCTCAGAAGGAGTCATGGCATTGGTACCCTTAAAAGTTAGGGGTTTTTTTTCCCAAAGAAACACACAGTAAAGATAGCGAACTGAACTTGGAAAACACACTTTCCCCACATCTACTTAGAAGTCAGGTCAGGTTCAGCCCCACCTCACTGCTGTTTCTCAATATCACACATTAACCTCCAGTCCATGATAAATATGCATTGGCTCATATTGTTGCATAAATATTTCTTTAATGGCAAATTGAGGGTAAACAAAACACAAGTTAAAGTGAAATTGAAAGCCCTGATGGGACTTATTTATCATTTATAGGAATTTATTAATCACACAGATACTAAAACAATTTTTTGTTATATATACAGCGAGCCACGGTCTATTTCAGTCAATTGCTGTGACCTGTAGTGTTGTTATTCAAGTTTAGGAATAATATAGAATTGAAATATTCTTCTTTGGGTTGAATCAAAGTATCAAGCCGTAGGTGAAGTTACAGAATACTGAATGCTCCCAATATATCCACTTATGTATCTTATTTTTTCCCTTCTGTGATATGAAGTAGTTCTATCTAGGGTATTACCTCCCACATTTCACAGAAGAAAACTGAGATACGTGTGGCCAAACAACAAGAGGATAGTGAAAATTGTCAGATTTATTAACATTGTTTACTGTCTTGTTTTCAAACCATGGGTTTGTCTCAGCACTGAAACCCATGTAAATTTTAAATGTTTTAAATGTTTAGGATTCTCGTACTCCCCAGTTTCCTTTCAGAGTTATAAAAATGATCATCCCTCATGCTCCAAGTTTACATATTTGTGGATGATTCATTTTGAAGTAACGCCACAATCATGGTCCCAGAATCACCCATAGGGCATGGCTTCTGGTCATGTTAATTGATAGATTTGGGAAGGTATAGTCCAAAAGCCCTACTCTTCCAAATTTTGTTAAAGGAGTCAAAGGAGATAAATCTGAAACAAAGATCTATGGCAGCAGTACTAAGGACAGTTGCCTCTATGTGGAAGAGTTCAGTTGCCTTTCTGTATACTTAGTCAGCTGAGACAATATGTACTTCTGTTTGCTTTTCCTTTCATGTATTTCCACTTTTACAAGACCCACAAGACTCCTTTTCACCCTGGCATCCCTCTCCTGACAGGGCCATTTTGTGGCTAAAGAAAAGTGAGGGAGAGATTAAAAATATCTGGCCAGGTAATTATAACTAGTTGAACAAGAGCATCGTGTCATCAGATCTCTACAGTTCAAGAATCCAAGAAGTTCATAATTGCATCAGCCTATAGTCACACAGATAGATGTGTCTCACCCATCCCCTATTTGTCATCAGTTAAAAAAAAGAACTTTTCCAAACTCTGACTCTTTTAAAGATCTGAAAAATCCACTGACTGTTTTGACCTGAGCTCCTTTTAAGAAATAAACATAAATCAGATAGAGTGTGGAATGAGAACAAACAATTTTTTTTGGAATGCTGATAAGGAAGCGAAAAAAAGAATGTTTCAAACACAGCAAGTTACCTTTCACCCATGCATGTATTTTTAATTCTTGTTTTTAACAGGTTTCTACTTTGTGTGTATTTTTAAAAAATAGCAAAAAAAGAAAATACACAGAGAGTATTGCACTTTGGGAGTTTTGCCCAGTACTCTGTATAACTTTGATGGGGATAAGCAATATGACAGCTTCCATTCCTTTGTCAAAGAAAAGGGGTGAAGACTTCATTTACTTCAAGTCATGGGTGTAATAGATTAAACTGGAGAATCCATTTCAGTCAGGGAAGGTTGGATGCTGATGAAGTTATGAGCTTACTGCACCTTTTAAAATGAAATATTTAAACAAGTGGAACCTTAACGTGGTTGATGCATTAAGCCAACACGAGATGTAAATCAAACAACACCTAAATGTCCTTTAACAAAGTCAATTACCTTATATAAGCTTAACAGAGATGGAGCTCCTTTATCCTGCACATCTGCCATTTTTCCCCCTACAGAGATAAAGACCTTTCCATAAAGGCAGAATATTATTTATAACCCCTTGGTGTTGTGCCATAAATTACATGGCACCCTTTAAAAAAATTAAACAGCAAATGCTCTAAATATATAAACAAACAAACAAACAAACAAGATGCATTTCATACTGGTGGGGTTGGTGTTACAAAGAGGAAGTATCTTTTGGAAACATCAACTCTATTCCTGAAATCATCTAAGTTAGATTACATAGATACCCATCTATGAAAATACTTCTAAACTTAATCTGTTGGGACTTCAAAGCGCCTGTAAGCAAACAGTGAGATTTGCATTAGATTTTTGACTTTGAAATCCATTATTGTAAGTTCCTTGCTGACTTTGATGTGCTGCCTTCTTCTTTTTTTTTTACACCTCTGAAAGGAAGGTGTAAAAAGGCAGAGTATTAGTTTATAGATGTTCGCAGACTGTTTTTCGGATAAGACCCATTTAAATCTCTTTTGAAGGTCAATCCCACTGCTTATCATTCAAGAAGTAATAATAAGAGAAAGGCTGCCTTGACAAAAGTCTGCTTTAAAACGCAAAATGGCAGGGATGGATTGAACTTACTTAACTTTTGACCTAGAGTGGTTTTGGTTTTTAAAATGTTTTGCCTCGGCAGTGCTCCCATTCAGGTGGTGGTGGGGGGAATCTTGGGAGTTTGATTATGGGAGAATAACATTTTTCAGTTATTTCTATGTGATTTATGTTAAACAAAGCAGCTAACTTCTGCCTGCTTTCAGAGCCACTCTCTGGAATTTTGAGGATTGAGTGATTCAATGGAAAGATGATTTGAATTCTCCACAATTTTCACAGTCCACAATTATAGCACTACTACTCCATTTTAATCACCAAGGCATTTAATTGAGTGCTACAAAAATTGGTAATGACGACCGGAACGGAATATGGATTACGAGATTGGTTATGATTCTACTATGAGATGGAGCGGATTGTTTAGTGTAATTATATCATTGTGGTATTAGTGATATGTTGATATTTTGTTATAGTTTTATTGTAAACTGTCTTTTTATATGTTGTACACCGCCGTGAGTCGCCCTAGGGCTGAGAACGGCGGTCAACAAATGCAGCAAATAAATAAATAAATAAATAAATAAATAAATAAATATCCTATGGAATGTTGGGGTTGACATTTTATGGAGAGTTATTTAGAATTGTCAGCCAGAGGACAGTAGACCAAAAGTCATTAATCTATTTACTTACTTAGGCGATTCCTCATAGTTTGAGGATGATGGCACTCCAAGTATAGTGTCTTGGTGGTGAGTCCATAAGTGGCTGTGGAGACATATTCTTGATCTGCATGTTCTTCCAGTTTCCAGATGGAAGGCAGTCCCAGTCAGGGTTGGCTTGATGCACCTTCCTCTTGGCACATTTCTCCCCTTTGCCCTCCATTCATGCCTCTTCAAATTCTGCAGCACTGCTGGTCACAGCTGACCTCCAGTTAGAGCACTCAAGGGCCAGGGCTTCTCAGTTCTTGGTGTTTATGTCACAGTTTTTAAGGTTGGCTTTAAGTCCATCTTTAAGTCTTTTTTCCTGTCCACCAATATTACGTTTTCTGTTCTTGAGTTCAGAATATAGTAAATGCTTTGGGAAATGGTGATTGGGCATTTGGATAACGTGGCCAATCCAGCGGAGTTGATGGCGTAGGAGCATCACTTCAATGCTGGTGATCTTTGCTTCTTCCAGCATGCTGACATTTGTCTGTCTGTCTTCCTAAGAGGTTTGCAGGATTTTTCAGAGACAACGTTGCTGGATTCATTCCAGGAGTTGAATGTGATGTCTGTAGACAGTCCACATTTTGCATTTGCATAGCAGGGATGGGAGGACAATGGCTTTATAAACAAGCACCTGATCCTCAAACACTCTGTGCTTGTTTCCCAAAATTAACCTATTAGTTATAAAGCTCTGCATGGCTCAGATCCTGCCTATTTACACATCCCCCCTGCTCCCCGTATAAACCTGTTCAGGTGTTACGATGGGCTGGGGAGGGCCTCCTCTTGGTCTCACCTCCTTCGCAAGAGAGGCTGGCAGGGAAGAGGGAGAGGGTCTTTTCAGTGGTGGTCCCCCAACACCCTCCACATAGAGATTAGACAGGCATTCACCCTCACAGCATTCAGGAGGGACTTGAAGACCTGGTTATTTAAACAGGATTTTGACAGTAATTAGTCAACCTCTAGGATATGGATTTACAGTAGCAAGCCTCTTTTAGCACATAGGAATGACTGTTTTTTTAATCTAATGTTTATTAATTTTTGTTATTTGATTTACTGTTTTTTTGTGTTTTATATTGATTGACATGTTATTAATTGTTTATTCCATTTTATTTATTTTATTGTGTTGCACTTATTGTAGTATTTATGTTGTAAGCTGCCCCATGTCCTCTGAGGAGAGGGGTCAGAATGTAAATAAACATCATCATCATCATCATCATCATAATTTCTGGTCTTTCATTGAATAAAAATGAGATATTAAACCAACCAACAAAGTGGCTTGCATGACTGGGGAGAGGGTTCATAATTCATGAAGTCAATGGTTCATCTCATATCCAGGTTTACTGGATGCTGGTGGCCCTCATGTCATTGGGTAGAAAATACACTCCAGATTTCAATTCACTGGAGAATTGACACCATTTTAACTGCCATGGCACAATACTATGAAATCATGGAAATTGTAATTTAATGGGGCACCAGCATCCCCATAGCATTACTGTATAGCAATTAAAGTGATGTCAAACTGCATTAATTATATGGTGTAGATGCACTCTTAGATGCTGAACTCTACCTACAAATTGTGTTCAGTACCTTGGATAGCTCCCTTTGAACAAAATGAAAATCCAGAATGGATTAATCATTGCACTGTTATAACCAACTTTATAACCATTTGAGTCCCCTGCCACAATATGTCTCACCCTCATTGTTGTGCTTCATGGAAGCTTTATAAGCTACTACCAAGTCATATAAGTCTGTTTGGCTTTCATAAAATGAAGTTGTTTATAGTTTTTTTTACAAATGCGCTTCTTTGACACTTTAGGCATACTGGAATATTTGGAAAACTGAAAAATAGAAGAAGATTATGTTTGAAAGTGCTCCTGTTCCCTCCACATGCTGGGAAATTGAATTTCAGCATGAACTTCTTAAGCTGGCCTAGAAATATGAGATCATAATGTAGGTCAGGGCAAATAAGAGTAGTTTAGTCCTATTACCCTAAGCTTACATGCTTGCGTATATGTCAAACATTAGATTTAGATAGTTAAAACTTTAACTCCTGAAGCAAAGATGAAGAATATCCAGGATCTGCTTAAATGAGTGTAAGCTTACATTTCTTAAATGCAAATGAAATAGGAACTAAGTCCCCCACTCTTAGGAGACTAGCTTAGTAACTTCAGCATATATAGTAAGATCAGCAATAGAAAAATGAGAGAGAGAGAACTTTATTTGAAAAAAATCTTTTCTTCCCTTTCTGCTAAAGACTTCTGCTTCTACACACTAAGGTTACAATATTATATATGCCTACTTGGAAGGAAGCCTCTTAAATGCAATAGGACTTGTGAGTATAGTAAAAGTAAAGGTTTTCCCCTGACATTAAGTCCAGTCATGTCTGACTCTGAGGGTTGGTGTTCATCTCTATTTCTAAGCTGAAGAGCCAGCATTTTCTGTAGACACCTCCAAGGTCATGTGGCTGGCATGACTGCATGGAGCACTGTTACTTTCCCACAGGAGCGGTGCCTATTGATCTACTCACATTTGCATGTTTTTGAACACTAGGTTGGCGGAAGCTGGGGCTAAGAGCAGGAGTTCCCTGGATTTGAACCTGCGACCTTTCAATCAGCAAGTTCAGCAGCTCAGTGGTTTAACCCACTGTGCCACTGGGAGCTCCCATGAGTATACATTCATACTATATAAGCATTAAGCAAGACCCTGACATTTTATGTTATAGTTGTCCCTCCGCATTTGCGGTTGTGAATTTTGTGGATTATTATTTATGGATTTGATTAAAACATTCTCTCTAGTAATTTCTAGTTTCTTTGGTTTGACTCTATGGTCAATTTCCTCCAGTCATGCTGGAAGACCTGCAGATTTCTAGAGAGAATACATCTCTAGAAATCACTAGGTCCCCCAATGCAATTCTGTAGTCAGTTTCCAGCAGAAGTTGACCATAAAATCATTTGCATTGGGGTCCTGTGCCCCCAACACCAGTAAATGTGGAGGGCTGACTGTATTTCATTTTTGTTTTCTTACATAAAATACACATCCCAGAATGATCACAGGGTGTCTGAGATTTGGCTCTCTTGTCAAGTGGTCAGGCCTTGTATCTATTCCTCTCCTCTTTCTTTCTGCTGACCTGACAACAGCAATTTATTTTCTTTCTGACTGAGAATCACTAGGGAACTATCAATCATAATCTTCCCTTCTATTGATTCCAGTCAAGAGCTATTGACAGCTCTAAAAAGATTATGTTTTAATTGGGGATCAGATAAATGGCATTTTGAGGTTTAATTTCACTTTTGTGCCTTCCTGTAAGGTAAGGCAGTGGTTCTAACCCTCAAAGAGCACAAAAATGACCCCACGTACAGGAGGGACCCAGATGAAAATGATTGAAAATCTTTTTATATCACATGGCTGAAAAGGTTGACATTGAATTCATTAGTGTTATCTTTCCTTAATATCTGAACGCCACATAGCTCACATCTCAAGGTAAAAGGAGAACACAAAGCAGGATAAAAAAGGAAGCTGAAGTAAAAATTCAGCCAATGATTTGGAGGTATTGAAAACTGTAATACAAAAGTGAGAGGAGAGAGGTGAGAATGTTTCTAGGTGTCACTTTTTGTATGTATTTTTTCCCACACAAGCCTGCATGTTTAAAAGAAAAATATGACTTTCATATATGCCAAAAACCCCCCACTTCTGCACAGAAACTTATTCCTGACTGAAATACACAGTCAAAAGGACTTCAACAGATGGCCATCAAGTCTCTGTTGGAAAACGTCCAAAGCAGAAGACTCCACCTCACTCTGAAGCAAAATATTCCATTGTCTAATGGCTCTTACCATCAGGAAATAATTTCTGACATTCAGATGGAATCTCTTTTCCTGCCTTGTGAATCCATTACTCCATGTCCCTAGAGTGGCAGAAAAAAAAGTCTGCTCCATCTTCAATATGACATCCTTTCAAATATCTAAACTTGGCAATCATGTTCCCTCTCAACCTTCTTTTCTTCAAGCTAAACATACCCAGCTCCCTCAACTATTCATTTCTCCTAGGGCTTAGCTTTCTAACCCTTGATCATTTTGGTTGCCCTTCTCTAAACACATTCCAGCCTGTCAATAACCTTCTTGAATTGCAGTACGCAGTATTAGAAGGCACAATACTCTAGGTCTGACAACACAGAATAAAGTAGTACTGTTATTTTCCTTGATCTACACCAGGCCTGCAAAACCTGTGGCCATCTAGATGTTTTGGACTTCAGCCCCCAGAATTTCTGATGATTAACAAGATGGCTGGGGCTTCTATGAGTTGGAGTCCTAAACATCTGGAGGTCAGTGAGTTATGCAGGCCTGATCTAGAGACTATGCTCCTATTGATGCAGCCTAGCATTGCATTTAATTTTTCTAGTTGCTTCATAACACTGATGACTCCTGGGATGTAAGGCTCCTATATCCCAGATGTCACTCATCCTATGTTTCCCATTGCACTGGATTTCATTTCATCGGGGAATTGAGAAATTGGAAAAACCTTTACACTGAATTTCCCCAAAGGAGAGAGAAGTTCAAGATTTTCTCAGAGATGAGATTCTTTGGTAGTATCTATGCCACTTCTCTATGGTGTTCTGCCTGTTTCACCACCACCACCAGGACAGCAACCGAAGACATTCTGGAAAACTGTACCATTTTGCATTCTTCACAATGCCCAGAGAGGAAGGGAAGGATCAAAGAAAATGGTAAGGAAGACTCAGAGCAAATTCTCAAAGTGGCCTTCTTGTTCTGTGGGATGGGGTCAAAGGAAGGGGGGGGGGAGATAATTTTCAAAGGAAGCACTTTCTGGTAAATTTCAGCAGATCTGCCATGTTTTGTGATTGAGCTTTTGATTTTTTTTTTGTTCATCTCTTAGTTGAAGGCCCTTTAGAAGATTGAAAGGAACACCCAACCCCATTGAAAATCTATTGTTAATCACTTCACACCTGTACCAAAAGCAAACAAGACCCAAAAAAGTCTGGTTGGCTGCCTGCCAACACTTTCTTGACTGCTGCCAGCACATTAATTAGTGAGCCTTTGGTGGACTTGTCAATCTGATTTCCACATGTAACCCGCCTCTTTTCTTAACAGAAATCTGACAATCAAGCATATATTTAAAGTACTGTACATAATGTAGGATACTGTCTGTCACAATCTAAATGGCATATTTCATGTTTTCTTGAAGAATAAATATGAATTCTTCCCTTCCATTCATTACCTTGAGAGGTCACGGTATTATAGCAAAGAAATAAAACCCTGTAAAATTATTTTTGCCTACAAAGGATGAAGGGAATAAGACATACATTTCTCTCTGGATTACTGTATATCAGGTCACATTTCTTTTTATATACCAAACAGCTTAAGATTTCCTAGAGAAATCCTTCCAAGGGTCAAGGAACAGGGCCTTTTCTACAGTGGCTTCCCCTTTGAAACTGAGGTCTCCAAAAATTTGACCAATTCAAACTCTCTTCATAGGTATGTGAGGACAGTCTTATACACTGTAGCTTCAACTTTTTTGTGTCAGAAGTGACTTGAGAAACTGAAAGTCGTTTCCGGTGTGAGAGAATTGGCTGTGTGCAAGGACGTTGCCCAGGGGATGCCCAGATGATTGATGTTTTACCATCCTGTGGGAGGCTTCTCTCATGTATCTGCAGGAGCTTACCCGCTCCCTAGATTCAAACTGCCAACCTGTCAGTCGACATGTCCTGTCAGTATAAAGGTTTAACTCATTGTGCCTCTGGGGACTCCATTGTAGATTCAACTGTTAGATCAGGAATAGTGAAAGAACAGTCCAAAGGCAGCCAATGGATTTTTTGGTTTCTGCCAAAGCCAACACATCTTGTAAAGACATCAAGGGATGTTGTTGTTGTTATTTGCCATCAAGTTGACACTGAATTATGATGATGCTATAAATGAGAGACCTCCAAGAGCCCAGATTACCAACAGTCACGCTCAGGCCTTGTAGATCTTTGGCTTCCTTGGCTGAATAAATATAGTCTCGCTCTTTTTCCCACTCATTTCCACTTCACAAACATTAGTATTCTATCAATGAATCATAATATGTTCAAAATGGAACAGCATCAGTTTAACCATCCTGGTTTCTAGTTCAGGATTGTTTTGCTCTAAAACCAAGGAATGGCAACAATAAAAAAATGCCACAGAATCATTCACACAAACCTTTTTTGTATAAAAATAATGTTTTGCACAGAAAAGCCTATTTTGTAATGAATATTTTTGTGCAGAACTTTATTTAACATCCTGTCAGTGACACGGGCAAATGTAACTGAAAGCTCTGCTGCTGTATTGAACTTTTGGGTTATTAGTTATTACTCACTAACATTACAACCAAAACTACAGCAGGTCTTACTTTCCTCCTGAACCTGCATAATGGCCCTGTAGTGTCCAGTGAAAAGTGTGTATCAGAGAAGCATCTGGCTAGAACCTTATAGATAGTCAAGGTTCTTTTGTGGGTCTTCCGGATGTCTTGGCTAATAACATTGCCATCATCTGTCTGGGTTACATGTATATACTGAGATGCTTCTCCAGTGCTCTACACTTTCTACTGGCTATTAAAGTACTGTGAGGGGAGACATACTGAAATTCTGGGAGTATGAAACCTTATGATATGTTCTTGATGCAAGATCTTTGTACAATTGGTTCCCCCCCCCCTTACTTTTGGGGGGTAGAAGTGATTTTTTAATCAAAATATCACTAAATGAGAAAAAAATATCAAACACACATAAAAATTCTTGTAATCTCTCCTAGTAGGGAGGAAACTTTTGTAAGCCTTTGCATGTGAGAGAAATTTGCAAAGATCCTACTAGCTGTTACCTTACATCTTTTGATGATGTACCTAGTTGATTTCCTTTCGTCTCTGTCTGGCTTCTGTTCATTAATATATGTATTTTATGGTTATTTAAATGTATTTTGTTTCATCTTGCTTTGAGTTTTGATGGTGAGTTCACCACTTTTGAATCCCAGCAAAGTGGATTTATAACTGTTTCTAATAAACTACCCTCCTGTTGCTGCTATTTAGTTATGCTTTTTGCCTGCTGATTTTCAGAACTCTTATGAGAATCTAGTTGTATTCACTGAAAGTAACTTCCTTAGGTGAGGCCAGGACACCCTGGTGCAGTTAAAGCCAACAAAAGAGTTTTGTTGCATCTTATAGATGAAAAGAATCAATATAGATGTAAGGTTTTGTGGACTGGACTCCATTTCACTGAGTTTATGCAACAAAGTGGATTCTACTCTCTGGAAGTGTATGCTGCAGTAAATCTGTTAATATTTACAAAGCCACAAGACCCTATTTTTGTTTTTTTCCCATTTTTGTTTTATTGTGGGTTGCTTAGAGTTCTTTTTATTGTAAAAGGTCTTCAGGCTTTTCTGAAGAGGCAGTGGCCTATAAATACTGTAATGTAATACAAGTGAATAGTTATTGGCAAATGTGGTTTCCCCTTTATGGTTAAAAGAGTGCCACTATATGTAACAGAAGCAGCAGATCAAAAAGCAATACACCCCATTGTATGACCTCCATTCCATTGATTTCAGAAGAAACTAAGCACACCTAATGTGGTCTGGATCCAATCCCTTATCAAAAGCAGCTCATTATTACAAGAGTTAGAAAATAATAATAATAGTAATAAAACTTTATTTATACCCCGCCACCATCTCCCCAAGGGACTTGGAGCAGCTTACATGAGGCCAAGCTCAACAACACATCACAACAAAAAAGCAATACCAACAATACAAAGCAATATAAAATAATATAAATCACATATAACAATAACACACAAGATGTAAAAGTTGATGGCCAGGCCAGATGTAATGATTTAAAATTTAAAAAGTAACACTGGGCATGACAAGATAGGATATATCTCGTAGCTGTGTTTTAAAAAAGTGAGGGTTTTTTTAAAGTGAGGGGTACAGTCCAACGCAACCCAATGGTTAAAGTGCATTTTTAAGGACATTTTGCTGAGAGTTATTCCTTTATTCCGGGAAGGCACACTGGAATAGCCACGTTTTCAGGCTCCTCTTAAAGACTGCCAATGTTGGGGCATGCCTGATATCCTTTGGAAGTGAGTTCCAGAGTCGGGGGGGGGGGCACCACCGAGTAGGCCCTCTCCCTCGTCCCCACCAATTACACCTGCGAAGGAGGCAGGAGCACGAGCAGGGCCTCTCTGGATGATCGAAGAGATTGTGTGGGTTCATACACAGAAATGCGGTCACGTAGATAGGCGGGTCCCAAACCATTCAGGGCTTTGTAGGTAAGAACCTGCACCTTGAATTGGGACCCGGAAGATGAATGGCAGAAAAAAGACAAGAAAAGTAATTGGAGTAGGTGTTTTCTTCTCACCTTGACAACCAATAAACCCTCTCACACTGTAATGGCATAGTAGATATTTATTTTAGGAGCAGATATTCCTAGATCTTTCACAGTTATCATCAGCAACACCAGTACATTGATGATAATGTCACCATGCCACATGTGATCCTACTGTTGCTGCTAAACAACAACATTTCTGCAATGCTACTTCCCATCATGATGTTGGGAGATATCATATAGCTGCTGGAGATGTGTGACTGTGATGCTTCGGTTGTGCAAAGCTGCACATCTGAGTGGCAGTGAACTGTACCATCCCACTGTGCCACTTCCTCTCCTTTTTTAAACAGACATTTAGCATTTTTTTTTCCAGTTTTGGGTGTGTAGAGGATGCCACCATGAAAGCAACCAGAGGCACCGCACAAGGTAAGTCCATGGACTATGGTGCTTTGCCCATCAGTATCTCCTGACTGCTTCATTGCAGTGATGTGGCAGATCAACAACAGTTTCTTCTAAAGTGCCAGTTCAACATCTCTGTGGAATGAAATTCCTATATAACAGTGATAGATGACAAATGCCTGTTGCTGGACCTCAAAGGGCTATATCCTCTTCTATAACATTGCTTTTTTATTTCATTTTATAATTCAGAATGGCACTCCCTATCCTTTAGGAGAGTAGTTCCCAGCTTTGGTCTTTTGGGCACTGAAGTCCAAAACACCCAGAGAGACAAGGTTTGGGAATCATTGCTCTAAGAGATATCAAGGAAGTTTTACCCTATTTTAGGGAGAAGTCTTTTTCCAAAGAAAAAAGAAAAAGACTTCTCCCTAAAATAGGGTAAAACATTAACATAGGGAAGAAACATTAACAACCTCAGATATGCAGATGACACCACTCTGATGGCCGAAAGCGAGGAGGAGCTGAGGAGCCTTCTAATCAAGGTGAAAGAAGAAAGCGCAAAAGCTGGGTTGCAGCTAAACATCCAAAAAACCAAGATTATGGCAACAAGAATGATTGACAACTGGAGGGAGAAAATGTGGAGGCCGTGACAGACTTTGTATTTCTAGGCGCAAAGATTACTGCAGATACAGACTGTGGCCAGGAAATCAGAAGACGCTTACTTCTTGGGAGGAGAGCAATGTCCAGTCTCGATAAAATAGTAAAGAGTATAGACATCACACTGGCAACAAAGATCCGCCTAGTCAAAGCCATGGTATTCCCTGTAGTCACCTACGGATGTGAGAGCTGGACCTTAGAGAAGGCTGAGTGAAGGAAAATAGATGCTTTTGAACTGTGGTGTTGGAGGAAAGTTCTGAGAGTGCCTTGGACTGCGAGAAGATCCAACCAGTCCATCCTCCAGGAAATAAAGCCCGACTGCTCACTGGAGGGAAGGATACTAGAGACAAAGTTGAAGTACTTTGGCCACATCATGAGGAGACAGCAAAGCCTAGAGAAGACAATTATGCTGGGGAAAGTGGAAGGCAAAAGGAAGAGGGGCCGACCAAGGGCAAGATGGATGGATGGCATCATTGAAGTGACTGGACTGACCTTGAAGGAGCTGGGGGTGGTGACAGCTGACAGGGAGCTCTGGCGTGGGCTGGTCCATGAGGTCACGAAGAGTCGGAGACGACTGAATGAATGAACAACAACAACAACTTTTTCCAAAATATGACAAAACTAGAAGCTCCTTCTGGTTCTGAAGGACCATCTCCAGACTAAAAGAGCACAGGAGATAAAAAAAAATAGTCACAATGCCCTCTCTCATGTCACTGGGAGATATTGAGACAATTTTTTAGTTTATTAATAATGGCTGGTAAGAGTTATTATATTGTGACCTGGGTTGACACTATTGTAACTGCTGAGAATACAGGTGTACAATCATGAATGTCTGAACATGATCTCAGAACCTGAAGTACATCTGAGGCACTGGAGATTTAGAACACTGGGAAATGACATCTTAAGCATGTTCCCCGTTATGAGGACCATATCCTAGATGTCGCTTCCTTAATCCTTGGAAGTCAAGGCACTGCCAGGCTGTGACTATATTGAGGGGAAAGGGATACACATTTCCAGTAGAGGGGTTCATGCAGAATCTCAGCCAATGTTTTTATTCAATTGTGGTTTGGATCGCACCGTGCATGCAGTTTATGCGCCACACTTTCTCCTGCCCTGCAATATAGGAATGTTCAAACAAATTGATCCTGCTCACAGACTTAGAATTTCAAATGTACAAAAGCACAATTACATTCATAGATAAGGAAAAAAGAAAGGGGAAGTATGTTTGTGTGTGTATAGATGAGAAGAGGATGCTTGATCTTAATGAATTCTGATATGAAATGACATAGTCTGCACCTCCCAAATAGGGAGAAGATCTAAATTTAGCTACCCACTAGATCTTGCACTTCTCTGAATGAGGCAATGAAGTTCTTGGCAGTTTGAACACATTCAGCTACATCTAAACATGCTTGCTTTGAAGGAAAATACATTTAGACATGTATTCTTGAGAGAAAATATGCTTAGAAATGTGCATTTGGAGAAATCATAAGTTTGAACATATATATTTAAAGAGTACTTAACTGCAAATTTTCACAAAGATCTTTTTAAAAAGAAAATCACAAATGGGATGAAACAGACTAGTGGGTCAACATATGTGTAAGTGCTGGGAATAAACTGATTTACCCACTTCTAAAATTCAATATGTAAAGAAAGGGCTTAATCTGAAAGAAAAAGAGATGTCTTGGGACCCGCTTTGAAGAGAAATAGAGCTTATATGAAATAGATATTTGTGGACAGCAGCATTCCATAAATAAGCAATGGCTGAAGACAAGAGAGGTGCGAGAGAATGGATTGCATGTGTTAGAAAAGCAGATGTGGAAATGACATGTGCTTCTTCTTTTTGCCACCATGTTGCCTTGCCCAAAACAAAACCTCACACATCTCCCATACGGGAATGCAAGTTTAGCACATTCCTGGAGTGTATGGAAATCTTTGTAGGCAAAATGTGTGAATTCCCTCTATGGACAAGAGTAACATGTACAGAGAAGTTAAAAGTGTGAGTGACTCATCTGCCCCCTTTTCTGCTTTGACTTGTCACATGCATTGAGTTCGAACTGGGATAGATGAAAAGAGGGCAACAGTGATGTTAGTGAACATGAGGTTGCAATAACCAAGATGGGATGATAAAATTCAACGCAGCATTTAGTTTTCCTCTAAGGAGTAGTAAAGAGGACAACCTCTTAAAAAAATCTTCAGAATACGTGTTTCATCAGATCTTTCCTGATAGCAGGTTTAATTGAAATAACCTCAAAGCTCATTTGCAGAAGGCAGCATTAATTGGCTCAGCTAACCCTCCTCACACAGAGCCATTTATGTTTCATGCACTAACTCTTATATGGGCCAGGAACTAAGAAGATAGAGGTTATCTAGTGGTTAACGGTAGTGATGGGCCTTCTGCCCAGAGCGCATATCCTGTATCTTGACTCTGATGGAGAAAATTAAGAACATTGGAACTGCTTTATTCCAAGACAGATTGTTTGTCCACCTATTGTACTATCTGGAATTGATTGTTTAGCAGATGTCTTACCATTATGTGTGCCCTGATTATTTATAAGTGAAGATGTTAAGAAATTGTGCCAAAGACATTCTACATGCAAAACTTGTGCCCTACCATTGAGCGATTTTTCCCTCTCAAAGCTGAATAGCAGGTTACTAGTAGGAGGCATCTAGATTCTCTTACATATAGTTGACCCTTCACATATGCGGGGTTTTGCAATTTGATTATTTGCAGATTTGTTTACTATGTTATCTCCAAGAATGTCTAGGTCCTCCAGTAGAATTCCATGGTCAACTTCTGTTGTAAGTTGACCATAGATTCATGATGAAGGACCAAGCATTGAGCCAAGTATTCTCATCATAATGCAGCAGGTCCAACCTGCTGCATTATTGTGATGTTGTCTAGAAATTTTGATCTGAACTTCATGGAAAAGGGCAGGATTTAAAATAATGTAATAATTTACCATGGAATCCTAACTCAGCAAGTACAACAAGAGCTATCTTGGACAAGATTAGACTGACTAAAGTTGTGCTATATCCAAACCTTTGTCCTTCTTGTATAAACATGGCTGTGATGAATTTGGACCCAGGGATTTCCATGTGTTGGGAATCACTTAGGCTAATCCCAAGTAATTATTTGGGCTGATTTAAATTCGGATTGGCATAACTTGGCTCATTTCCTACTCTGCCACTTCTCTACCCCCTTTTGGGCTATTCAGATGGCCAATCTCAATCCTTGTTGTGGCTGATCTTTCAGCTGGTGGATTTCTGAGATCAACCAACACAAAGACATTAGGCTGGTATGAAAAAAAATTGGGCAGGCTAAGATCATTTCAGCCAGCATGTGTGCCTCAACCCATTTTGAAGGGTGTATTTTAGAATCAGGATTGCATTGTAAGTTAATTGTGAAGGCTTCATTTGGAGCTTATCACATAGCATTGCAAAATAAGATTGCATTCTTTGACTGATAAATGTTGTTGTGTTTAGATATTTATTTTATTTTTTAAAAATTGTTTATTTTACAATATAAAATAAACAATATTTACTTAAATAATTTCTATCCACTCATCAACCAAAAGGTTCCTATAATGACTTATAGACAATTTCTGCTCATGGACTAATGCTTGACAAGTTGTAAAATTCCTGAAAATTCCAAAGATAAAAAAATGGCGGCCAGGGGGTGAGGGTTCCCCCTCTTTTTAAACAATGTGTGTTTTAAACATATGATGTTAGCATTTTTGACATTTGAGGATTATAAAATGTTTCAAGTATTACCTGGCACAGCATAACATTATCAAGTTGATATATTAAAAGTACAGTACAGTTTGCTAAGACAATAGCTGGAAATTGAATTAGGCTGCCCAAATTTATTTTTATGGCACTGGTCGTTCTTCAATTGTGAGAAACAACTGAAGTGCAAGGAATTTCTGGTTTTGCCAGTTGATGAGCGGCAGGCTACAAAGAAAACAAAAATGAACAATACACTCACAGAGAAAAAAGTCCAAAAATGTTAATGAAACAGAGAAAATTCTTTTGTTTCTTCTAATCTTCTGTAGTCTCAAACAGGCTTAGCACAGTCATTCCCATAATATGAGAAAAGAAAACCAAGACTAGGTAGTGAATGATCTCTACACAGTTTAATGCAAGAGTATCATCAATGCAGGAGAAAAGGGATGGGATTATGCCCATGTCTCTGCTGTTGCTTCCTGCAACCAGCAGTGAAGAGCAACATATGACATCCTGGCTGACTGTCACAAGTGCATCATGCTGACTTCAGCATGTGACCAAGAAAAAGGATGGTATATTGGCTCCCTCCTTTTTCCTGGTCATGTGGCCACCCCACTGATTTCACCATGAGGTGTCAGTAATAGCCAGGAGCAGCTGATTGGAAGCAGCAATGGGGACACGGAAGGGGAGGTCACAGTCCAGAGATGCTGATGTGATCTTAGTTCAACTGAACTGTGTAGATGACAATCCACTGCAACAGTGGATTTGGGAAGATGCATATGGCTACATCTGAGGCCAGTTCAGAGCATTTCTGCTCCAGAATGCTTGAGAATGTATTGGTCAAAGTTGATACATCCAATGGGGGATAGTAACTGTCGTCTTGTGTCCTTAGGTCATCTAGCTCTAAGAAACATGGGGTGGAAGTGGAAACAGGCCCACATGTTTAGATGGGCACCAAATCGGACTGTTCCCTGACTTCTGTTAACACAGGGTGAGGCTGCATTAAGATTACCCCAGATCATGTCCATGTGGTGTTTGGCTGCCAATCCCAATCTGACATAACTGGTTCTTCAAGCAGTGCTATGTTGCATCTCATCAGTACCATTCACTAGATAGTCAGTAGGCCACTGCAACATGGAAGGTAGGGGAGGGTGTTAAGGATGGCTGTTGGGTGCCACTGGGCGTTTGGGACTCCCCCCACCACCTCCACAGTGGCTGCGGGATGTCTTGGCATTCCACATCCTGGATCCTTTTCCAGGATGTATTAAGACGTGAATGTACAGGAGCCCTGTCCTGTGTTCAAGCTGATAACATAGGATTGGGGCATGGAGAGAAAAGCCAAATATTGCTTGAAGAGGATTCCAAACTGTTATACAGTGCTTTCAGTGAGGCACAGTCTTGGCTTTGTGACTAAAATTAATATATCCTGTCCCTTTGTGCCAGAATTCCCTTTTTGGCAAATGCATTGACATTTTCATTTATTTTATCTGATTTTTAAAAAACTTTGATTTACAGCTAATTTGTAAATTATTTTATCCATTGGCTACTGACACCCTCGCAGGCCTCTGTCTCTAATATTTCCAGGATAGTAATAATCTCTTGGCACTTGATATGGTGGTTCTGGGAACTGTCAGGCTTGAAAGGGCTGAAACTGCCTGCCTTAAATAATAAATGAAATATCTCTCAGTGAAACAAACCTGGAGCAGGGAATGCCACTGGGTCACATTAATTTTTTTTGCTTTATTTTATTTATTTTTATGAATTTGGGGGTTATCTATGTTTAAATAAATTGTCCAACTCTTTTCTATATTATCCCTAAACAGACTTATTGAATTCCTTTGCTAATTAATCTTAGCTATTTTTTTCCACTCAAGATGAATCTGGTTTCAAGTCAATTTCCTTTTCCATTCCATTAGTAATTATCCTCATACTGATCATCAATAGTAACCCCCTCCCACTGCATGCAAAATAAATAGGATGTATATGAATATTTTTTTTAGTATGGGATTGAATTGTCATGGTGGTGCAGGTGGGATGCTTTCATTAATACACACACATGTACATGTGTATGTATGTATGTGTGTGTGTGTATATATATATATATATATATATATATATATATATATACTAGGCCTGGGTAACAACGCAAAAATTTGTTTCTAAAATCGATTTGTATTTGGGGTTTTTTTTTGTTTTGATATTTAAAATAATTACAAAATTTTCCTTTTAAAAAGTTCGATATTTACGAAATTTCGTAAATGGTAAAAAATTAACGAATCGATTTCCGAAACAATAACGAATCGATTCGTTAATGGCGGACGCGACCGCGAAATACGCTAAAAAACCTCCAAAAACTTCTGAAGCTTCCCTCTCCCTCTGTTCTTGACTGTTGGTGTGATATTATAATTTTTTTTCACTAATTAAACCATAAAACTGGCCCAGACATGCGGAAATAATAACGAAACGACCTGAGAACAATAACGAAACGAATACAATAACGAAATACGAAGCATTTACAAAATGTGTTTAAAAATTCGTTTTTTTAAATAATTGCTCCAGAATGGTTCGTTATTGTTTCGTAATTGGAAAAATTAATGAATTATTAACGAATTACGAATTAACGAAACGAAACCGCCCAGGCCTAATATATACATATGTTTATATATGTAAGCTAAGCACACATATAGCACATTCTATTGTTGAAGGCTTTCATTGATGAAGGACTGGTGTTTAGCACAGATGGTAAATCACCAGCAATGAGATGATCTACCAACCAAAAGGTTGCCAGTTCAAAGGCCCTGTGATCTGCCCTGAGTCCCCTTGGGGAGACGCCTTCCAGAGGCCTTCCAGACATATATGCTGGATTTCGTATCACAAAATTGCAAAATTGAACACTTCCCAAGCGTTTAGGACTGTGTGATGTATTTTTGAATGATGTGTGCAGATCCAAGTAAGGTGGCCTTTTGCAGTTGACAGATCGTGATTTTGTCAATATATAAAGTACAAAATGTTGGTTATAACCTAGGTTATAACCTACAACCATGGGATGGATCTACATTATCCACAGGGTTGCCTTCTCCTGTACAATCCTTCCCACACACTTAGGCCCTTTGGGACATTTACTTCTACCAGCCAAAATGCTGTTGACAAACATCATCCAGAGGACCTTTTCATCCGCTGACCCTAGATCTGCTAGAAGAAATCCAACAGCTGAATGAGCTGTCAGAATTCAAGAAACAACTGAAGATCCATATCTTCTGGCAGACCTGTCTAATTATAAACTGTGAATTTTTAATTTTATGAACCACCAAGGACCTTGAGATCCTGCTTTTGGTCCTGCCTTTGTCACAAGTACATTTGGTGAGGACGAGAGACAGGGCCTTCTCAGCAGTGGCCCCTCGGCTATGGAACATCCTCCCTAGGGAGATTAGATCTGCTTCCTCCCTCTTAACATTTCGGAGGCAAGTTAAAACATGGCTATTTGAGCAAGTGTTTACAGATGCAGAGTAATTTATATAGGAAATCGAATGACTTGATGATGGAACTGGACAATGCTTGATAATAAGGAGACACTAATGATGCTGTTTTTTTATTGCCTTTGTTGTGTTTTATACTGTTTTAATTTTTTAATCTGTATTATGATATTATGTATACTGTTTTGTTGGAAACTGCCATAGTCGCCAATAGGCTGAGAAAGGCGGTATACAAATACAGTAAATAAATAAATAAATAAATAAACTTTACATGTTATTAGTATTGGTGTCAATCTTTGTTCTTTGTATTTTAATATATGCATTTTAATAGCATTATACGTATTTTAAGGGTGTTTTAGCCATGCTGTAACCCACTTTGATCTGTGAGGAGAGGCAGGTAAACAACAACAACAACAAAAAACAGAAACAACTTATTATTCCAGGAACGGTAGATATTAGATAAAACAGCAGCCTAGTAGCAGGTTTTTCTTTCTCTTTTTATATTATATCATTGGAAAGAGAAATTATGCCTGTTGTTTCCTAGCTGTAGATTCAAGTCTTCTCAGTCTATGGCAGCTGCTGGCCATTGCCAAACTTTCTTCCTTGGCTGTCAAGTTCAGATTTCCAGAATTTTACCAGATGTGAGTTGCATATCAAAGACTGCCACCAACCCCTCAAAACCTATAATTTGAGACAAAACCAGAAAACCAAGAATATTTATTTCAGGCCTTTTCAATAGCTGCCTGAAGACATGTGAAGTAGAATAACTGTATAAAGGTAGAAAATCTCTATTAGCAAAAAAAATCTAGTTTTAGTCATCAGTACCATTATGATATCTTTACAATGAATATATATATTACATATGGTGTCCTCTGATAATTTCACATCTCACACTAGTAATGTCACAAAAACATCTTGTAAATATTCTATAGGGTGGTGTTACCTTTAAGAAGGTGTGGATAATTATGGCTCTCCAGATGTTAGTGGCCAGCAACTTTCATCAGCCTTAGGGTAGTGATTATGTGAGATATGTTCCAAAAACATCTACTGGATTCCATGTTATCCAGTCATCCCTTAATATTTTTGGGGTATTCAAATTTGTGAGAATGTTTAACTTTTGCAGATTTGATTATGCATGAAGTTGATAAAAATCTCATGTTGGAGAATAAAGACATTTGTAAAGAGAACACCTTTCTAGAATTTCTAGGTCTTCCAATACAATTCTGTGATCAGCTTCCTTTGGAAGTTGGCCATAGAGTCATGCTGGAAGACTTAGAACATTTTCTCACCATTGTTATAGAACAAAGGTCAATAATCTGATCTCCTCCTGCAAAATTCTAGGAAATGTAGTTTAGGGAAGCCGAGGACCTCTTTAGCTGAGGATTCCAAAGGCTCCACCCTGAACTACATTTCCCAGAATTCTGCAGAAGCAACTCAGACGATTGGCAAACAATAGCCTCTGCTTTATAGTGCTGGTGAGAAAACTTCTCCAGACATTTCTAGAGAAGTGTTCTGTTAAGTTAAAATAAAATAGCAATTTCTTTATTTAAGGTTTCTCACATTCATGTGGATCTTGTACACATAACCCCATCAAATATGGGAGACTGACTGCAGCTTTTAATGTCCTGGTTGTACTAACAATCCAAACCAAAGAAATAGAACTAAATCATTTCCTTATATATTATGACACATCTCTGTCTTTGCTGAGTAATGTATTGTTGAGCATTTCTGTGATTTCAGAGCATTTCCTTCTTCACACAGAGCATAGAGCCCAGGAGCCTTGACTTCCTGGCAATGTGCTCTAGGTCAGGAAATGCAGGGCATTAGTGAGAAAACAAATAACAAACCCCGGCTTAACAGGGTTGCTGGCCCACTGTCAGATCCCCTATTTTAAAACTTGCAAGTATCACAATTAGGCTTTGTGCCAAGCCCATTCCCTTGGTGAATTCAGGCTTCAGCACCACTCAATAGGGGTCTGTTAATGACTACAAAGATCCACAGCTGTTTACAGTTTTAGGCTCAGTGGTGGACGAGGCAATGAGCTCCTTCCCGCAATTCAAGTGTTGGGCTCTCACTATAAGGAGTAGCTTTGCAGAAAATACCTCTTTACAGAATGGGTCTAGGGGCACGACTTGAAGCAAGGATGTATTTATTTAAACCTATGGCCTAACTTCTCCCAAAACATATTGATAGACTCCTTATACATGTTGCAAGATTTAAAGGGGAAAAGACTTTAAAATGTTTCTGAAGTAAATGTAAGATGTTTTGAGTCTTGTTGTCACCATTGTTATATGGTTATATCTCCACCTTTTCCCCCAGTCCTGAGACTTAAGCCAGTTAATAAAAAATGAAGACAGATAAAAATAAAACTTCAGATGGTTAAAATCAAACAAAAGTTAAATTAAAGCATGTAAATGTAATTTAAGAAATATATCCATGAAGTAGCAAAAAATATAGACAGCACAGATTGAGTATATCTTTGGATTTCATTCGTTTGTTTTTTATTATTGTTGTTATTATTATTATTATTATTATTATTATTATTATTATTATTATTAGGATTTTGGAATATCTGTGTTTGCAGATACTTACATAATGAGATAGCTTGGAGATGCGACTAAAGGACAAATATCAAATTATTTCATGTTGTGTATATTTTTACAAACATAAACTAATGGATTTAATTTTGGATTGAAACTTGATTTTAGGGTTTTTTTGTTGTTATGTAACATATAGCGAAGGCAACAATGATGGTTAAAGTTCTGGAAATCAAGCCTTATGAATACTGAACTAGGAAATTGGGTATGTTTAGCTTGGAGAACAGATTACCAAGAAGTGATATTGACATCCACTAGGTATGTGCAATTGATTAAAAAAATGTATCAAAAGTAATTACAAAAGGGTGTGTGTGTGTGTGCTGGCACTTCATTTCTAAAGTGTTTCTAAAGTATCATTAGTGAAAAATTTGTTACTATAATGAGAGTAAATGAATGAAATTTTGTTACTTTTTTTGGTATAGGAATTGCACACCTGGGGGTCTTCAGGGCTCTTTTCTCTCTCAATTTTTACAGCTATTGGGGTGAAACTTGCTACAATGATAGAACGCATTTACCACTGCTAGCCCCCCCAAATTTTAGCATATTTCACTTATTTATGGATTAAACAGTGTTACTTCCTGTTTAATGGTGTAGTCCAGGAGTCCTCAAACTAAATTATAATCTGGCCCTCCAACAGTTTGACGGACTGTGACCTGGCCCTCTGTTTAAAAAGTTTGAGGACCCCTGGTGTAGTCTTTACTTTAAAAGTACCTGTTCTACTTCAGAAACTTTGTGTTGCATAAACTATGTTGAATTAGTTGAGACTGAATTAGATATTCATTGAAAAACTATTGCACTATAGCACAATGTCTCTAGACAAAGTTTTTGCAGTTTAATAATCTTCTATAATATTTTTATGATACTAACAATTAGGAAATGGCATTTATAACCCAGGAACAAAAATCATAGTGCAGAATATTAACTACCAATTTATTGGAACTTTGGCTGGCTCTGTAAGGGCAAATCTCTCTCTCCCTATCCTGATTGGGCTTTTCTGATGCTGATGCATTCTGAAAAATATAGTTTAGGGCAGGGCCTTTTGAATTCTCTGGCATAGGGCTCCTCGCCTTCTCAAACTACATTTCCCAGAGTTCTGTGCTTCTCCGCAGGGAACTCTGCTTTCTCCCTTGTTTCCCTCTCCTAATGATGAGAGACCATTAATTTACAAAGGAATGGGAGCTTTTTTAGCTGTACTTTGCTTGTTTGCCATGAAAATGAGGCTGACTTTGGGAGGGGGCCTTCTGAGATTTACAAAATACAAATGAAACTGTTTCTAAAGTTTTTAGCATGGGCCACGTCTACATGTTGGATATCGTATCATAAGTACAAATCTAATGAATTTGATATGACTTACAACGAGATACAATTAAAATGCACCAGTCTAATATCCACATTAGTGAAGGCATGGAACAGCCTGGATAGGTGAAGAGCTGTCTAAGGAAAGAAGTACTTTCCAGGTAGCTCTTCATACAAAGAAGCATCACACAATATTTTACAGGATCAAATTAAACTTTTTTATGCTACCACAAATTTCTTGGAAGAACAGATGATGCCATCTGATTTAATCTGATTTTAGAAGCACACTAGACACAATCCCAGTAAGTACTTGGATGGAAAACCATCAAGGAATACAGAGATTTCCAAGGAGGACTAGGAAAAAAACCTTTCAAAACCTGGAAAGCAATTGCCTGTCAGGGTGGACAATACTGGGCTAGGTGAACCTGTGGTCTGGATTAGTAGCTTCTTAAATTTCTAAGTTTGGAGTATTAATGTGACAAATAAAATGAGGCCATGGCTATTCTTTTTGAACACATGTCTTCCTGCTTCATGATCAAGCCAAGTTTCAGTGTTTCTGTGAGTAAAACTGGCTGGCTGCTACTTTAGCACACTCTTGCTTTTATGTTTCTCTAGTGTAAAATGAAAGGACAGCTGCTTGCAAGAGAAAATAAAAGGGTTTTTTCCCCCGTCCCTGCACTCCTTTCCCCCCTTCCTCCTTTGGAGTATGCAAAAATCCCCTGTGTATTTCTTTTATGAATTGGACCCTTCTTTTTTTATAGCCAAAACTATTCTTGCTTATTACAATGCCATATTATGGCTTCGACACTTTTTATATCCCTCAAACATTGCACCCTGGAGAAAGATGCTTCACTAAGCAAGAACTCAGTAAACTTGCTACAGAATCAGCGGAATACTTTTAACAAAAGTGCATAAACTTCTGTTCTTAAACATTGTCATCCTTCACCTTAACAAGCACAGAAAAAAAGGTTCTACTAGTTTCTATGCCTTGTTAGGTCTATCATCTTTTTAATTAATAGTGTTTTTACGAAGCCGTCTGAACTGTGTCATTTCCATTATCAGAAAACCACTGCCATTAATGAATAATTTTCATTTCTGATCCTTGATATCATGCTAGTTGATCTCCTGTTTCCATGCCGCCGAATGATAGCATCGTTTTCTGCCCACGATCAAATTTAATTTGGACTCTGATTATATTATGCTGTTGCGACTGAAGTGTCAATTTTTGTCAGGCAATTAGGAGCTATAACCTGTGAAGTTAAGTTTGATAGGCATTGTAATTGGATTGTTACAGTAATAGCTTGGAACATTCCCCCTTTTTTCTTGCTTCTTTGATTCTTGGTGCATACTTCAGTTGTGCGAACAAAGGCATTTTTGTTGTTATGAAACTATAGGACTTTCAAGACAATAAGATGGAGAATCTCTCTTTTTAGCTCACAGAAAATACACAAATGTATTCGGTTCTGGGGAAAAGATGGGGTAGAAATTCAATATGTATATAAATAAATAAATACACCCTCAAATTTGGGGTCTTGCCTTGTGACAGGGTTCTGGAAGTGAACTGATATCTCAAGAAGTCAAGCAATTATGGGTGAAATGACAGCCCATGAAGAGCTGAGAAAAACATCCAGCTGTGAAGATGACCAGTGGAACATCCATTAGTAGACTTGGTTGATCCCCCCAAAAGGGTTCAAAACTCATTTCGGATGTAGGGGGCACTGGTGGTTCGATTCCAGTCATTTCCAGGTTTTTCAAAAATTTTTGAAACTTATGAAACTTTAGCAACTTTCAAAACTTCCGAACCGGGAAAACTTTAGGGGATTATTCCTCATTTTAGATCAATCCTGATGAAACTTGCTACAGAGATAGAACACATGGACCCCTGTTAGCTCACTAGATTTCATAACCTTTGACTTCTCCATGGATTTTCGGCAAAGTTTCATTTTTTTAATAAAAAACATTTCTAAATAATAAAGATAATCTGTTCCTGGTTTGAAAGAGGGAAGGATGGCACTGGACATGCCCACTGATGCTTCTCTTTCCAAATTATGGCTATAAAACTTCAAGTATTTCAACCTCATGCACAAGGACAAAAACTTTTCTTCTGGCTATGGGAGAAAATGAACATTCTTCGGCAGAATTCTCATATTCAAATCCTTCTTAGATTTGTGAAGGTTACAGCTGCTGTGAAGGGAGAGAGGGGATGGGTTGTACCCTGAATCCCTCATATAGTTTCCCACCTTGTCTTAAAATGCGTTCAGACATGTAAAAATAAAGTACATCCAAAACAATGTTTTTAAATAAAAAAACAATGTCCTTAAGTTTGCAACAGATACAAATACTCAGTTCCTCCCTTCTCCCTTTTTATTAGAAGAGAAAATACAGTTGGACCTCTAGATTCTGCATCCTTAACTACATCCATAACTTGACTTCCCTCCCCCCACAATTCAGCAAAGCAAACTTTCATTTTGCTATTTCATTTATAGCAAATTATTTAGATCATTTTACTACACCATTTTATATAATGGGACAAGCATCCACAAATGCTGGAATTTATGTCGGCCCTGGAACCAAATCCCACTGTTCATCCAACCAAATGGACAAAACATAGAAAGAAAAACTGAAATCAGATTAGAAATAAAATATTAAGAAGTTGAGATGAAAGGTGACATTAGCCTTATCAGAGCACACAACTTCCTTATTTTTGGGAATACAACCTTGGAGCATATTTGAATCTTTAGACTTTTTATTAATTTCCCATTTAATATGATTGGGATACAGGTGTAATAATTACTGCAGCCCAGTCTTCAGTAACTCATTAGTTGTAAAGCACTATAGCCGTAATCAGGGTGAAGTATTTTGAAAAGAGCTTCTACCACTTGTTACGAGCACTCTATTAAAGAGGGAGCAGTCTGTACACCCATAAAAAAACTTTCAAATCTGTTTGCAGCACCTGCACTGAGCACTAGAATTGCCGACACTTTAGATGCAAATTGGAGTCATCATCTTAGGCGACGGGAGAGTTCATAGGTTCAACATTCTCTTACTTTCTGTCTCCCATGTCAGCGATATTTTAACCAGCTGGGGGCAGAATTACATTCTAGAAATTAAACTATATATATATTATATATATATATATATATATATATATATATATATATATATGGTTAAAATTACAAATCCACTAGCAGTTCTGCTTCTGAGCATCTCAATTTACTACATTATAAGACAACATGAAAAATCCTATCAGGGAAAAAAATGATGTCTGATTGCACATTATACTTTTTGAAGTGTCGGTGCATGGGTAGCTTTACATTTACAAGCAATTTAAATACTTCAGTATATTTATATATGGAAGAGAGGGGTGTGTGTGAAACACCTTTGTCAAGTTAAATCCCCTTGATGAAATTTACTCATTTTCAAAACCTGCGTTGGTAACATTGCAAATCTTTCCTGACAATGTAGAATGCTCGGAGTTGCACACTGCTCTTCTAATCTTGCCAAATTCTGAAAAACAGAATGATCAGCTTAAACGATTTGGAGTACGCTTCTTCTAGTGCCTTTCCTTATTAAGAGTTTTCCTTTAGATAATAATGGGGTTGTTTAGTTAGGCAGTCATATACATACCAGCAGCCTGCTTATAGGAACGGATGTGGAGTAGTGGGTTGTTGTAGATTTTTCGGGCTGTATGGCCATGTTGTAGAAGCATTCTCTCCTGACGTTTCACCTGCATCTATGGAGTTATTACAGATTGAGGAAGAAATGTCTATCCATAACCAGAAACAGAAGAGAGATGGCAGTGAATGCAGGGCAATGTATCAGCATTGTGTAAGAATTAGACTTGTGCACAAAGTTAGTTTCTTCCCCCATTTCTTCCAGTACCTTTGGTACTTCAGGAGCCCATAATGGTAAGGGTCCTCCTAGTACAAAACCCCACCTGACACTAAAGCAAGCAGGAGACAATCATGTCTCCTCCTTTGCTTTTCGGCATCAATTTAATCTTTTTTTATTAATCCCCCAGCAAACCAAAAGAAAGCCCCTGATTCCCTGAAGATTACTCTCCTCTTCCAGGAGGTCATTGCTCTTCCTTACTTGGAAGTGGGAAGTCTCCTTAAAATGCCTTGGAAAGAGTGCATGCATGGCTGCTGGCATGGTGCAGCCTGGGAGAGAAAGTGTGCACCCCTGTCTGCAGCCGATCACCTCTCCTCTAGGGTAAGAAATAGAACTTGTCTCCTTGCCTTGGAAAGAGTTTGTGTGGCATACAGGCTTGGGAGACAGTGTGGGTGCTTGCGTGCAGCTGAGCACCTCTCCTATAGAGTAGAAACAAGTAACAAGTGTCCTTAAAACATGTGCCTGCCTGCAGCTGTCACTGAGTAGAAACAGCTTAAATGCCTAAAATGATGGGAAGAGGAGCCTGGGAAACCCCTCTCCAACAGAAGACAGATCTTTTGGCACCCCAGAGTGAAAACAGATATCTGCCCTCCTGATTTTGGGAGGCTCCCAAAAATCAGATTGGGCCCCCCACCGAAAGCCGGGACACAAAATGGGTCAAGACTGCAGAAGTCTAACAATCATGTGATTACTGATTGGCAATTTCACTATCATGGATGGGGGTGGGGGTTACATCTGCACCAGGAGTTTCTAGCAAATAAATAAATCAGGACCACAGAACTGTGTGGGCAAGGGAACCTTTCCCACTGCAAGCTCTTTTCTACTGCAGTCTTTTTCCTGTAGCCTTTTAAATAGTCATTTGGACAGACTACACAAGACAAAGAAAGCTTTATGGGTTAATGCACAGTGCTGGATTTTTGCAGGGATATTTTGTGTATTTTCATGCACCTAAGGGAAATTTTTGTGTTGTTTCAAGTAAAATCATGCTTTAAATATGGGACAGGTCGGTCATCTGGTTGGAGAATTTCATATTCTCCAACTGTACACTCCAACCAGGACAACTCTGATTAATAATCTGTAATCTCACTTTTTCAGCTACTTTTAAAATGTTCCAGTTTATTCTGTCCTTATCCTTTTTTCCTCCTTTGTCGCCGGCTTTCTTAAGTAGCTGCCAACAGTTCAAAATACAAATGTAGTTTGCTCTCAAAAAGAAGAGGAGTACAATCTTGTCCTTCTCAGAACCAAATGTGAAAAATGGCAATGTAAACTAGCAAGTGGATACCCTGAAGAAGTCTTCTTCAACAATCTTAATTAACCACAAATGGTGTCACCTATGTTGCAACTGCAAGCATATTTCACCCTTTACATAACTAGTGCAACATTCTTAAAGGCATCTGGTAAAAAGTTTGCACAGTTAAAATGCCTAAAATGTTTGAAAATTCCCTGATGGAGAAATAACAAATATCTGTGTCTCAGGCGACTACATGTTTCTTATCTGTTCTTTTCCATTCTGTTTTTATTTGTCTGACCTGAGGAATTTCCACAAATGGATAAACAAATATTTTGGTTATAGAAATATAACACACACAGATTCTCCTTTTAATTCCAATATATGGTTTGCTGGGACACCTGATAAGGGTTTTTTAGTCTTATCAAATACTCCAGGAGCAATAGTTAAGAAAAAAGATATATTGACATAATCAGTTCCATCTTTCTTCCCCAACTTGACATGTGAGCCCTACAACTTTTAAAATTTGCTCAGTGTTGACATTTTTAATGTTCTAAGCATATATGTTGTCCTTCCAAAGGCAAGCATGGGGAAAGTGCAGAAATAAATAAACAAAGCACTGCAGTCTCTATTTAAAAACCTCTAAAGAAGTCTCTACCACACTCTGAGACAGCATATTCCACACTCAAATAGCTGTTACTGTCAGGAGGTTCAGCCTAATGTTTAGGGTCCATCTCTTTTTCTGTAGTTTGAATCCATTGGTCACTGCCCTAGGCCCCATTTACACTGACTACATACGACCTCATCAGATGGGGTACTTTTTGGTGGTGTGCACCAGTTCATCTTTATTTTTGTGCCGGAGCCCACTGGCTCCCATCCCATGACATAGAGCAGCTTCTGGCTGGGTTCCAACACAAAAGTATAGACAAACTGGCACATGCCACTGTGGTGGCAACATGTGAGGCTTCCCGTGTCATATTGGATTAATGAAGGAAAGCTGGATGGCTGACACTTCTCCCCATAGGATGGGGCAACGGGTAAGTCAGGTGATGTGGGACTTGAGGCAATGGGTTCCCCTCGTCCCCCAACTGGCTGTGCTGGACTCACCACAATGCATGGCAATTATGGAGGCTCATATGATAAAGTCGCTAGTGTGAAGGACATGTGAACCAGCTCCATGGCAGCAATATGTAGCATGGAACCGATCTGTGTTAACATGGAACAAAGTTGTTAATGTAGCCTTGAGTGCATTAACCAAAGTAATGGATTGCTCTGAATTCTGCCCCAGAATCAAGAGCAACTGGCAACTTTGGGTCCATGTGAAAAGTTGGGCCAGTTCTGAGATCAAATCTGCCACAACTATTCACATGGCCATCCCATGTTCCCTGGGCTTGGGCAGCCAGAGGACACGGCATGGGTACTGTTGGTCACTTGTTGCTTTGATTGACTAAAGCAATAAGGCAATCAGAGAAGGAAGGGGGAAGTAGGGGGGGATTTCTCCTCTCTCTATTCTAGTGCCCAGGGCATCATCTAGGTGATGAGAGACGAATGACCCTCTGGCCACCATGACATGGAGAATGGGGGGACATGGCAAGTGTAGCTATTTGGCAGCACTGAACTGGGTTCAATGGTGCTGGGCAATGAGGACTACCTCTGACTGAAGAGTCTGTGGTGGTGATGTAAACCATCCAGGGGCTGATCTGATATATGCCATACCAAATCAGCCCCAGGATAAGGGGTCACTGTAGATTTATCCCTAGTCTCTTGAGCAGTATAAACAAGCTGTCTCCATTTTCCATGTGATATCCTTTCAAATATTTAAACATAGCTATCATGTCACTTCTTAACCTTCCTTTCTCTAGGTAAACAAATACTCAGCTTCCTAAGCTGTCCATCATAGGGTGTGCTTTCCAGAACGTTTACTATTTTGGTCACATTACTCCAGATACATTCTAAGGCCTCTTCCACACAGCTGAATAAAATCCCATATTAACGGTTTTGAACTGGAGTATATGGCAGTGTCTCAGATAACCCAGTTCAAAGTAGATATTGTGGGATTTTCTGTCTTGATATTCTGGGTTATATGGTTGTGTGAAAGACCCCTTGCTTGTCAATAGCTTCCTTGAATTGTAGTATCTATCTAGATCAGGCTACAATAGTCAAGGTGAGATCTGACCAGTCCAGAATAGTGCTATTATTTCCCTTGATTTAGACACTACTTTTGTTACTAGAAAATAAAAAAAATGCTTGATAAGGTACAAGGCAATAGGAAAAAAGGAAAAGTGCATCCGAGATGGATAGACTCAAGGAGGCTATTACCCTTAGTGGGCCAATGAATGACCAGGGATCTTGGACGGCCACTATTCATAGTGTTATTGTAAGTCAAAATTGACTTGATGACGAATAACAGATCCAAACTGCAAAATGGATTGTTGTTGAAAAGTATTTTATTTGCCATGACTTCTATGGAATCATGGGATGTATAGTGTGCTGACATACTAAGACTTCTCATGAGTGCATTTCCTTGGATTATAGTATTAGAGCTCTCTCCGGGCCCTTCCACACAGCCCTATATCCCAGAATAACAAGGTAGAAAATCCCACGATATCTGCTTTGAGTCCTCACTCAGATAATGTGGGATTTGCTGTCTTGGTATGCTGGAATATAGGGCTGTGTGGAAGGACCCTCCGAGAAGATTATGAAATGATTAGTTCATGGATGAATAGCAGAGCATATGATATTGATATATTTACTATTCTGAATAACAAGAAAATTTTAAGAAATTATAACTATTAAGATAACTGACTCCTTGGTATATTGAATTACTAAAAAAAAGTTGGAAGCTTTCATCAGGGTTGTGTGCAACTAGCATTTCACTAATATTAAAATAAGACCTCAAGCATGCAGAAACAGTCAAATTCCAGGTTGCAGAATTTGGCAGTATGTTAAACCAACATTTTCTGTACAACCAAACTCCCTTCATGCTCTCCTCAAAGCTTGGCCAGTGACTGAGATGGTCAGCCTTTTCAATTGCTTCCTTCCTTCCTTTTTCATTTTAAAGCAATTAAACAGAAACCTTGATAACACTTCATATTCTTTCTAATTTGTCATTTCTGGGCACACTAGAAATAAAGATGACCTTTTGAATCTTGACCGAACTTTGCTAATGGACAGCATTTTCATTCTTGCTTTCCATTCATACAGAATCTGTATGCCTCTCATTTGCCCAGTGCAAAGCTATTAATATTGTTCTATTAACCTTTTTCCCAAGTACTAATGACCTTTCTCCTAAAAAGACAATTACTGCATTTATATCTTTAACAAATCTCATTTATTAGAAAGCTTTGTGCCAGCCTGGCTGCTGCTGCATTGGCATGGAGGGTGGGATGGGACCTCATATTTCCTTACTTTCTTTTTGTTTTCCAAGTGATATATTGAGATATAGAAATGAATATTAATCAAAGCATAGAAGAATTGGTGGGAGCTAATTACACATTTAGTTTTGGATTCTGAATGGCTCCAAATTCTCAGGAAGACACAGAACAATTTAATGTTTAAGAATGTAATGTGTCCTCATTTGTGTGCTTTGAAGTCAATTATGAGCTATGATGACCCTAAACTGAATCTATCCTAGACAAGATTTCTTGTGAGGTGGTTTGCCATTGCCTCCTTCTACTTGCTCAACATTGTTCAATGGGTTTCCATGGTTAAGCTGAGATTCCCCAAATCCTAGTCCAATAGACAAACCAGGATACCATGCTGACTTTCAACTACCCAAGTCCAAGAAAAGACTTTTCACCAAGGGCCACATCAATCTTATGGTTTCCTTCCAAGTATCATTTTTTAATTTGAACATTACATAAATGTAACCATGTTGTGCAGGCATTGAAACTCTCGTGGGCCACATAAAAGAACATGGCAGGCTGGATTCAGCCACACAGGCTTTGTCTTCGACATGTGTAGGTCATTCTGACAAGGGTAATGGGACTTGTAGTCCAAACCCATTTACAGGACATTAGATTAGAGAAGATTGAGAATGGCAAACAAATGTAATCACTGTTCAGTTTACTTAAGGAGGAAGTTGTCAGCCATTGCTTTCATTGGAACAATCCAATTCCTGAGTGTTTCTGTTCTTTCACTTCTAGCCTCACTTTTTCCTGCCCTTTGATTATGATTTATTTAGTGGGAATCCAAGTGGGTGGCAGATGTGAGAGGGTGAGTTCCCTCATGTTGCAGATTGAGGTAAATAGTGTGTCATAACCCATTCATCAATTGATAATGCAAGCCAAATAGAAATATCTGCAAGAGGCAAGGAATTGGCAAACATTTTACCCAGGGAATGGGATGGATCATAAGTGAGTCAGGTGGATTTTTCTACTTTGAAAAGAGGAGAAAATCTAATTCAAGGGTCTATACAGAGAGATTATATAGATGAATGGTCATGTTATAGATCATGGAAGAAGCGGGCCAGGTGATTTTGAGAAGTGCTGTGGGGCAGCGACTGACTATTTCACTTCAGCATACACATATTTTAGAAGAACTGCCTGCAGTTTATAAAAAAGTAGATGGTGTTTCTGAAATGACAGGTCCAATATCAATCATCTTCCTGAACACTGCATCTGGATAATTTTGTACCTGTCTTTTACATCTTTCTGCATTGCATGGGTTGTTAATGGAAATGAAGATAAACAGAATGAAATTCAGTAATATATGAAAATCCTTAGCAATCCTTAGAAGTTCCTTGGAAGTTTGTTGATATTTTCAGGTAGATCTGGAAATCCTTTAACCTTTAAAACCACATAGATTACATCTTGGTGTCCACTTATATGTACTTAGCCTAATGACAATAGTAGTGAAGTATGAGTAAAGGTTTGCAGGATTGTAGATCAAGGCTATTGTTATAACACAAGGAGCTTTTATGTAAATCAGGAAATTATCTCAAAGTACATGGTTTGTGTTGCTATCACTTCCATGTCCACTCATTCCGTACTTTTGGGAACTGTTCGTAGAAATGTATTAGATCTGTTCTCCAGAGGTTATCTAAAAAAACAAAACAAAACAAAGCACCAAACATTAGGGGTATGCAAAATTTCAGAGGTCAGTTTGTAAGTCGGATAATTTCAGTGATCTGGGCATATGGTCCGCCAAAAATGGAATGGGAAAGGATGAAGCCTTACCAAAAGAAAATGCAGCCAGCCAAATCTTTTGACGAAAATCAGGAAATATTTATTGATATACAAACCCTTTTTCCTAGTTCCAACAGACCTCAATACCTCTGAGGATGCTTGCCATAGATGCAGGTGAAGTATCAGGAGAGAATGCCTCTAGAACATGGCCATATAGCCCGAAAAACCCTACAACAACCCAATGAGTTAGCTGTTGCAGCTTTAAAAAAACAGTTTTGTGAAAAAAATTAAAAATCCCTAAAATTAGTAGATGTATGAATATTTCTGAAAGTTGTGAGGAATGATCCTCTGCTATCTCATGTCATTGTGTAGAAAATTCAAGAAGATAAGTCTCGTAGATTTTTTTAAAGATGTTCATAAAAAAATTGGAAATTCTCCAAAACTCTGTAAATATGTGAAACATTCTGAAATTTGGTGGACTAACAATGTTAAATGTGTTCTATCATTGTAGCAAAATTTACCCCAATAGCTGTAACAATGAAGAAGAAAGAAGCCCCTGAAGTTTCCCCAATGTGAAATTATCATAACAAAATTTCATTACTCTCATTACAGTAATGAAATTTTCACTATTGATACTTTAAAAACACTTTAGAAGTGAAACACTAGTGTTCCCCCAGTTTTGTAATGACTTCTGAAACATTTTTAATGAACCATACGTGCCTAGTACTTATAATAGGGAAGGACCATACTTCTTGAGCACTCAACACTTTTATACATTATGTATTCTTTCGTTGGTCTAACAATTGGAGTTAAAGCTATGACCTTTGATTTATGTCAAACCCAATTGAACAGGGACGAAATTGAGAGGAAAAGATAAAACTGCAGAAAAGATTGATAGTAGACTGACTACTATTTATATGACTCGGTGAGTGAGTGATTTACAGACTCTGCAATCAGTTAATAAGGAACAAATACAATGAAAAATGAAATTAATAATCTATATACTAAAGTGGTTATGTTGAAGCTAATTTGGGAGCCAATCTAATGAATATTGACAGAATGAAGGACAGTTAAGAACAAATTGATAAAAGAAGCAGAAGGAATCAAATTATGATTGTTAGATATAAAGAAAAAGGAAAAAGAAAGTTTTGTTTCTGAACTAGTTGTATGCACAGTGAAAGCAGAATTGGACAGTATAATTACTGATTCAGTGTACTGTATAAATTCCAAAGTGGAGCAGAAAACAATCTATTTTAGTATCATTTCAAAATCTTAGATGGAGGGAACATCATGTGGAGTGTGATAAGGTAAAGGTAGTCCCCTGGCATTAAGTCCAGTCATGTCTGACTCTCGGGTGTGGTGCTCATCTCCATTTCTAAGCCGAAGAGCCAGCATTGTCCATAGACACCTCCAAGGTCATGTGGCCGGCATGACTGCATGGAGCGCCGTTACCTTCCCACCGGAGCGGTACCTATTGATCTACTCACATTTGCATGTTTTCGAACTGCTAGGTTGGCAGAAGCTAGGGCTGACAGCGGAAGCTCACGCCGCTCCCCGGAATCGAACCTGCGACCTTTCGATCAACAAGCTCAGCAGCTCAGTGCTTTAACCCACTGCGCCACCGGGGGCTCCTGTGGAGTGTGATATGGTACTAGAATTCTATAATATTGGGTGGCAAAATTGCACATTTTTCAGTAGGCTTATCTTATATAACTTCAAGAAAGGGGAAAGAAATGTTTAATCCATTAATATGTGTGAGTCTATATTAAGCTGCTTTTTGCTTCTTTAGGAAAATGATGGGGCAAAACAATTGTTTACTGTTTAGTGTTCATATTCACAAGCTTGTGTCACAAGCAGGTCATTCACTCCTATATTTTAGAGGTAGGCAACATTCAATCTTACTGGTCAGGGCACCATATAATTAATTAATTATTGTATAAGTCTCAAAATTTTAGTCAAAAAGTGTACTAAAAAGCCTGGTTTGACTGGTGGTGGGATTTGCCAGGCAGTGTGGCAAATTTGTGGGACAGTGGAGGAAACAATTGCTGCACTAATTTCCCCATTACTTGAGGAAAGTGTCACTGCTCAGCTTCCCCCTGTTCTGTCTAATGAGAACATAGGAAGCCCCCCCATGTTCTCTGGGCAGAATCTTAGGACACTCCAGGATGCTTTCTGTACAGAACCCTACAAATAAATTTTATTTGTACTCAGACACCATCTCCCCAAAGGAACTCTGAGCTCAAAGGGCACTCTGAAGTGCTGCACACAAATAAACAATACATAGGGATAAAAACAATAAACATAAAATTATCACAATGAATACATAGAAATTCACATATTTAAATTCATAAAACGCATTTGTGCCTGCAAGAAAAACTGGCTGTTTTCAAATTAATGAGTCAAAGTGCCAGAGTGAAGCAATCGCTAAAACCTCAGTCGAACTATTTAAATCTACTCAGGATCAAAGGCCTCTGTCAAAAGCCATGTGTTTAGGCTAGACTGAAAAACTTGGAGAGAGGGGGCTAACCTAATCTCTCTTGGGATGGCATTCCAGAGCTGGGGAACCACCACTGAGAAGGCCTTCTCTCTTGTCTCCACAATCGTATTTGGGATGATGATGGGACTTAGAGAAGGGCTTCCCCTGCAGGTCTCAGAGGCCGCACCGGTTCACAGAAGGAGATGTGGTCTCAAAGATAGCTTGGAAACAAAGCATTATATGATGGGCTCCATGCCAGAAGCACCCTGGAAGCATCCGGGGATGTTTTCTGAAGATAATGTGTGATGAGGCCCTACGTACTGTACTTTGGTTCTTACCAAAATTGAGATTTCATGGTCAACGGTGGGAGAGAAGTGTTCTGAAAATGAATGAATAAATAATTGAATTCGGCAAAGTTCTGGAAATCTACTTAATGTGATTTGATAGTTCCAATCCTAACATCCTGGGATAAAAAAAGAAAATACCACACTTACAATCAGAAGAAACTCCTCTTCTTATTCATATGGCACTGTGAGATGGCATTACCTAAGGTAATTTTGACGTGGAAGGTGGAGTTATTTTTCCTTATCCTGCAGAGCTTACAACTAAATGCTGTGATCTGGAGCTTCACCATCCTTAACCGCTTAGGCTCAGAGAGAAAAAGAACAACCGTTCCAAAAGAAGGTGGGAATACAGGATTGTAAAGAATGAGAAGAGGTCTGTGGGATGGTATGAGAAAGGAATGATTGGGAGGAGGAGGAAAAGATGATGGATGGATGGGAGTGTAATTGTGTATGTGAATTGAAGGAGAGATGATTTGAGGTTGAACCATTTCTTACTATGTACTGATGTGGGTATTAGTTTAATGGACAGGATCTGAGGAGGACTAAAACCAAGCAGGTTTGTTCTCCTGTGCAAAGTCCTGCCTTGCTTGTTAAGGTTGCTCTGTATAAACTCAAGTGACAGCTTTTGTTTCCAAAGAAAATTTGCTGACAGCCACAAAGATTGCAAGAATCACCTGCCTTCTCTTCCCTTTCCCCTCCTCCTCCCTATTCTCCTCCCATTTCCTCGGAAATTTATTTCTGCAAGTCTTTTAAAATTCAGATCCTATCGTTTGTAACAAATGATGTGGAGTCTTAGGTACAGTATTCGCAGTCTGTGTTTGTTAAAATGAAGGAAGAGGCCCTTCCAACACTTTGGGATTTTTATGAATGATTTACATCTGGTGCTAAAGTTCATAAATGAAACGTGGGGGAACCAGATGCTTCATTTCTTGACTGCATCGTGTCTGCACATACTGATGGTGAATTGAAAACAGAGATGTCTCATAAATCAACCAAATCTATTTTTGTACTCTCAATTTCCATTCTGAAGATCCATATAACTTCCAAACAAATGTAGTAAAATTGGTTCCTTGAGAAACCCTTTATGTTTAGTAACAGTGTGGACATGTTAATAAAAGGGAGAGGGGAAACGATAGTGATGGTGTGTATGCACGCAAAGGAGAGAGTTTGAAAAGAAGCAAGAAAAGCCAACCTGTTCCTTGGAATAATAATAAAAAAGCTCAGAATGAATTACTGCTCCAGGAGATCAATGCAGAAGGTGTGACATTTAGCAAAACAGATGGAGGGACTCTGTAGAAACATTAGGCAACTCCTACCATTTGTACAAAAGGGCTACAGTGGGTGAGGACAGGAAGGAGACATGAAGTATTTGTAGCACTGCTACCATGGATATTGCACAGGTGCAAGGAGGGAGTGCACTCCTACATTTGTCTCCTTGTCTTGGAGCATCTTATTCTGTGGCTGTGGGGCCAAGTCATGAATTTGTTTAAAGCCTTTTTTTACTGATCCAAAAACAAGGCTCCCCAAGAAGTCAGCACACATTCCTTGTATTATGTTTACAATCAGAAAAGCACAGTAGAAAAGGAAGGAATTGTTTCAGAGGGAGGAGGAAAGCAAGTGAGGTACTAGTTTGTTGTAAAAAAGGTATTTTTTTAATAAATGATTAGGACCCTTAATACATCACAGTTAGAGTCTTATGATTCCATTTTAATGGTTACCAAAGGATCCTGGAATTTGCACCTTAGAGAGTGATATATAATTGGATCTTGGATCCAGGACCCTCCGTGGATACCAAAATCTGAGGATAGTCTAATCCCATTATATAAATAGTATAAAATGGTGCCACATATATAAAATGGCAAACTGAATTTTTAAAAGCTGTGAATGGTTGAATTCATGAATGTAGAATCCATGGACAAGGAGAGCCAACTATAGGATTCTCAGTGATAATCCTAGTGCAACACCAAAGTACAAATTCTGGGATTCTATAATATGTTGCCATGGCAGTTAAAATGGAATCATAGTGCTATACTCATGGAGTGTGAAACAGCCCTTGGTGAAATAGTGCAAGTACAGGGCCTGTACAGGGTCACCACTCCAAATCATATTTAAAAAGTTAACATGTTGGAGCTAAACCCTTCATGAGTTTTATTGGTGATTAATGTATGCAGCCAATATTTAAAGCAAAGAAGGCCAGTGACTAATCCAGCACAATGTCTCTGACCTGGCACATGCATTGCCACTTGATGAAACCAAGGTGTGGTTGCAGACAAAAACCTTATTTAGGAAAGGTCTAAAGAAGGGTTTTCTTCTGTGCAGAAACAATGTTCTCTTCCTCTTAAAAAAAAGTTTGAAAATAAAAAGGGCAGTTTCTTCTCCTATGCCTATGTTGAAAGTGGTGATTGGTTTCCTGGGGTTCCTCAAAGGAAAACATATTCTTATTTCCTAGAATGCTCTACCAAGGTTAAATAGGCCTGATTGTAGTAAGCACAGAACCACCTCTTCTATGCCAATTTGGAATTGCATAATAACTTTGAAGAACTAAGATAATAGCTGAAACACTGTTAGTTCCTTGCACATGCACAAATTCCTTTGTAGAAACAGTGGAACATTTTTCTGATGCCAAACAGACAGTTCAAGTGTGTGGAGCTGATGATGCGGTGACACTGCTAAAGAGTCTGCACCATACACAAATGTGAATGTACATTTGGTTGTATACAAGATTGTAATGCATAATGTTTCCAGTTCCTGGCATTAGAATGCAAGAAGAATATTGACAAGCTGGAATGTGTCCAGAGAAGAACAACCAAAATGGCATAAGGCTTGGAAACCATTTGCCCCTTAACCCCTGAAATAACGAGACAGACACCAAAAGTATGGATTCAAATTGGGCAACTTTTATTGAATGTTACCTATTTAACTTTACCTGAACTAAACTAAGTGTCAAGGAACTTGGTGGCAAACTGAGGCATCGTCCCCAGCTACTGATTGTGTGATGTCAGTGTGCCCTGGATCCCCAACCGGGCAACCTGAAGGTAAAATTCTGGAGAAGCCTGCGTCCGCTTATTGATATCCGCTTCTCCCTTGACTGGGCCAATTGATGTCCCCTCACCCATTTGTTGACTTCTAGGTGAGTGTTTGTTGTACAGTGCCCCCCACCCGTAATGGGTGCCATGTGTATACCTCCATGTCAGTGTTTTCCTGAACTATTTATGCTGGCCTAGTTAAACCAAACCACTCCATCTAGCCCCTAATAACAGTATAGGGTAGGCGAAAAAACCCCCCAGAACATGAGAGGCAAAAAATTCCTACCCGGCTCCAACGGGCAACCCAAATTATACTGTCAATGGGCGGGAGTGGCGGGCGGAAAGTCAGCAAGACTGAAGGTAAGGGGCTGGCTCACGTGATAAGCCAGCCCCCGCCCCCCATCCAGGAGGTTCAAACGGAACCTCATAAACTCTCCCTTCAGGGGGTGGGGCAAATCGCTCTCCCCACCAACTTTGTTGGTGTGGAGAGTCCCTTGCCCCTTAACCCCTGAAATAACGAGACAGACACCAAAAGTATGGATTCAAATTGGGCAACTTTTATTGAATGTTACCTATTTAACTTTACCTGAACTAAACTAAGTGTCAAGGAACTTGGTGGCAAACTGAGGCATCGTCCCCAGCTACTGATTGTGTGATGTCAGTGTGCCCTGGATCCCCAACCGGGCAACCTGAAGGTAAAATTCTGGAGAAGCCTGCGTCCGCTTATTGATATCCGCTTCTCCCTTGACTGGGCCAATTGATGTCCCCTCACCCATTTGTTGACTTCTAGGTGAGTGTTTGTTGTACAGTGCCCCCCACCCGTAATGGGTGCCATGTGTATACCTCCATGTCAGTGTTTTCCTGAACTATTTATGCCACAGATTGGGGGCAAATGTCCATTTCGCCCCCATCCCCCACCAAGCCCCTTAAAACTTCCTGAATGCCTAACTGCAAATCAGCTAAAAATTGTGCGTTACCCAAATCCGTTAAATGAACACCATCAGAACGATAAAACTGTGTTTTGTCATGTGTGATGTCCTTATGTGGAATGTAAGACCCCTTGCCCCGTGCTAAAGCCGTGCGCATGGCCCGGTTCACACGCTTTCTGGCCTTCTCGAGCTTCCTGACATCACCGCCTCCTGGCCACCGAAGGCGTGGAACAATGGCCGACCAAGCGATGTGAACCCGGGGCCATGCCTGCCAGATCTTCAAAATGTCAGCACGGGCTTGAAGATACAAGGCCCTGCCGTTAAGCAGGCCAAGATCGTTACCTCCAATATGGAGCACCAAAACATCAGGAGTGGGCCTGCTCCTGTCCTGGAACAACAAGGGAACCAAACCGTCCCAACGAAGGCCCCGAACACCCTTCCACTCGACCAATGCAGTGGAAGCGCAACCCAGATGCTGGCCAAAGGACGAGTTCCTGGCGTATCTCTCCGCCCAGTGGACATAGCTATGCCCACAAACAAGGATTCTCCATCTATGCGCCAGCCTGGCAAACTCTGAAAGAGAAACAACAAACTCACACAAGTACCGAGCGAACATAACGCCTATAAGCGTCTGATTTCCACCTGCCTATTGATTTGATGGCCTCCTCATTGAAACCCAATTGTGCTGCCGAAGATGCTGCTCCAATTCGAAAGGAGTGAGTGCCAAATTTATGAGAACCCAACCCCAGCATCTTCAGCGCCCTGTCAGTAATGGCCCAAAACTGGTATTTTGTGAGGGGAGTGGAATCCTGATGACAAAACAAATACCCTCCCGCCTGAGTCCTGACTTGAAAGAACTGTACCATAGCCGAAACAGGGCAAAGCTCAGGGTCGCTGCATCTGGCTAACGTAACTATAGCGCCCCTGGCTTGCTGGTCCGTCTTGGACGAACGTACTAAAATTTGGAGGGTGTCATGTGTAAGTTTTATATCCGACAACACCAATGCCCGCTGAGAGACATCCCTCTTTGACATGGCAACTAACTCACTTATCCTGAGAGCAGCGAAAAAGGCCGTCAAGGCCGCCGCATGGAATAACCGCTGCTCATACTCGGACTGACACACCCTGGGCCACGTTCCCTTCAATCCCTTTAAAATTGTGGGAGATAAAGGTTCCCTTTTATCTTGCGATGGACCCCGTTGGCGTGCCCAACCCGCAATGATCTTATGGAGGCGGAAATCGTTTGTGGGATCCGAAAAACCCTGCGCTTTTGACCAATAGGCCAACGCCGACAGCTGGGACTTAATAGTGTGCGGCGCTAGGCCCCTTCTGTGTGAGTACACACAGAATTGCGCCAAATGTTCGTAAGGAATCGGTACTGTAGACGGTAACTGATAAAACTGTCTAAAATCATGAAACTCCTCCACCACCCTCAGGTAAGACTTCCGTGAACTTGGGGCTAATGCTAAAGCCATACCCATTACCGCCTCGTCCCTCCAACCTGCCAAAGATGGCCTGGCATACGCTGTGGATGAACGTCGGCGTTGGGCGCGAGTTGTCTGAAGCGCTCCATCTGCATACGAGATAGAGCGTCAGCCAAAGAATTGTCTATACCCGCTATGTGAAAGGCTTTAAACAAGATGTTATGCCTCAAGCAATGTAACGTAAATTGCCTGAGCGCCCCCATCACCCTGTTGGATTTGGAAGTCAACGTGTTGATAACCTGAACGGTAGCAAGGTTATCGCACCAAAAATGAACAGTCGAATTGGCAAAGGCCTCAACCCATACCGTAACAGCAACAAGTATGGGAAAAAATTCCAAAAACGTTAAATCTCCTGTAATCCCCTGCGTGTGCCAACTGTCCGGCCAGACTTCGGCGCACCAGTGTCCCTGAAAAAACACCCCAAAACCAACTGCCCCTGAAGCATCGGACGCCACCTTAAGAGCGTCCTGCAGCCTTAACTCCTGCCTCCAGAATGAAACTCCATTAAAACCCTCCAAGAATTCCATCCAAATGGACAGGTCCTCTCTAACTGAACGAGTAACCCTGATCCTGTGATGGGGCATTTTAACTCCTGAAATGGCATTACAAAGCCTCCGTAAAAAAGCTCTCCTGCACAGACGGATGAACTTCGGAACCAGTAATGGTCTGCACAGCCGAAGACGCCAAAGAAGAGCCCACAGCAGCCCCCGGAACCGCCAGTTGTTCAGGAAGCCGGACCGCCATTTCCGCCCCCGCGGCTGAAGTCGATTCTATAATAGAAACCCGGGACAACAGAGATTTGAACAACTGTTTCTTACTTGCCCGGCGAGTGGGGCCTGAACCAGCCCCACCCAAACCAACCCCCCTATTTTGCTCTATCTGGTTGACACGCTGCAGAAGGGCCTCCAGATCTTCCCTAGAGACCCCCTCATCATCCGACGACGACCCATCCTGCCGTAAAGGGCGCTTGTGACCCGTCTTCTCCGCGGGACCCTTTCCTTTAGGGCCCCCCTTGTTCTTCTTCGATGGCATCCTACAAAATAAAAGGGGGGAGAATGCCAAATGAGAGCCTGCTCCCGGAAAGTCAGCAAGACTGAAGGTAAGGGGCTGGCTCACGTGATAAGCCAGCCCCCGCCCCCCATCCAGGAGGTTCAAACGGAACCTCATAAACTCTCCCTTCAGGGGGTGGGGCAAATCGCTCTCCCCACCAACTTTGTTGGTGTGGAGAGTCCCTTAGCTTGAAGAAAAGAAGGCTGAGAGGGGACATGATAGCCACGTTTCCATATTTGAAAAGGTGTCACATTGAGAAGTGGGCAAACTTGTTTTCTGCTGCTTTAGAGACAATTGAAGAGGTCCCATGTTCCAATTCACCAACCTCTGTGGTGAATCGGTGGGATAGTGGGGCAATCCCAGCACCCCACCTCACTGGCAGCGACAGTTCCCCATCAAACATGGGGAAGCATTGCTGGGCAGCTTCCCTCTGCACTACCCTGTTGTCCCTACTGGAACATGGAGAGGCTCCCATATTGATGGTGCAGCATTGTAAGATGCTTTCATCCCAGTTGAGCCACTGTTCATCAGTGGAATGTGTTCCTTGGGATGTGATGGAGTCTTCTTCTTTGGAGGTCTTTAAACAGAGGCTGGATGTCAGGGGGCTGAACTGGATGACGCTTGTGGTCTCTTCCAACTCTATGAATATATGGTTTATGGCATACAGGACAAGGGTTACCTAGCACAAGTCATGAAGAACTCCACATGCAGAGATTTATACTATTTATTTAGTTATTTATTTATTTACATCATTTATATCCTGCCCATATCAGCCCGCAGGTGACTCAGGGCGGTCTACATATCGGCACAATTTGATGCCATCAATTCTGATGTTAGAATATGTTAAATGTTCAAAATTCTTTCCTGAGATGTATTTCTGTGGCAAAGCTGTGCAACTTCAGGTGAGTCAAACCAAATGTACCCTACCAGAAATGCCTGATTGTCTGCTAAGCTCTTAGCGCATATATGAGAAACCTTCTGGTCAATCTGATCAGTCAATCATTTACTCAATAAATCAAGATGCCACTGCTTAACAATGCAGAAACACAGAGAGATAAGAGAGGTATTTAAGCTTGACAAGAAGCCCTTGCTGAAATTCCTCCCCCTCCAACTTTTAATGGAGTTAGTACTCAGTCCTTTTGGGGGGGGGGTTGCATCTGGCCACCCCTACTGCCCTTAGGGTGAATATCCGTGAGCTTCTTTTCTTCTCTATGTTCACAGGAACTTCCTCAAAATGACACCACGGTTCTCTATTCTCCCTTGGTTACCATTTTGTTCAAAATATGTCCTTTCCTAATACAACTCTCTATATGTCATAAAACACAAAGGGAAGCGCTTTTCATGCCAAATATCAGAAAAGTGCTCTCTTTTTCTCAACTGCCCAAGTAACCGAAATGATGTGTTCATTTGAAATTCCATTCATGTAGGCCCTAATAAAAGCTATTATAAAATACAATTGTGTGGAGACAAAAAGAGAGATAATATCGCTATAGCTCAATATAAAATTTAAGTAATTAAGACATGAAAACTATTACACAATTTACTTTGAATGTGGCATGAATAATAAAAATGTTTAACCATTGCTTCCCCAATTTTAATGCCTTTTAAAAAAACAAATGAGGATTCAAAATGCTTGGCAGAAGAGCTGTTCTCCACAGACTTTCAGAAATGATCAGTGAATATAAATTTGGATTTTGGAAAGAAAGCCTCTCTCTATGTATATATATTGGAGAGGGGCATGATCTTTTCATTTATTTCTAAAATGTATTACATAGCTGTTGAAATTGGTCTATGTAATTATTCAGAGGAAGACATCAAGAACTGATGGTCAATGACCAGCATTAAAAGAATCAGTAGAGTTGTGTTTTCGGGATAAACCTTGACCTATTTGGAGCATGTGGTTTTAATTTTTATTAGGTGTTTTTAATGTTTAAATGTCCTATTACCTTATGGTGAATTTGTCCTATTGTATTTTATGCTTTGTCATATGCTGTTTGATTTATGATGTGGTTTTGATAGTTGTCGGTGTTGTTGTTGTTGTTATGAGGCTATAGACCATTTCTGATTTTCAGTTACCCTAAAGTGAAGCTATCATGGGTTTTCTTGGCAAGAATTGTTCAGAGGAGGTTTATTATTAACTTCCCCTAAATAAAAGAGATAATGACTAAATAAAGGAGAGAATGACTAAATAAAAGAGAGAATGACTTGCCCAAGGTCACCCAGTGGGTTTCCATGGATGAGTCCTCCTCTCCCAGTGACTTAGTCCAACATTCAAACCACTACACCACACTGCCTCTTTTGATCTCATGTACGTGGGATTAAGCTCTAGCGAAAATAGCTGGACTTATATGTGAGTAGATGTTCTAGGATTCCATTGTCACTTGGGAACTGACTTCCTTAAGATATGAGGACATTATCAGTCAATAACAATAATAACTGAACTGAATGAGGATTTGTCTGTTTATCAGGCTGAACTGCTGATGGAAGACTGGGCTGCTCTAAGTCTTCATCATCTTCTGTGAAGACAAACTCTCCACTGGGACCAAGACCTTTTCTTGGGGGGGGGGGGTAATCTATGTATTTATTAGTTTCCTCTCTCCCTACCCAGAACAAGAACATTTTGAGGCTGGATGGCCATCTGTCAGGAGTGCTTTAAATACAATATTCCTGCTTCTTGGCAGGGGATTGGACTGGATGGCCCATGAGGTCTCTTCCAACTCTATAATTCTATGATTTTTATTTTGGTCAATGACCAGCATTAAAAGAACCAGTAGGGTTGTGTTTTCAATATCCCTGCTTTCAATGCGGTCACCAATCCATTTTTTGGGGAGTACCCTGAAATCGGGAGGGTAGATATCTGTTTTTGCTCTGGGCCCCCAAAAGATCCATTTTCTATCAGACCATGGGGGGGGGGGGGAAGGGTGTCCCACCCAGGCTCCCTTTCCCAGTGGGTGCTTCAAGGAGGCTTCTTCTTACCTACTGTTTCTACTCTAGAGGAGGTGCTCGGCTGCAGGCTCTGGCAGGTGCATGCTTTTTCCAAGGCAAGGAGGCAAGTACTGTTTCTTACTCTAGAATAAGAAGCAATAGGTTGCAAGTACTACACTTATGTGAGCTTTCTAGGACGTGAAATCCAAAACATCTGGAGGGCCAAATTTTGTCCATACCTGGCGTAAGGTATCAGGTTTTGGTCCAGAAACCTCAAGACCTGGAATGAATGGGCCTGAACTGGTAACCCTACTGAAATATGTTTTTTAAATAATGATACTACACAGCACGCTGGGAATTCTACTTTGGTGAGACACCAACCTCCCAGGATTTAACAGTACTGAGCCATGGCAGTTAGTTCTACAGTGTGGATGGTGGTCATTCTGGGGTCCTGCCATGCTATGACAAAAGCATACTTTTGGTCAAATCTTGGTAGAAGCTGTAACAGTGGCAGGAATGTTGATGTTACTACAAATAGAATATCCCTTAAACCAAAATGTTTAGGACCAGAAGCGTTTGGTTCACTTCAGTTTTATTTACATTGTCTTTAAAATATAAACATGAATTGTTTTAAAGGGTGCATTGCTTTTCTTGCAGGATTCCAGGAGATGTGTAATGGATTAGCCTACCTTGAAAGGTTGGTATACAGGTAGTAACAGGCCTGGCTTGGAAAAACTAAGGAGAGCAGGGAGGAGGAGTGATCAGGCAGCTTCATAGCTGGTGCAGTCTGATTGGCTGATGAAATTGGAGGGAGTTATTTGGCAACTGGAGATGGGCATAGTCAGAGCAAAAGAAAAAGCTATTGCAATAGAGTTTTGTCAGTTAGGAGTTAAAGGTTATAGTTTGGAGTTTGAAGAGTTAGTTAGTTGGTTAGGAGATTTGAAGGGGAAGGACTGAAGGAAGCATTTTGAGAACTATTATTAGAAAGATACCTCTTTGGGGAAAATAGTTAAAACCTTCAGGGAGAAGGATTAAGAAATATAGTGAGCCTCTATGGTTTTAGAGTGCTAGTGTAGAAGCCTCAGGGAAAGAGGATTCAAAAAGTTTAAACAACCTGTTTATATTCCTGTGTGTGGAACATTGTTTGCAGGAAACTCATGATATAAAACCATTCTCCATAAAAGTAAATCCTGACAGTTTATTAAATCCATTACACATTACACATTCAAGAACAATATATATATACATTTCTTGTTTTTAATTTCACCTGAAGAATTTGTATGTCTTCTTGAACATCCTAGCAAGGAGGTGGCCTATAGATCAATAAATGGTGGCAGCAAAAGAAACCTTGATAATAACTTGGTGGCAGCAAAGCAATATATAACATCATTTTAATCAATATGTAATATACAGTTTGTGGCATCCCACTGTCCTGTCTTGTGTGAGCCCTATCTCACTGCCTCGCCACTGGTATCCCTTTGCAAGCTGAAATTCACTATGAGAAGAATGGTAATTTGGGGAATCTTAAGGGATCAAGAGCTGCCAAAAAAAAAAAAAAAAGACAAAAGAAAGAAACACCCTTGGGGTCTCAGGACTTCATTTTGCACATCCCTGCTTTGGTGATATCACCATTTAATCATTTATTTCCCCCCCCCCCCCCATCTCATCTTTCTTCTGATACAGGACCAAAGGTATTCTCAAGTATGGGACTCAAGGCACACTTCCTTCGCTGTGTATCTCTCATTGCTTGTTCAGGTTGTGTAAATTTATCTTTGTGGTTCTATAGTCAAAGACAAAAGGGTTCCTTTCCACTGCCCCTGAGTTGGAAAACTTAAAACTTTGAATATCTTGCTGGGTAAACATTTGGGATTGATACAGATTCTTTCCAACTTGGCTGTAACAATACACTATCAGTGCACCACTGGTTCATAGTCAGGCAATAAATGACAATAATCCTGTCTCATGTTCTGACTCACATGCTCCATAGTTTATACTAGTGCGTTATACTGCTTCAAACTATGTTGCAGCACTTGGTCTATGATCTAGCTAGCACTTTTCTTGCTTTTAATAAGATGCCTTGATATATGTATACATTTTGCCTCATCTGCTGTCAAGCAGCAGTTTTTTTCTGTTTCATTTTGGCACTTTAAAGTGCCTCCTACTCAGATCATGTTATCCCCCAGGCAAACTTATTTGTTTAGTGCTTCAGTAGGTGGCACTCTTTCCTTTGAATTGGCACTAAACCAATGCCCTCAGCACAAAACAAGCATGGGATTCACAGTTTGGGGTACTACAATAAAACATGCCTGTCTTTTGGACCTATGGAGATTTCCTTTTTTATATACCCCTTAGTGGCCTTTCTTATAGTGGGAAAGAATCCCTGTGCTATGGCTTCTGGTTGACACAGACCATCCCAGTGGTTAGTAGAGAGTTTTGTATACATTGAGCTGCTCATTGGCCTACCCTTTATATGTATGACTAGGGAAGATTATGTCTTCCTTCTCAATGAACCAGAGCCTGGGAAATCTAGGCTATATTCTATCAAGATGTTGCCAAAAGCAAGATACTGACAGTGTTCCATACCTAGAACCCTTCTGTTTGCTGTGTTTGCATTCCCTTTGTAACTTTGCCTGCTCCCTTTATTTGGCTGCCTAAACTGTTTTTCTAAATGCTCAACTGAAATTTTAAGTTACTGAAATTCTAGAAATGTAGGAAATGAAAGGAAATTTATTTGATGGGTAGAATTCTTATGGAGGGGATATTGAATCATAGAATCAAAGAGTTGGAAGAGACCTCATGGGCCATCCAGTCCAACCCCCTGCCAAGAAGGAGGAATATTGCATTCAAATCACCCCTGACAGATGGCCATCCAGCCTCTGTTTAAAAGCTTCCAAAGAAGGAGCCTCCACCACACTTCGGGGCAGAGAGTTCCACTGTTGAACGGCTCTCACAGTCAGGAAGTTCTTTTTCATGTTCAGATGGAATCTCCTTTTGCTTTCATTTTGCCTCCCTGTAGCTATATTTTGAATTGAATGTTTGGCTCCTTATGTTGTAAACTGCCCTGGGTCCCCTTGGGGAGAAAGGGCAGTCTATAAATAAAGTTATTATTATTATTATTATTAATAATAATAATAATAATAATAATTTCCCCATGGGGTTGTTGTAAGAATAAAATGGGAAGGGAGAATGACACACATGCTACTTTGAATTCATTGGAGTGAATGCCAATGCTACTAATAAATTAATACAACAAATGTGTTTCAACATATAAATTATCTTAATACATCGCATAAGGTATAGGAGTAGAACCTTGAGTTCAAATCCCCTTTCATCCTCTTGGTATAGGGCCTATAGGAGGAGGCTTCCACTGGATTGCCAAGAAAGGGCTCATGATCTTCAGACACGAATAACCATCTCCTTTGTTTATATTTTTTCTAAAAAGAAGGGAAACTACAGTACAATTCCATATTAACCAATTATCTTCATTTTAAATACTTGATGGAAGCTTTAATTTTGGGAGGGGAGGAGGCAAAAGCAGTCTTGTTTCTCCATGCAAAATTTCTCTCAGGGGCAATGTGTGGATGAGTCAGATTCTCTCAGCCTTGGAGGCAATGACAAACTTCCTATGAAAATATCTTGCTACGAAAACCCTATAGTCACCCCAATCTCTTTAAATTGTGCAGCTTTAGAGACATGGCCAGCAAAGTAACCCTGACTCGAGAGTTTCTTCCTCTCAGAAAGAAGGTTTTATTATGACAGAAAATGAGGTAGAAAAATGGAGGAACCTCAAGCAGTGTCAGTGCATTTTCTTTTATACAAGGACCTCACATGAGGTCTTTTTCAGTGGCATGTGGCGGTTTGCCTATACATTTACAATAGAGCTCACCAGCAGCTGTTGGTAGGGCCTCATGGTAAAAGTTTAGGGGAAACAGTGCATGCCACCATAGCAGCAACATGGGAGGTTTCCTGTGTTGAATAGAAGTCAATGGGGGTGGGGTGGGGGTTGGAACCAGGCAGCTGACACTTCCTCCTTTGGGATAAGGACTTTGGTGAATTGGGCAATGTGGGGCATGGAGCAATGGGTTCCCTACAACCCCCTGCCCGCCAATGGGCATCACTGGATTTGTCACGTCCCTGATGGGCACTGCCGGATTTACCACATTCCCCTATGGGCACCGCTGGATTTGCCACAATGTGTGGTGATTCAGGTCACTAGTTTCACAGTACCATGCCACCCTTTTGGGCTGCCACTCAGTCATTGTCAGGCTCAATTGGTTAAAAGGCAATTTCACATGGGTCAGGCAATTTCACATCATGGTCCATATCATCCCGCCCTGTAGCTTCCCTTTGTCCAATCCTAATCAGTAGGAATCCTTTATTCTAACCCACCATGTTCAGGCCATCTGTATCCAGCAGGTTGACTTACAGGGTGCTCATACTATGATAAGGCATAAATACATCAGATTCAACTTAAAGATAAACAACAACAACAACAAGATTTGTTTCCAGCAGCTAGCCAGCTGCCTCTGGCTTAGATTTCTTAGAGGTTCAGCACAACCAAATTGAGACCTACAGAGTCCTAAGTTGAAATGTTATAGGGTAGAACATCAGTGTTTCAAATCAACATACGCTAAACAAAAGTTGTCAATCAACTGGTTCTCAATAGTTCACCAAAAGCAGTATTTAAATTATTTTGGTTTTGTGGCTGCTCTTGCCACATGTGCAAGGGAAAGTGAAGTGGGATGATGGAGGGAAAGAGGAAGAGACAAGAATGAGATTTTGAAGCTGTGCAGACAGATTTGTATGCGTATGAGAAAGGGGGAGAGTGGATGCAGGCATGCACACATTGTAGTGGAAGCTGTGCAGGTTAAAAGTGTGCCAGCAAAAGTAGTCAGGTTTATGGGAAGAAAGAGGGAGCAAAGCAAGAGGCGTGAGTTCACCTCCAGGAGAAACTTGCAACTGCATAAATGAGGGCTGTGGGTGTATGCAGCTGAACAGTGGGGAGTGGATGCTGATAACATCGAGCAAGCTGTGCCATTGTTCTTGGGGCTAAAGGGGGAGAAGATCTCACAAACTAGATGTTTCCCTTCTTTCCTGGAATCTTCTCAGAGTGTCAGTTTGTAATCCCACAGTGGCTGATGCACAAAATATCTGATGGTGATATGGAAAGATTACTTTCTTCATCGTAGGTGGTATACAAAGGATACTTTTTGAACTTCAATTTCCAGAATTCCCCAATAAACATGACAACTGGGCATGCTGGCTAAGCAATTCTGAGAGTAGTAGTCCAAAATGTACCATTTCCAAATCTGTGGGAGATATGTTCCCAGAGTTCATGTGGATAAAAGAAACTGTGGGTAATAGAGATCCATAAAGAAATAAAAAACCTTCTGGCCCAAGATTATCATTGAGTCATCCTAGAGGACCTAGAAAATGCTAAAGAGGAATGTAGATAAATGAAATTGTAGGTACATACTTTATTTTGTATTATTTCCATCAATGTAGGTCTTCTGCATATAGGTATTGTGTGGCTACCACCAGCGCTCAGCCACTTTGACTGCTCCATGACTGAATACTTCTCTGACAGCCCTTTGTGCTGAAGTCATGTCATTTTATTCAGAAAAATTCCATTGTCTCCATCTGGGGTAGAAAAGAGGATTTCTTTCTTTCTTTCTTTTTTTAAAAAAGCCTTTATGTTGAATTTTTTTAAAAAATAAAAAACCTTCAAAGATATTTATAATGAATTAATCACTGCTCTTTTAAAGTGTCACATGCTCCCCATTTTGCCAAGAGTGCTTTGCCTTACTGCCTTGTGGCATTTTTTTCTAAAAAGGGCTATACTGCTGACAGAATGACACTATAATAGGAAAAGACATCACTTGGAACAGTTATTAATATATAAAAGGGAACCAAGGCAGCAAAGGGTTAGTCATATAAATGGCCAAGTTCAACAAGACACAATTAAGGCTGCATTATCACACTCCCTGGAGCATACATGTCAATATATAAAATGGGATGGGGGAGGTCAGCTCAGCCCTGAAAGCATCTACTTTAGCTTCACCAGTAAAAAGATCAATGCGCCCTTAAAGAATAAACCACATTTTCATATAGTTTATGCATTAGCTTGAACTCCCCACCTTGGCCTTAAATAAGAATGTCCCATACCTCTAACAGTCTCTGTCTTTTTTTTCGTTTTGCTCCCAAACTGTTTTGATGTGGAAGTATAGTTTGGAACAATTACATGTTTGAAATACAAGTACCAGACTCCTGCAGTCATTGTGCTTGAGGAATTCTGGCCAATCAAAACACTTTTTCAAGCTCACAGCAGAAGAGGTACCATGTAGTGAAGCACATGTTATATATGCTGTAGTTTCTAGATATATTCTTTGGGACTTTACCTTTAAGAAGATCAGATAGCAAGATCTAACTGGAAGTCTGTGGAAAATGGGCACCCATTAGAGTAAACACTAGACCAGCCTCTCCTAACATGCCTGGGGGTGTATCTACACATGTTACCTAGGCCAGAGCTGATCCAGAGTGAGGTACTTCAGTGAGGTACTAGTCCCAGGGGAGTTTGCATGGCCAGTCTCCAAGCTGGACCATTTTAGGAGGGTGTCCGTACAGCATGGCACCAAGCCACCCCGGTAGCAAATGAGAGTGTGCACAGCTCAGCGGTGCTGAACACATCCTTATCATCACCAACCTGTTCCCATTTAAGCAGTGATCATGGGGTGTGAAATTGATGGTGTTGTTGTTGTTCATTCATTCAGTCGTCTCCGACTCTTCATGACCTCATGGACCAGCCCACGCCAGAGCTCCCTGTCGGCCGTCACCACCCCCAGCTCCTTCAAGGTCAGTCCAGTCACTTCAAGGATGCCATCCATCCATCTTGCCCTTGGTCGGCCCCTCTTCCTTTTGCCTTCCACTTTCCCCAGCATAATTGTCTTCTCTAAGCTTTGCTGTCTCCTCATGATGTGGCCAAAGTACTTCAACTTTGTCTCTAGTATCCTTCCCTCCAATGAGCAACCAGGCTTTATTTCCTGGAGGATGGACTGGTTGGATCTTCTCGCAGTCCAAGGCACTCTCAGAACTTTCCTCCAGCACCACAGTTCAAAAGCATCTATCTTCCTTTGCTCAGCCTTCCCTAAGGTCCAGCTCTCACATCCGTAGGTTACTACAGGGAATACCATTGCTTTTCCTATGCGGATCGTTGTTGCCAGTGTGATGTCTCTACTCTTTACTATTTTATTGAGATTGGACATTGCTCTCCTCCCAAGAAGTAAGCATCTTCTGATTTCCTGGCCACAGCCTGCATCTGCAGTAATCTTTGCACCTAGAAATACAAAGTCTGTCACGGCCTCCACATTTTCTCCCTCTATTTCCCAATTGTCAATTATTCTTGTTGCCATAATCTTGGTTTTTTTTATGTTTAGCTGCAGCCCAGCTTTTGCACTTTCTTCTTTCACCTTGATTAGAAGTTGATGGTAGCTACCACTTATACCTATCACTTACCACATATGCTGATGCTGGATGGAGCACCAAGAGCAATTTGGAGTGGGGGGGGGGGGAGAAAGGAGGGATTGCTCTCTCATCCCCAATTGATGCTTTAGCCAGTGTCGGCTCTTGCAATGAGAAATTATAATCAGATATTCTGTGATGCATGGTCATCACTATGATAGGGAAAGGATGGTGGAGGTAAGTGCCATCCCTTGTACACATGCTGGCAAAGCCTGAGGAAAACAAGATCACTATAGACACACAGCAGTGGCTGTTTCTAATTCAAAACCAGCCCCACTTTTTACACATTCCAAAAGTGCAGGTGAGCACAGGTGTCTGCGGAAGCATATCCTGACACTGGGTAAAGTGGTCTTCATGTTAAATGGTCTTGCTGAGCCTGTAGGGTGAATTAGCTCCTTACACCATGTGGATTCCACAGAGCTCATTCACTTCTGCCCCAACTCCTCTGGCCCATGTAGATGGGATCTGCAAATATAACTCCAACTCTCCACGTCCAGCATGATTCCTGAGAGCAATAGTCCCAACTAGGAATGAAAAGGAAATTAAAAAATCATTGAAAAATGTGTGTGTGTGTGAAATGTCAGGAAACCATGATGTGGAGAATAATTGACTACTATGATGGCATGTGTATGTCCATCACTGTTTCTTCTCCTCCTCCTCCCTCCTCTCTTCTCCTTCTCCTTCTTGTTCTTTTCATATATGTCTTGCTTTTCCTCCAATAATGCAGCTCAAATAAGTTAATACCATATTTAAAAGCAACACAGTTTAAGCACTATAAGAAAAATATCTGTAAAAATAAAAGGTATCTAAAACCAATTAAACAATTTATAAAGTTGAATACATTAAAATTAATTAAAGAACTATATACAAACAATAAAAATGCACAACACTAAAATGTTTCTCAGTCAGTTTTTAAAAGCCTAATGCATAAAAATGATTTAACTTGCAATGCTTAGTATCATAGAAAAACGTAGAGTTGGAAGAGACCATAAGGCCCATTCAGTTCAATCTCCTGCCATGCAGGACTACACAGTCAAAGCATGAAACAACATAGTTTGGCCTACCTGCCAGCATTGCAAAAGGGAAGAGGTTCAGCATCCAAGGTGCCTTCACGGAGAATGTTGTGTGCTGTGTACTCACCAATCCAATCTCCTGGGTAGATGGGGCATATAGGCAACATGGCCTCAATTGAGAATCTCAAATTGTATACAGAAATCAGTTTTGTTGAGTTTTGTTAATATTAAGTTGAAGTCTTAGATCCAAATTAGATGTACCAGTGGTCATGATGGCTTGAATGTTTTGGGCATAACCTGTTGGACTCCCATTGAAAATCATTGCAAATAGTTAATAAAATAGTTTGTAAAATGTGGACTTTGTTTAGCCAACTCATGTCATACTCCTTTCGTCCTAGTGTGTAAGTAATTCAGTGATCAAAACATGCAGAAAAAAATGTACATTAGGGAAAATGATCCACCAAAAGGAATATATCCAGGGAAATTGCTGCCAGAAAGGCATGCATTATAGGAAATTAAAAATGCAGATGACTTTTCATATGTGTGTGTGTGTGTGTGTGTGTTTTTTAAAAAAACCCCTTACAAACTAATGTGGAAACAGGACATAATCCTTTAAAAATGCAAATGCTCTAGAAAGAAAAACAGATTCATCTATTACTATCCATAAGTTGCAGCAGTAATCATCTGTATAGTTAACACACCATCTAGCTTGATTTTTCTTTGTCTTTACTCCACACTATAAAATGCCACTAGAGGGAAGTAGAGAAAAGAAGTACTTTATGATGTCACAACATGTACAGTACAACCTCCCAATAAGCAATGCCAGTCCCCATGGATTCACCTTCCACCATCTGACAAAACCTGTCTTCTCTAGAATTTTCTAGGTCTTCCAGGTGATTCAATGGTATGCTTCTGCCATAAATTACTGTAGAGTCACCTTAGAGGACCAGGAAAATTCTTAGATAGGATAGGAATTTTCTAGGTCCTCCAGGGCAACTCTACAGAATGTTAAGAAATGTTTTGAACTTCGAAAATAGTACCTTAATTGACACAGTGCAAATTTACTCACAGGATTAAAGCTTTCAAAGTATGAAGTCGTCTGTTGTTAAAGAAGATTGGGATTTTTGTGATCTAGATTCAGGAAACTCCACCAAAGTTCTTTCTGTAAAGATTCAGTTAAATTGACACATCTTTGCCACTAACAAGTGGGCTAAATATAGCTCAGTTGGTTGCTTAATAAAACTCTGTGCTGGTTTTCATCTATGATAAAGAATTTCAAAATTAAAATGTGCATTGAAAGGAGAAAAGAAAGGCTTTGTTGAAATTTTTATGATTGTTGTGTCAAGCCAATAAAGGCAAGGTTTTTTAAAAATCACGTCTCTTTTTAAATGGTGGGAAATACAAAATTTAATACCTTTGTGAATATAAAACGAGATGCAAATAGACATATTTCCAGACATGTCTCTTTTATTAAACAAGCCACACATTTATTAATAATCTGGTGCTGTCAAGTATCTTTCATAAAGGAAAACTGAGTAATCAGTTGCCCATATTCATAATATAGCTCCAGCCTTATTGTACTTGTTGGTAATATAAAGAAAATAGAAAAGCTCAAGTGGGACTCAAAACAAACTGTTGCAGCATGGAGTTCCAGCCAATCAGCCATGTCTCTTTCCAGTATACACTATTCCATACCAGTTTGCCTATTCTAGCTTCTGGAGCAACAGAAAGCAAGCTCTCTCTGTCTTCTATTTGATATGCCTTTAAGGTAAAGGTAGTCCCCTGACATTAAGTCCAGTCATGTCTGACTCTGGGGTGTGGTGCTCATCTCCATTTTTAAGCCGAAGAGCTAGCGTTGTCCGTAGACACCTCCAAGGTCATGTGGCCGGCATGACTGCATGGAGCGCCGTTACCTTCCCACCGGAGGGGTACCAACTGATCTACTCACATTTGCATGTTTTCGAACTGCTAGGTTGGCAGAAGCTAGGGCTGACAGTGGAAGCTCACGCCGCTCCCCGGAATCGAACCTGCGACCTTTCAATCAACAAGCTCAGCAGCTCAGTGCTTTAACCCACTGCACCACCGGGGGCTCCAAATGCCTTTACCTATTTAAATATTGCTTTCTTAGGCCATGTCTAAACTGGATATGAGACAACACCATAGGACCCTGGATGGAAGTTGATGTAGATCCATCTTAATAGGACGACTGACCACTGTAGTTTTATATATAGTGTTTTTAAAGTTGTTTTTGTAATTGTGATATGTGATATTTTAATGAGTGTATATGTTTTTTATGGCTGGAAACCGGGCTGAATCCCTCAATGAGGTTGAGAAGCTCGGTATAGAAAACTGTGAAATAATAATAATAATAATAATAATAATAATAATAATAATAAATCCAGGGCCAGCCATTCACACCCTCCTAAATTCAGTTTGGCCCTACTGGATCATCTCCTTACTGAGCTCTGCAGAGGTCTGTGTGAATCCTAGCCATTGTGAGTGTTCTGGGATGGCCCACGCAACCATAGAATCATAGAGATGGAAGGGACCCCGAGGACCATATAATCTAATCCCCTGCCATGCAAGGAATAATAATGAGTTTAATTTAAACCCTGCCCCCTCTCTCTGAAGGAACTTGGGTTTACACACATTCAAATCATGCCTGACAGATAGCCATCCAGCCTCTTCTTTAAAACCCCCAGAGGACACTCCACCATCTTTCCAGGAGGAAGTGAGCATATACCACTGCAGAACAGTTCGTGGGATCAGGAAGTTCTTTCTAATGTTTAGGTGGATTCTATTTTCCTTTTGGGTACAAATAAAGATTATTATTAGTATTATTATTTGATATACAACAAGATTAGTATACAGCAAACAAGGTCACTCTGCTGACTGCTGTATTGGATCACACACTGGACACTTCCCAAGTGTTCTAGGACTGTGTGTTGTATCGGCGAATAATGTGTGCAGATCCCAGTAGGGTGGTAATTTTGTCAGCGCTGATTGTGTTTAAGTGCAGGCCAAGGTCTTTAGGCACTGCACCCAGTGTGCCAATCACCACTGGGACCACCTTTACTGGCTTGTGCCAGAGTCTTTGCAGTTCGATCTTTAAATCCTCATATTGTGTTAGCTTTTCCAGTTGTTTCTTTTCAATCCTGCTGTCACCTGGGATTGCAACATTGATGATCCATACTTTGTTTTTTAACATGATTGTGAGGTCAGGAGTATTGTGCTCCAAAATTCTGTCAGTCTGAATTTGGAAGTCCCAGAGAGGTTTGACATGTTCATTTTCTGTAACTTTTTCAGGCTTGTGATCCCACCAGTTCTTTGTCACAGGCAAATGATATTTGTGGCACAAGTTCCAATGAATCATCTGAGCAATGGTATTATGCCTCTGCCTGTAGTCTGTTGTTGTTGTTGTTGTTGTTGCTGTTTTCCTGCAATTTGAATCCATTGCTCTGTGTCTTATAACCTCATCATATGAGCTAAAATGTGGCAGCGTACAGCAGTACCTGTTTAGTGTTGCCATGGATACCCACTGGTTCCCATCCCATTATGTACATCTACTTCTGGCAAGTGTCTGTGGCAAAACAGAAGTGGCAGCAACACAAAAGGCTTCCCATGTTGCATAGAGCTCAATGAGGGGAAACCAGGTGGTGGACGTTTCTCCGTATGGGATGAGATAAGGGAGAGCTGGGCAGTGTGGGGCATGAGAGTGATGGGTTCTCCCACCGGGCACCACCAGATTTGCAATGCTCTGTGGTGATTCTGGCAGCAAATGTGATGAGGTCCCTAGTCCTAGCATAGCAAGAAACAAGCCTGCTCACTCCCCACTGTGACATCTTTTGAAACATTGAAACATGGCTATCATGTTCCCTTTTCCACCTTCTTTCTTCACACTCAACATACCCCTCACCACTCCTCATAAGGCATAGTTTCCAGACCTGTAGCCATTTTCCTTGCTACATTCCATCGTTTGCCATAGTTCACTGGGTATGGAATTCTGGACCTTGTCGTTTTGCATGGTATTTACCCTTCTATGCAGGCCCGTAGCCTGGATTTTGGTTCGGGGGTGCTGAGTTTGATTTTGGGGGGGGGGGGCTGAGGATCTACCCTAGCAAACCTTTCGTATCGTTATCCCAATACCCCCATGCATATGGGATATATTGAGCATGGTGATCAGATCATGATATGAATAAACATCACAGTTTAATGTACTAGTAAGGCCTTCTCGCGGACCACCCTGAGAATTTCGGGGGGGGGGGGGGCTGAAGCCCCTCAAGCCCCCCCTCCCTGGCTACATGCCTGCTTCTATGTGAGAGCTCAGATTTGAAAGGATGGAGCAGGGCAGTTAATGTGCTTTCAGACTGCTGTAATTCTGTAGTGTAGATGGTCTCTAAGTTAGGAAATGTACCCTCTTATTTTTCATAAATAAGACCTCAAAGGAAAACAACATTTTCAGATTACAACTTCATTACTCCGCCAGCTAACATAGCTACTATTGGCTGGAGGAAAGAGACACCATGTGATGCAGGAGATTGATTATTGGACAGTCGCTATCATGCTGGAAGACCCAGGTTCAAATCTCTGCTCATCCATCAAAACTCTCAGGTGACTTTAAGCAAGTCACATTTTCTCAGCTTCAGAGGAAGACAATTGCAACCACTCTCTGAAAAACTTTGCCAAGAAAAGCCTACATAGATTCATCTTAGGATCAGCATAAGTTGGAAACACACAGCAGTCTTTTAAGCACTGATTCCTTTTTTCTTTTTTAGTTTGAAAAAAGACTGGACACAGTTTTCTATTTGGGGTTGAGTTCAGATAAAAACCCTGGTTCTAATCAACCTTCTGTGCAACATTACATAACATGTTTATTCCTGAAAGTACATCTCATACAGTTTTATTCCAGGCATTTTTTAAAAAAGCTTGTCGTTCTGCCAAAGTTTAAATGCTGTGCTACTTTTTTCCCCATTAGAAATTACCAAATGTTCCATCTTAAAATAGTCTGACAACAGGTCAAGCTGCTCCTGTTTAACTATTCAGAACCTAAAATGTGCCAAAGTTTCTTCCAACACCGATCTATTGTATAACTACTCTTGGAGTTAGAATATTTTCTTAACTAGCTAGTACCTTTCTTGCAACTAGATCCTTGAAATCCCTCAGTAAAATAGATACTATATGGATACACTATTATTCATTTTTTTTACCCTTTCCTTTGAAAATATTTAATCTCTGCAAACTATATAATGAAGTACACTGTTTCAATTACCATGGGAAATTATATAACTGCCTGTATGTCTGTATTTTAAATATCTATTTTACTTTGTTCAAAAAATAATAATTCAGGAATATGTTACTTCTTCTGAATTCCCTCTACTTTGCTGATCTGAATGATCATTTATAGTTTATCAAGTAGTTCAATACGATTAATCTCAGGTCAGTTGTAGTTTTAATGGTGAAAGCACAGTCCAGGAGTGTATATGTGCGATATCATTCCATAGAATGGATTTTTATCCCCTGGATATGTTGTTATTGATGTGTCATTTTGTATATTTGCTGTTAATGGTTTTTAAATTTTGTATGCTGTTGGATTGACTTTTGCTCTTGTTGTAAACCGCATTGAGTCGCCTACAAGGCTGAGAAATTGCGGTATACAAGCAAAGTAAATAAATAAATAAATAAATTCCTTTTCATCCACTTATTTCTTACTTCTGCCACTTGTGGTAGAAGTATTCCTCAGCCATCATACACTGCAATGTGGATGGAAGAAACACTATGACCTACATATCCACATATTTGATATCCATGCTATCACTTACTGTATCTCAAAATATATTCCTCTTGAAAGTGTCCACTAGTGCAATGTTAAGTTATGCTTCTGGCCCACGTATAATTGAATTATGAGGTTCACTATTATCCATGTTTCAGGCATCCAAAGGAGGTCTTGGAATGTATGTATTTTTCAAGCAGAGGACCCTACGTTGTTATCTCCTGATTGTGTGGCCAGCAAGATTGCTTGGAGCATCTCTTTGCCTTTTCCCACCAAAGTACCTATCTATCTATCTATCTATCTATCTATCTATCTATCTATCTATCTATCATATCAGAAGCAAACCAAGGGTACAGTTGTAATGTATTAAAAAAAACAAAAAGTTTAAAAACTTGGCATTATATTAAATGTCATTTGATCAGTAGCTGGCCACTTGGAGCGCCTCTGGTGTTGCTCTAGCAGGGCTCTGACTGCATTGTAATAGGTGGTCTGTGCTTTGCTCTTCTCCACACTCACATGTCGTGGACTCCACTTTCTCCCATTTTTTAGGGTTGGCTCTGCATCTCGTGGTGCGAGAGCACAGTCTGTTCAGTGCCTTCCAAGTTGCCCAGTCTTCTGTGTGTCCAGCAGGGAGTCTCTCATTCGGTATCAGCCATGGCTTGAGGTTCTGGGGTTTTTGCCTGCCACTTTTGGGATGTATAGTTCATCACTTGTTGAGGTGTTGCTGTGAGTATCTCTGTAGATCTTAGAAAACTATTTCTTGATTTAAGGCATTGGTGTGCTGGCTGATATCCAAACAGAGATGGGCCGGAGATGTCACTGCCTTTGTCCTTTCATTATTGGCTGCTACTTCCTGGTGGATGTCAGGTGGTGCAATACCAGTTAAACAGTCAGGGGCAGCTCAATCCATTATGCAAAGTAAGCATTTGCAGTATAATTGATTTTTCCCAGGGGCGCTCTTGAGGCACTCTTGGGGGAAAATAGACCTTGACATATGCGAGTTGTAGTTACTGAGATGTATAGTTCATCTACAATCAAATAGCATTCTGAACACCACCAATGATGGAATTGAACAAAATATGGCACACAGAACTCCCATGATGAACAGAAAATATATATCAGTGATTGGTTGGGGGGGGGGGGGCAAAATACTGTTTGCTTACTGTTGAAAATTACATAGGGCCGCCTCTGTAAACAGTATAATTTCTCCAGTGGTGTAGGGCTTAGACAGCCTGTGATAATGTGGCTGAAAGTGGTACCTATTTATTTACTCACATTACACGTTTTCGTAATTGCTAGGTTGACAAGAACTGGAAATGACAAACGGGAGTTCACCTCACTTCATGGATAGAACTGCCGATCTTCAGGTCAGCAGTTCAGCCAACCATCAGGTCAGTGGCACAAGGGTAAACCTGTTGCACCACCACGGGTATTTAAAAGCTTGGTTTTGGTCATCAAGCATATGGCTGACAGTGATCAAGAAATCCTTAAAGTATAAATTTTATTTAATTAATGTAATTCTATAAATTATTTAAATCCCAATAAAATAAAACATTCAAATAGCTACCTTTAAAATAGCTACTTTCTACCAGTAGGATGGGGTACACAGGAAGGTAATGAATTTGAACAAAGGTTGAGAAACACAGAGGTAATTTGGCTTTCCTTGGGAACATGTGGCTACTGTTTAATATGGGAGGACAATGCATACAGTTACCTACCTCTGCTTCAAAGTGGAGGCAGTCACTTTGGGGATTTGCTGTGCTCATGCTCTCCATGTTCACCCACAAGAAGATCAGAGTGAGTTCTGACCACTTTTGCATATGTTTAGGCTGAGCTCCTATTAAAAGGCTCTGCTTAAGTCTTGTTATATATAACACTTGGGAATTCCATGTATAGAAGCAGGTATAAAGCCTGTCAGCTTGCAGAATTTAAGCAAGCATTGGTGTTTCTGCTTGTTGTTTCCATTCTCTGTCTGTCTCCCCATAAAATTGAAAGCTGGAGTGAAAAGTCATGTTGATTTCATTGTGTTACTTAAAGCAATTGCTTAAATCTTCCTAGGAGCAAAAGGCTATCAGGCAGGGCATTGCTGAGCTCCTGTCCCCCCATTGCTGCTTTCCACCCATTTTGCAACACCACCAGGAAATTAGAGCAATTTCGATATTAAAATGATTACTGTCACTTTTGTAATAAACTGATGCGACTTTAGAAGTCTGTCCCTGATATCTTTCATGATTTAGACATCACACACTCTGTAATTGTGCTATTAAAGGAAAGAGAGCTAATCTTTTTGCATTTGAAGTAAGCCCTCATCATCAGACCCGACAAAACCAGACAGATCAAAAAAGTGGGGGAGGAGGGGAGAAGAGAAAAGAAAAAAGAGCATTTAAGGAAATTAGTACAAGTGTCAGTTAAAAGGTAAAAATTAATGCACTTATTATTGAAATACAGTTGAAACCTACGTTCTTTTCATTTCTTTGATATTACTAAAGCATAAAACATTCAATTAACTTTTCATTGTGTCTGTGAAGATGGGGAGGGACAGAGTATTGTCAGCTAAGAATTAGGGGTGTAGGAAGTGTGCAAATGAAGGAGAAAAAGTCAAGATAAAAGTAGGTGGTGCACTAAATCTGTTGCCAGTAAAGCTGGCCAATTACTTTTTCATTTTGTAACATCATCAACCCCCCTTGCCCCATAAGCTTATGTTAATATTGGATGTAACACCAAGCTCACATGAATTTTCTCTGAAAACACTATTTTTGAATTAGTTTTCTTCTTAAGAGATAGAAAACCTGGCCCACTCAACCCAAGCATAGAATGATTAATATTCAAAGAATAAGCCACATTAGTCTTTAACTAGGGAAACGATGTTTGTGACATAAAAAAATGTTTGTAGTAGACTCAATCTAATGTCTGCTGCTATGGAAGCAGTCTGAGGCAGAATCTATATTGTCATATAATGCAGTTCGAAACTGCATTTTATGGCAGTGTAGATCCAGCCTGGGTTTACAAAAACTTATGCTACTCACACCTATCTCTGAGTTACTTTGCCAAGGGTGCAACAATATATTTTTGTATAAATCAATAATGTTAATAACAAGAGAGAGAAAAAGAGAAAGAAGAACCAGCAAAATATTGTCAGATATTAGCTATTCTACAATGACATTTGGTAATATAAGCAAAGTTAGTGCATTTAATTTGTAATTAACCTTTTCGTAAAAATGAACATTAGGAAGAACTTCCTAACTGTGAAAGCTGTTCAGCAGTGGAACTCTCTGCCCTGGAGTGTTGTGGAGGCTCCTTGTTTGGAGGCTTTGAAACAGAGGCTGGGTGGCCATCTGTTGGGAGTGCTTTGAATGTGATTTTCCTGCTTCTTGGCAGGGGATTGGACTGGATGGCCCATGAGATCTCTTCCAGTTCATTGATTTCTTTTACTGCACCATTTAGTCACTGACACTTGTTCATGAAACAGAGATAATTTCCCACATATCTTTTCTTCCCAATTTGTTTACAACATAGACATGTCTAGTGATTTAAAATAAAGCCATGGGTTCTGAATGTTTTAACAATACCTTATGGGGAAAACTTCTTTAATATTAGATAAGAAAAAGTATAAAACCAGAAAAAAGACTTTCAAAGCAAAGCCATGAAAAACGTGAAGACGGTAACAGTGACTTGCCAACAGATTCCAAAATATCAGATGTTTTGTTCAAGTTGAAAAAGATTGTGCTTATTTAAGATTTAGGGATATTAGGATCATGTTGTAACATTAGCATTGCTTTTAATTAAAAAAGAAGTTTCTAATTGGCACAAAATATCTGTGTGATTATTTTTCCATATATTTTCGGCTTTGCAATAGGAGAACAGCTGCTAAATATTTTCTTGCCTGCTGATTCCACTTAATCAACATTCTTCTTAATGAAGGCGACAAAAGTTGGAAATTGTGTTTTACAAATGGGTTGCTTGGAAAATGTCAGCATGAAACCAATGAAGTTCACCTTTGGGTGCTGATAATCAGATTTACCCCAAATTACTACTTTTAGGTGTCAGATAAATCTTGAAGGGAGGGCACACAGTTCTAGCAATCTGCAGCCAGCTCAGCACAGTGACACTTAGAAAATATGTGCTTATTTGTTTGTTTCCAAATTCAATGCTATTCTGATTACAATGATTTTAAAGCAGAGCTGAAAGATACTCCTGCCCATATTGACAGCAATGGACCAAACCAAATTCAAATAAAAATGCAGCTCTCCCAACATCATAATGATCAAACGGTTTCTGCAGAAAACAAGAGGAGAAATCAATGTTTTGCTCAAATTAAAACTAATAAAATTTCCAAATTTTTATTCAGTTTCAGAAATTTTGAACATTTCTGAAAGCTGGTCACCAACTGGTGCTTGGCGTGATGAGATCCAGAGAGACAAAGTATCACAAGAGAGGGGAGAGGAAGGAAATGCTTCCTCCCCCCCCCCCCACTTCTCTGGTCATCTCATCACTCTGGCTAACATCGCTCCAGGCACCAATTGTTAGATCAACCAGACAAGGTACATGCCATTCTCTGTCACTGAGTGCCCAGATACAGGGAACATGGGATGGCAGTGTAAACAGCCATGGTTGCTTCCTGAGTAGGAAGTGGCACAGCTGCTTACTAGGGCTGGGCGGTTTCGTTTCGTTAATTCGTAATTCGTTAATAATTCGTTATTTTTTTCAATTACAAAACGATAACGAACCATTCTGGAGCAATTTTTTTAAAAAACGAATTTTTAAACAAGTTTTGTAAATGCTTCGTATTTCGTTATTGTATTCGTTTCGTTATTGTTCTGAGGTCGTTTCGTTATTATTTCCGCATGTCTGGGGCAAGTTTTTTGTTTAATTAGTGAAAAAAAATTATAATATCACACCAACAGTCAACAACAGAGGGAGAGGGAAGCTTCAGAAGTTTTTGGAGGTTTTTTAACGTATTTCGCGGTCGCGTCCGCCATTAACGAATCGATTCGTTATTGTTTCGGAAATCGATTCGTTATTGTTTCGGAAATCGATTCGTTAATGTTTTGTAATTTTTTTCACATTTACGAAATTTTGTAAATACCGAACTTTTTAAAGGGAAAATTTTGTAATTATTTTAAATATCGAAACAAAAAAAAACCCCAAATACAAATCGATTTTAGAAACAAATTTTTCCGTTGTTACCCAGGCCTACTGCTTACACAGCCCTAAAGTCATGGCTTACTCCAGAGTTTTTAGGAAGTTCTGGAATATCCCGTGAGCTCTGTTAATAAAGTTCAAAGTTGCATTGAGCAGCCTTGGCCCATCTTAACCCAAATCAGATCACCATGAAGCTGATTTGGTCCCCCTTTGGGGGTAAAGTGTCAGTGAAAATGCACCCCCAGAGAGTAATATTAATTATGGACAACATAAATAAACACTTTGTTATTTACTGCAACCCCTAATTTGAATATGATTCACAATAATATAGAAATAATATGTGCTACGTTTGCATCTCCCTCTCCTTGCAGGATACTAAAGCAATGGTTGTTATGGATGTATAGGAAAACTCACTTTCAGTCTGAATTAGTTTTACTCAGAAATCTGTCTCACCCTGTTTCCAGTATATCACCATTATATCCCACAATTCTACCATTAAAAAAAATCACTGAGCTGAGAAAAAGTGGATGGTTGCAAGAGGAAGATATTATTACATTTTAATTGAGACTCTAAACATGGAATATCTCTCAGTGGCTAAAAGGTGGGCTCTCCTATTAATGGGATGGTGAATCCATGCTGGGTTTTAGCCCAAACTTTAAAACAACTATCCAAAGTGCTGAACCCAACACCCAAAATAGATTTGCCACCTTGGATAACATCTTAAGAGTAAAACACAGAGTGAAATCACAATCCCACCAATGCAGAAAAAAACTGAGTGCTTCCCATCCTTCCCAAAGAGATGCTAGTGATATGCTTACTTTATGCTCATTTCAGTGGCATGTGAACACCTTTTTCATTTTCTAAGACTTTTAAAGACATTTATTGTTTTTAGATTTTGCCTTGCTTCTAGTCCCTCGTGATCTTACTTTGTTTTGTGTGCTGCACTCTTTTTAATCCTTGTTACTCTTTTATATACTACTTGTATTACTGTCATAGCAAATAAGTTCAATTTAACATAAGCTTTCATGGATTTTTCAGCCCATTTTGTTCTGTTCATGAAAACAGTTACTGGATAGCAGGACTACTTTGGATAGCCTTGGACCTATAACTAAATGCTTGTTGAAGTAACTTTCTAATTATTGGAAACCGGAGGTCCTCTGAAACACCACTGAGTCAAGGGCCTTATGCATAGTTTGAAAAAAGATTGAATAAGTTTGTCATAAAAAATACTTTTTTTCTACCCAAGATAAAGGAAGCAGTAGTGTGTGAAAATTCATTCTCTTTCTTAGCATACATGCTAATCTAGCACCCAATCTTTGGCTTGGTATGAGCTATCAAATATCAACCCAGATGGATATGTATGAATTTCAGCTGTGGTCCCAACAAAGCAGCCACCTGAAGCCACATCTTCAGCAACTGCTGTCTTGGTGGCCAGGCTTATTGGATTCATGAGAACATTTGTTGCCTGTCTTCCACCTTATCAAAAAAACTCATCACATCAATAATGTTTTTTTTATCCACCTAGAAATTTTAAAACAAATTTAAAACAGAAAAACTAGGTCCCGTTGTGGCAGGAAGGAAGTTAGTTCAAAGTGCCAAGGTTTTTTTCTTAGTCTCTTTCTGGAAATGCAAAAAGAGAAACTCATCTCTGCCATCTCATTCATGCAATTCATTTGTTTGACAATGTGGCAGGACATACAATGTTTATATCTTTTTTAAGGTGGCTCCTAGCAGCTGAAGGCAGTTATTCTTTGGACTGCAAATGGTTAACCAAATCTTCAACATGATAATAGGAGAACTTCTTCTTATAAATGGTTAACTAAAAGTTCAACTATAGGAACTGAAGATCAAGAGACCAAAGTTTTGTCACAAGAGTTCAAACTGAATCATCATTCTATAATATGAAGGGCTATATTCTCCCATTTGAATTTGTCCATGTTTTAAGATCTTCTAGGAAGGTTTTCCTATCTGTTCCATCACTCTCACATGTACACCTTGTAGGAACCTAAATGAGGGCCATCTATGTGCTACTCCCAGGCTCTAAAACTCTCTTCATTGCCATCTTTCCATACTTAGCTGAATATCTTTTTATTGGAGTAGGTTTTTGAGAATTGATTTTTAGGGGAAATAGGCCCAGTATTATGTGCTGGATCCCCCCCCCCCCCAAGTTTTTAATAATAATTATCGTTTTAACTGGTTTTCATTTATTTTTGATAATTTTCTTTTTAATTTTAGTATCCTGTGAATGATAACTATGTTTCTTTTAATTGCTTTTTGTTGTGGGCCTTCTTTCTGATTTATGATACACAACATCATGGACTTTTCTGGGAATAACTGTGTGATGCATCCAAGGTCACCTGGTCACATGATCCCATAGTATGTTGTAGGCATGGTGGATAAAAAGGGATCATAGTGGTTTAACTGAGTAGTATAGTGGTTTTACCACAGGATGGTAAAACATCCAGGTGTCCCCTGGGTAATGTCCTTGCAGATGGCCAATTCTCTCACACCAGAAGCAATTTGCAGTTTCTCAAGTCACTCCTGACACACACAAAAACCCTATGTAGTATGAAAGGGTTCCAGCCACTTTGCATTAGTTAGAAACAGACAGCCTTACTTTCTGAGAAACACGATGTTCTAGGCAAAAGGAATTCTTGTTAACTTGCTATTTCTACTGATAATGGTCTTCTGGAGGTCAATGAAATGTCTCTTGAATGCTGAACCAAGAAATAAAAGTCAGTTGCTTGTAATATAATCCATTGTATACAGGGCTATGTTGAGATTTGAGTGCTGACATCTTCCAGCTCTTTAGACACTTTATCACACATCTCACCAGCACTTATTTATAACTGCAACTCAGTTTATGTTTTGCTATGTACCTCTCTTTTGAAATTTTCAGTTCACATTTGTTCTGCTTTATTGAAGCTGTGCTCCTTGTTCTTACATAGATAGGCAAAGGTAACAGACATCCCTAGACATTTGCAGGTTAAGCATTCACGGATCTGATTATTTGTGGATTGCTCTATTTGCTGTTGTGTTGCCTCTGCTGCTGTTCTACACATGACCAAAAAAAAAGAAAAAAAGAAAAAAAGAAGATATGTTTGCTTTACATGTTTTTCTATATCCAGTGCAATTCTGAAGTGAACTTCCACTGAGAATTGACCATAGAAAGGAACAATGAACCTAAAGTGATTAGTGATGCCTAATGAACAGTTCTTTCTAGGCATTGGTAAGTTCTCTAGCATGTTTTAATGGTCTGCTGGAAGTTGAATATGGAATGGTGCTGGAGGATCTAGAGATGTCTAGAGAAGTGTTAAAAAACAGAGTGGAGCTATATTTGTGATTTTCTCACTTTCAAAGCCATCCTGTGTCCCATGAAAGATGAGGGGAAAACATAATCATGTAATTCTTCTTAATGCACTCAAATAATGTTCAACTTCACTGATATTGTCATTTGTTTAAAAAAATGGGGGGAAATTGCTGCCAAAGTTGATTTTGTGTACAACTCAATATCAGGATACTATGTCCACAATACACTGGTTTCTATGAAAGTGTGTGTGTGTGTATGTGTTTGTGTGTGTTCAAGGAGCTATATAAACTTCATGTTTTTGCAAAAGGGATCCAAATGAGTATTGAAACACACACACATTTGTTCCAGTAGGAACTATCTAGTACCTCTTTCCAAATGGGTTTTCACTGCCCCACAATCTAAATGGAAAAGGAAGATATATATCTCCTTGGACCAGTGAGTGAGTGTAGGATTGGTGGCCATTTACTGATTCTGAAGAGGCTGTAGAACTCCCCACTCCTCCACGAGCCCACTTCCAACTGTAAGGAAATAGTAGCATTCCTCTTGTGCCTCTCTGTAGAAGTTTGGAAAGAGACAGGCAACATAACTGGCAGAAGCTGATTTTAATTCAGGCAAACATGAACATACAATTTACATTGTTCACAAAACATGATGTGTGATTCCATTTAGTGCTTGTAAAAGTACTGGCTGAAACATTGTACAAAATATTATTTGAAATATAGTTTGTACTGTTATTGCCAAATAAACCTCATAGAATCAGTTTTTTTTTTTTTGCTAGGCCTCAAAAGGTTGTACCCATGCTTAGTAATTCTGTAAGGCATGTTTGATGCTTATAAAGTGCTGTATAAATCAGTAATTAATAATAAGATTGGAATGCCATTTTCTTCTTCATTTAGCCTCATTTATTTTCATGAGACCTTTATGCTAATCATAACTGTTAACATAGTCACTGTGGCATAGTGAAGGAGCCCCCAGTGGCGCAGTGGGTTAAAGCACTGAGCTGCTGAGTTTGTTGATCAAAAGGTCGCAGGTTCGATTCCGGGGAGTGGCGTGAGCTTCTGCTGTCAGCCCTAGCTTCTGCCAACCTAGCAGTTCGAAAACATGCAAATTTGTGTAGATCAATAGGTACCGCTCCGGTGGGAAGGTAACGGCACTCCATGCAGTCATGCCGGCCACATGACCTTGGAGGTGTCTACGGACAACGCTGGCTCTTCGGCTTAGAAATGGAGATGAGCACCACATCCCAGAGTCAGACATGACTGGACTTAATGTCAGGGGACTACCTTTACCTATGCCATAGTGAGAAGGGAAAAATGAACAATAATTTCTGTTGAAATACACTGGGGGATGTCAGCACTAAGGACCTCATCATATTGTCTGCCTTCTGATTTCCCAAGATACGGGTGCAGCTGGCCCACAAGTTTTCATGGTGGGAATGCTCCCCTGGGCACCACTAAAACCTGAGTTTCCAGGCTCAGCAATGAGTCCAGGAGAACTCCCAAGCTGTGAACCTGTGTCTTCAGGGGGAATGTAATCCTGTTCAGCACAGGCTGAAACCATATACTCTGTTTGGCTTCACAGCAAGCTGCCAAATGGTCAGGGATCCCATCTTGTTTCCCCAATTATAGTAATTTTAATTATGTGCATGCACAATTACTGTAATGAAATAGTAATGAAATTCTGTTACTCACGTTATAGTAACACATTTTTTACTAAATATACTTTAGAAACACTTTAGAAATGAAGTGCCAGTGCCCCCCAGTTTTGCAATGACTTTTGAACCATTTTTACATGTGGAGAAATGTGGAGAAAGCACCATCTTATTTTGCCCTGGTTATCAATAGTATCCATAGGTCCATAGGGTGCATTACTTTGATCGCAGAAATCTCCCTTTAAAGAAGGATCTAGTCCAAAACATTTTGCCAGAAATAAATGGAACTTGAGGGGAATCTCCTTATTCCATGTACACTCCAATGTTGGTAATGAGAGTTGTCTTCATAGTGGGGGATACAGAGTAAACTATCTGATGCACACATCTCTGATTTTCAGTATTTTCCACCACTGCCTCAGTCTGGCTAGCTGAAGAATTGGACCAACTTCAAAACATTTTTATATGTTTCACTAGTTGTGTATGGAAAAAGCTGACATGATGGTACATCACTAGTATACCTTTTTAAATATGCAGTTACCTTGAGACAGATCCAGTGCATCCCGATCTGTCTTCTTGCAGTATCTGCATACCTTCTTTGCAAGGGTTAAAAACTATCTTGTGGGGTTTGCTGCCACCAGTGGGATGCTTGGTGGTAAGAGAGCCAATGTGGTAGTGGTTGGAGTGTTGTGGAGTGGTGTAGTGGTTTGAGTGTTGAACTACAGTTCTGGAGAATGGAGTGTTACACCAGTGTAAGTACTATTTTGGTCAAGCTAGTTGAAGGAATTCAGCACCTCCATCTGCTGCACTTTTGTCAATGTCCATTTAGTGGCCAGGAAAAGAGTCTAAGTGGCCAGGAAAGGCAGCTACTCACAGGAACAAAGGGGAATATTTCTGTCCAGGATGATGACACCATATTCCTTCTGTTGGCTTTGGGATCATAGTAGCTTGATTGCTACTGTGATGAGAATCACCCAGCCTACAGAAGAGTAAATTGAGCACATAGGGAGAACGGATGAGACTTAACTATACTTAGCAGAACTTTATGATGTACTAGTTTGATGTAGGATCTTAGTGTATGCTTTGCAGTGTCAAAAGTGTCAAAATATATTTAAAAATATTGTGTCAAAATAGGGTCAAAATATATTTCATAAAAGCCAGGATGGAAATAAGGAGAAACTTTATGTCACAGACCAACAGTACATGCATTTCCCCATTCTGTTTCTAACAGTAGCCAGACAGATGCTTCTTGGAAGTGTAGAACTAGGGTGTGGAGAGACTATTTCTTCCAAGTTGATTATTAACATCTGGAATTCAAAGCATGCTCTCATTTCCACCACCAGTAGCTTTACATTCTGTGAATGTGGATGGTTTGCAATCAACAAGAAGAACAAAGCTCTATCTTTCTTCCCAGGAAATTTCTTTAGAGGTTGTTATAGATTTATTTGTACATAACAACACAGCATACATGCATATTAACTCCATGTGTTCTTTAGGTTGGTAAAGGTTTTCCCCTGACATTAAGAACAGTCATGTCCGACTCTGGGGTGTGGTGCTCATCTCCATTTCTAAGCTGAAGAGCCGGCGTTGTCCATAGACATCTCCTAGATCATGTGACTGTCATGACTGCATGGAGTGCCATTACCTTTCCACTGGAGCGGTACCTATTAATCTACTCACATTTGCATGTTTTCGAACTGCTAGGTTGGCAGAAGCTGGGGCTAACAGCAGAAGCTCATGCCGCTCCCTGGATTCGAACCTGCGACCTTTCAGTCAACAAGAGGTTATTATTTTTATTACCATTATTATATTTATTTATAACCCACTTTATCTCCCCAAAGGGGACTCAAAGTGGCTTGACATAAAATATATAAATATGCAAAAATTAAAATGGAATTAAACACAACAAGCACTAAAAGAATTCACAGTTAAAATCCATCAAAACCACCAACACTGCAGTGATGCTCCTACACTATCAACTCCGCTGACTAGCCACGTTGTCTGAATGCCCAATCATCATCTTCTAAGCAGTTACTATACTCCCGACTCAAGAACAGGAAATGTAATTTTGGTGGACAGGAAAAAAAGATTACAAGATGGGCTTAAAGCTAACCTTAAAAACTGTGGCATATACACAGAAAACTGGGAAGCCCTGGCCCTTGAGCACTCTAACTGGAGGTCAGCTGTGACCAGCAGTGCTGCAGAATTCGAAGAGGCATGAATGGAAGGTGAAAGGGAGAAATGTGCTAAGAGGAAGACATATCAAGCCAACCTTGACTGGGACCGCCTTGCACCTGGAAACCATTGTCCTTACTGCTAGAGACCATTCGGATCAAGAATAGGGCTGCATATCTACCTACAGTCCCACTGTCAAGACACTACGCTTGGAACACCATCATCCTTGGGCTATGAGGGATCACTTAAGCAAGTAAAGTAAGTAAATAATTATGCCATAAGGATAATGGGGGACTCTCTTCATGACTTACTTGACTATGTTGGAATACCCACATCTCAAAAGATTAGCACTCAGTCCCTCAAATGAGACCACCATGGGATATTTTTAATTAATGTAGGAGAAACTCAGACAAATTTAGTATGAAACATTTTTTTTAAAAAGTAGCTGTTCTAATAATTAGAATCTAATCTCACATAGCAAGTTTTTATGTGATTGCTTTACTTCTTGCTGTTTTACATACTGATAATGATTTCAGGGAAAGGTGTCCAGTCTGGAAAGCCGATCAGGCTGAATTGGACCCAGTCAAGCTGTCCAGACTGCTCCAGAGCTGTGGGACACTTCAGAGATTCCAGAAAACTCTGGCATATCCCCTGATTTTGACCAAAATGGCACAAAGTTGGTTTAAAAAGCAAAAACAAACAAAACCAAACCAAACAGACTTGGGATACTCAGCAGAAGTTGCTGTGTGTCATAAACACAGCAAGCCTTCCATGCTAGTGTACACAAGTCCGAGGTATACAGTGTCTCTCAGATCGATCTGCATCCTTGTTGGCACTCAAAGAATTCTTTAAAAAATAGGGAGGTAGGACTTATTTTAGTGGAAGCAAAGCTGATCTGATCTCACCAAGGTTTGTCCTTCTATTGAAGGTATGTATATGTTTAACAATCCTAACTTTAATACACCATTCAGTCAGTTTAACTGGGACAGCATTTAGGATGACGAAATTGGAAATTCCCAGAACTCTCCTTGTTCTCTTTTAAAATATTGGTGTTACACTGGTTACTTCCTTATTCCTCTGGAGACCTATTGTAATTGAGATCTTAATATGATGTCCTTCACTATGCCTCAGAAAGTAGGCATTGCAGCATGGAATAAGAGTTTATAGTAATAAAATCTGCTTTGAATGTCAAAGGTGTGTTTCATGAATATGGATAACAATTTCGTTTGAATATGGAAAAGATTGGGAAGGATGATGGGTGGCAAGGGGAGCTAACATTAACTGCTCTTAACCTTTCCATCACTTTGACCTTACTACAATATGATCCATGGGGCAGTTAGCAAGGACTGCCTTTTTTGCACAAAGCTGTTAGTCATTTCTAACCACAGATGTTTGCCCTGGAGCCTTGTTTACAACCCTATTAGAAGACTCTTATAATTGTAGTTGAAATTCTAAGCTGACATGAACGTCACAGTGCCATGGCATAGCACTGTGTTTAATTTCTCTTTTGTTAATCGCATTTAATGTTCTGAAGAATTACACTCAAAGGAGGATCCCACTCATGTCTTTTTCCTTACCATTACCAGCTACGTGCTCCACCCATACCTGCTAGAACCATTAATTTAATTTCTTCTTAAAATATAGAGCTTCATATGGATTGGCATGTTCCACGTGTAGAGTGGGTAAACATCTCATTTGGAACATTGTCTCTAAAGACAGCATAATTTTGAGGCACTTCCATATTAACTAGAAAAAAACTATTATAATAATACATATATGTAACTTGCAAATTAACTAGAGCAAGGTTTATAGGGAAATGATAGGCAACAGGGCATAATACATTTGATATCTGTCAAAAATATACCCTTGGACACTTCACAGTTTTGGTGATGACCTTTCCTAGTGATATAATTATTTTATTATAATAATTTTAAATTTCTTTCCCACCTATCCCCCAGTATTGGGGCTAATGGCAACTTACAAAAGCTAAAACAGATGTCAAAGACAGTCAATGGAGCTGTTGCAATGAGATAGGTGTATGCTCCCTGTTGCCATTGTCAACAGTTAACTAGCTGACTGCAGCTCTTTGGACCAAGTTTTTGAACACTCTTCAAAGGCAAACCCTTGTATAGCATGTTATAGTAATCCAAAGAGGATGTAAATAAACAGCATGGTTAGTACAGTTGGATCAGGTAGTTCTATGAAGAGGGGCAATTGGCAGACTAGCTTTAACTGTACAAATTAACTTTTTTGCCTATGATCCCATCAGTAAGTGTACCAGGAAGCAAGTTGTTAGAATGCACAAGCTGTCAAATAGTTGATTCAATCCAGGTTGGAGGGAGAAGTAAGAGGGTGGTTGTCAATCTGTGCAGAAGTTATACAAAAATACTGTAGATCAGATAAAGAAAGGCTGGTTCCTCAATGCCCTATAATGCAGTTTGAACTGCACTGAACCGCATTATATGGTTCTACATGATGGCACTAAAGTTTCTGAACATAACTGCACAATGTAAGTCCCTTGGCATGACCAGGAGCTGTTGATGGGTTTTCCTCATCAATAGCAAAAGATGGTTTTGTCATAGGAAGGTGACAGAAAGGCAAAAGGTATTGCTTGATGTTATGTACTATTCATTGCTGTTATGTCAGTTTGCCTCTTCTGTGCATTAAAGTCCAATATTTTCAAGGAGAGGGTATCTACATCCAGAGTCAACACTCCTTGATCTGCTATTTGATTGATCAGAAGCACCCTTGTCTTCTCTGGATTTAGCTTTGATTTGTTCACCCATACTCAGACCATCACACAATGAGACAAAAAATTAGCACTGAAACAGCTTTCTTTTTTGGATTATAGAATTGTATAACTATAAAGTTGGAAGAGAAGTGGAATTGAAGTTAAAATGATTGGTAGAGTTGGGTGTCATCTACATGCTGATGACCTCATGATCCCAAACTCCTCTACCAGTGGTTTTATGTGTATGCCAAATATTTTAAGAGACAAAACTGAATCTTGAGGGATCCCTCCAGAAAACAACCAAACGTTTGAACAAGGCTCTTCCAGCACCACCTTCTCTGTTTACGGAGTGCCTTAAAGAGCTGGACATATTTAGCCTTCAGAAGAGAAGGTTGAGAGGGGACATAATAGCCATGTATAAATATGTGAGGGGAAGTCATAGAGAGGAGGGAGCAACTTATTTTCTGCTGCCTTGGAGACTAGGACATGGAGCAATGGATTCAAACTACAGGAAAGGAGATTCCATCTGAGCATTGAGAAGAACTTCCTGACTGTGAGAGCCATTCAGCCATGGAACTCTCTGCCCCAGAGAGTGGTGGAGGCTCCTTCTTTGGAGGCTTTTAAGCAGAGGCTGGGTGGCCATCTGTCAGGAGTGCTTTGAATGCCTTTTTCTTGCTTCTTGGCAGGGGGTTGGTCTGAATGGTCCACAAGGTCTCTTCCAACTCAGTGATTCTATGATTCTTCCCATCCAGTAAAGAACCTCCAAGTTCCCTCTTAACAAGACAACCCAGACGGATACCATGGTTGATGGTTTCAAAGCCACACATAGGTCCAGAATGTTCCCCGTTTGTTTCCCAGGATAGGTTATCCTCCAAGGCAACCTGAAGGGCCACTGATCCATTTTCAGATGTGAAACCAGATTGAAATTGATCTAGATAACTTGTCTCTTTCAGGAACTCTGGAGCTGGGAGGCCCCCATATATCATCTAAAATATTTCTCTGTTGGGTGAGGCCTCTTGGAAAAACACAGTTTGTGAAACTTTAACAACACAAATTGACATCAAAGCTTCCACTTACAGGCTCATAAAAAAACTGAATAATTTTAAAGAGAGAAAAAGAGAGAGGAGAGAAATAGCATCCAAAAAAGCACATTTCTTTCAAAAAAAAATCTGAGCAGGGGCATTTGCAGCACTAAAGCAGAATGTTAATTGAAATCCAACTGTGCCAACAGGAACATTGGAAAAAGACCAGTCAGGATTAGACTAATTAAGATGTCTTTAAAAGAAAAGGCGGAGGGAATCCATCCTGAACAGGTTGGACTGTTTTAAGTGGGGAGGGGGACTTACCAAATAACTCTGGTAATACAGAGGACATTTTAACAATTTGTGCATGCCACAAAAGGGTAAACTCAGAGAACATGAAGAAAACATGTGGATTTTTTTAAAAAAGCTTTTGATAGAAATCTGACTTCTTTTAACCCTCAAATTTGCATCTCTGCATTTCTATATTCAGGCTAGTGTGTGGATTCTTAAATCTGTTTGCGTGAAGTAGTGCCAAAAGCAATGTAAGCCAAGCTGAATTAACTATTATGCTCTGTTCACTATAGAATAGGATCTTGGCCAGACTATTGCAGTGTAATTAGCTACTTTTGAAGGTAGGGATAGGATGAGCGTCTCCTCTAGTCCCAATCTGGCTAGGATTGTGGCTTCTGGGTGATATGGAAGTATTTTGGGAGTGGATTCAGGCCACAAAAGTTTTCAGGGATGGTATGATGAAAGAGACAGTAGGAACATAGTCCTGTGGGCCCTATCTCACATTGATTTATTTTTCTCAGTTCTTCCACAACAGCTTTCATGGTGCAGTCATGAGCATGGTCAATATGCTCTTTTCCCCAGACTTTAAAGTTACTATTCAGCACTGCCACTTTCAAAGGAACATCTTGGGTACTCTTTTCAAAATCTGGAATAAAACCCAGAATGGATTCACTGTACCCCTGGCATGACCAATTGTCCCTTTATTTTATTTATTTATTTAGTTCACCTGTAAACTGCTTTTGTCATGGGGGGGGGGGGCTTAAAGCAGTTTCCAATATATTTATGGCAAAATGTAATGCCTCACATACATATGAAACCTAATGTAAAACAACAATTACATATGAATATAAATTAGATCATAAAAACGTAACAACATTTGTACGTGAAATGTGAGTTAAAAACATATTAATACATATAAACATTAAAATCACGTAATCCAAAAATTGTAGTCCTCCTGACCATTCCAAATATCAAATATCAGTTGCACATGATCTCTGATCATTGCTTATCTATTTTTTATTTATTTACCACATTTATATACTGCCTTTCTCAGTCTGAAGGTGACTCAGGGCTTAAACATTGCAGTATTGCTTACTGTCTAAAGGTTTGGTCCCATAACCAAGTTTTTACTTTTTTCTGAAGGCCAGGAGGGAGGGCACTGATCTAATTTTGCTGTGGAGGGAGTTCCATAGTCAAGGAGCCACCACTGAGAGGGCCCTGTCTCTTGTCCCAACCAGGCGCAACTGCAAGGGAGGTGGGACCAAGATAAGTACCTCCCCAGATGGTCTTAACCTTTGAGATGGTTAATAGATGGAGATATGTTCGGACAGATAAGGTGGACCAGAACCATTTAGGGCTAAAGCCAGCACTTTGAATTGTGCTCAGTAGCAGACAGGCAGGCAGTGGAGCTGTCATAAAAGGGCGGTTTTATGCTCTCGGTACTCCACTCCAGTGAGTAATCTTGCTGCTGCCCATTGGACCAATTGAAGGTTCCGTACAATCTTCAAAGGCAACTCCGTGTAGAGCATGTTGCAGTAGTCTATTCGGGATGTAACCAGAGTGTGGACTACTGTGGCCATGTCTGACTTCCCAAGGTATGGGCACATCTGGCACACAAGCTTTAATTTTGCAAAGGCTCCCCTGGCCACTGCCAAAACCTTTACCATGTGAGCATCACCTCTTGCAAATATTTCATTGTCAGAGTCAATGTTTATTGTCTTTGATCCTTGCAGAAACCTGCTTTATGGAAGTTATGGGGATATTTATTCAGTGGATTTTTAAAGCTTTGTATTAGCATCTCAGCTCTATATGCCACATCTAATGTAAGGAGGGAAAGCACAGTCACTTTGAAAAGTGCTGTTTTTGTTGTCACTTGTGAAAACCATAGCATCTATTAAATTGTTCAATGGCTAGGTCACCAGAAAGCCTAGGAGGCAGGTCATCATCCAAGGAAAGAGCAAAGTCAACAAGTCTTGCATCATATTTAGTTCTTTTCTGTAGAGTGAGATTTACTGTTCAAGAAATGATGAAAGAAGGAAGAGTGGGGAATCTTATAATGTTGTTTCCCATTCTGTCTCTTTCTCTGGGAGCATGATTGTGAATGGAGAACACCAACTCTGCTCCCCTTTCAGATGTCCCTTTGAGAATCACAGAATATAGAATATCTGGGCTTCCTCCCTCCCTGTTTCTAAACACTTCTAAAACAGTTCTCTGATGAAACGCCACAGAGCCCATCAAACAACGCAAACAGACTCCCGTTTGTCATCCGGTATGTTTTGTTATGTTTTGTCCGGGAAATGTTTTAGAAGTGTTTTGAAATGGGGGGGGGGGGGGGGGTGGAATCAAAGATGGGGAGAAATCATCTTCTGTGCTCATGGTTCATGTGGAAATGGGAAAAAGCAGGGAGAAACACATGGGATGGGATTTGTCACGTTTGTCTATGCTGAATCACTTCAGTGATGTGGAGTAAAGGGTGTTCCAATGGGCGGTCTCCCACCAAGAACTGAAATTTCTCTCCCAAAATTCTATGCCATGATCCTAGAATGGCAAGTCTTTAATTATTACAAATCCCATAATTTCAAGATATCTCCACTTTATTTTTTCATGCCATTTCCCCTTTGTAGTAATCATGGCTTTAGAAATTGTGCTACCACACCTTTTAAACTTTGTTTTCCTTTTCAAAAATAACTATAGTAAGTTCCAACGCCTACTATGTTTCGGACCTTTATGATTGAGAGAAAGGAGATTGGGAGGAAAAGGAGAAAAGCCCAGAGAAGTGGCATCTGCTTTAAGAATGATTCCTTATGTTTCCTTGAGAGTAAAGAGATTGGGAGATGAAGGTGAGAAGCCCAGAGAAGGGGTGTCTGCCTTAAGAACAATACCTTCTGTTTCCTCTACAGATGACTGAGCTAGAGGCTAGAGGAGGCGATACTGTGTGATGGGGGTAAGTAAATTCTCCATCTTCTTTAAAGATGGAATCCCACACAAAGACAATTCTACACTCAAAGGTTTTTCCCACTCCCCCCCCCCCCACCACACATTTCCCCCAGCTCTGTATGATGAAGTCCTAAGAGTTGGAAGGGAATGCAAGGGCCATCTAGTCTAACCCCCTGCCATGCAGGAATACACAACTGTAGCCCTCCTGAAAGATGCCCATCCTACTTCTGTTTACTGACTTCCAAAGGTCTTTTGCTAATGAAAATTGAATTGACTAGATGCTGTACGATTCCTAAATAAAACATCTCATGCAACAATTTATTTGCTTTCTGCCAAGCTTTAATAATTATTAATGATCTGTTACAGGTGAAAGGTGAGTTTATCATTAAGCTAATAAGCTGAACAGATAATTCACAAACCATGAAGGATATCTCTAGTTCCCCTTAAAATATTTTGACAGATTTAAAACTGGCTAACACTTCACCTCATTTTTGTAATTATGAAAAATGCTGATATGCGTTCTGAAGATGCCCAAATAAATATTGCATATGTGTGTAAGATTACAAGACTGGTTACATGTCTCAATGATTTAATATTTCCCCCGTACAGATTTTCTTAAAAAGAGAATGATTTCGACACTACTTTGGCATTCATCTAAATAATATGGCAACTTGGATCTGAGCCTGGTTGTTTAGAATTAGATACTTTGGGTTGTGTATGTTTTCTTAACGGGAGTGGGAGGGAAACCGATCTGAATATCATAGGCCTATAATGCAGAAAACATTTTAAATGCCATTTCCCCCAAAATAGGTTGGCACATTTTTGTTCTTTCTGTGTCTCTGTCTTTCTGATTGTATGTGTGTGATCAAAAGAGAATGTTCAAATTTGTGAAGCTATGAAAGGCACATAAAAGTTAGTTGTGAAATAAATAAATATCAGCCTTTTTGTTGGACAGAAATGAAAACAAGGCTTATAGGGTGATGACTCTCGGGTTCAAATATAGCACAGACACGCACACACCAAAGTTTTCCTATTCCAGTAAGGGGAAAGGAGGGTAAAAGATCTACCATGGCTCAATGCTATGAAATCCTGGAATTTGTAGTTTGGCAAGGCACCAAGCTCTTTGGTAGAGAAGACTAAAGATCTTGTAAACTGCAGTTTCAATGATTCTATAGCACTGTGTTATAGCAGTTAAAAATGATGTCATGCTGCATTGATTGCACTGTGTAGATGCACCCTAAAGAGTACATTTACTCCAAATACAAAGCCTGTAAACAACACTTTTCCCTTTTATTAAGAAGGTGAGAAATATAGCTTTAGCATAATCATAGAATCATAGAATCAAAGAGTTGGAAGAGACCTCATGGGCCATCCAGTCCAACCCCCTGCCAAGAAGCAGGAATAAACTGCGGTCCGAGTCAGAAGACAATTCCACTCTGCTTTTCTGCCTCTTTCCATCCTTTTACTTTGTGCTGCCAAGGCTACTGTGGTGGCAGCGTTGCTGTGGATGAGATTTCCCTTCTATTTTTTCTTCATCATCCACAGCACATAGTATTCTGCTGTGGCAGTGTGCCAACATCTTGGAAAATGTAATTTCCCAGACTGGGAAACAAGGAATCAAGGTGACTTACAACAAGAAAAAAATAGGTATAAATGTTATTATTTATTTACTGCATTTGTATACCACTTTTCTCACCCCCGGGAGGACTCACACAGTGTACAACAATTAATGGCAAAATTCAATGCCAACATATATACAAACCAAAGAAAAGTAACTAAAATGATAACATGCAACTATAAATTAAATCTTACACAAAATAAAATAAAAACACAAAACATTAGAATATTTGCATAATTCTCAGAAAACTTGAATATAATTTAAAGACTGACATTAAAGCAATTGGCTAGAAACAATTAAAAGCCTTGTCTAAATTATTAACTTTAAGCTCTTTAGGACAGAGATCCACTCTAGTAGCAATAATAATAAAATCCCTTTCAATTCCACCTTTTTCCAACAGTTAACTTTACAAATGTTGAAACAAATGCAATTAAAATAGCTATAAAAAGAGAATTAATATCACACACTTGTGTACAAGTGCCTTCAAGATGCCTGTCAACTTATCATAGCTTTATAGATTTCATAGGGTTTTCTTAGGCAAGGAATACTCAGAGGTAGTTCTGCCAATTCCTTCCTCTAAAATGTAGTTGATAGCATGGGTCATCTCCCATCCAGATACAAGCTGAGCATTCCTTATATGGAATTCCAAAATCCAAAACACTTCCAAATCCAAAGTAGTTCACATGGATAGCTTTCTGATGGCTCAGTATTGTGCATGAAATGTTTCTTCATGCACAACATTATTCAAATATTGTATGACATTATTGTCAGCCTATGTATATAAAGTATATATAAAACAAATAAATTTTGTGTTGATATTTGTGTCCCATATATTTCAAAAACGGAAACAATTCAAAATCCAAGACACTTCTGTTCTTAAGCATTTTGAATAAGGAATACTCAGCTTTTACTAACTGGGGCAGACTCTGCTTAACTTCAAAGATCAACAGGTTTTGAGGATATTGGTCTGCAGTAATTCACCCTCTTATTCCACCTCTCCCTTTCTCTTTTGTCTCCCAAAATATTAGAACTGAGAATCATTCCAGGATACTAATCGTAAACTGAAGCCGGACAAAATCACACTGTTCATAAACTATGGAATAGATTTCCTTCAAATGTCATAATAGATGACAACGCTGGCAGCTTTAAAAAAGGGTCATTGAATGTTTCATTTATTTTATTTATATAAATATCTCTGACAGCAATAATGATGATAATAAGATTACATTTAATAATAATTTTAAAAAACCCTTGAACATCCCTTCATGAAGAGTCTCTTCTTAATGTCAGCCTAAAAACGATGGAAAATCAGATAGATAAAATGTTGATCACCACAAACTCATACATTAAAAATCCACAAAGAGAAATCAAAATTGATCTTCAGCCAATAAAACCCCCAATCCTGGGAAAACAGCCAGGCCTTAACTTGACGGCAAAATGAGACCAATCTGTGCAGTAAAGATCAACGGAGGAGACTCTTCTGATAAGTAGATAACTATAGCCAGCTGAAAAGTTGGAAGTCATTTGCATTTTTCCTTCTTTTGTATTTTTGTAATATTCCTTTAGCTTAGTTAGACTTTGAACTTTGTATCTATCTATTTATTTGTCATATGTTGTTTCAATTTACAGTGATATCTTAAGAGTTTAATTTGTTTAATTTGTTCCATGATCAAGCTCTTAACTCAAATTGCTCTTATCTCAATGTGAATTTTCCCATTGAAATACTGTTAATCTGTTCTGACCCCCAAGCCCCCTCCCCCCATTTTTGTTACATGTTTTTCAATAAGAATATATACTTTAGAAATAACAAATAATGTATACATGCACATTCACATGGAACAATAAAAAGAAATATCAACTTTAAAATGGTAGTAGCACAAAGTTGTAGCAAGGAAACGCAAAATGAAGAGGTAGAAGCCTCATACTGTACTCATTCCAGCCTCTGTCCCTCTCTTTATCTCCCTCCCTCTCTTCATGAAGGCAAACATACCAGGAATAAAAAACTACACATAAACAACTAACTCAGAGTTCCTCAAAGTGGACAAGAGAATGAAGCACAGAGGCATGAGGCATAGAGGCTGCTCCCTTGAAGCCCTAAAACCCTGTACTCTCACATTAGAGATCCCTCTGGCAATAGCACTCCCTTTGGTGCTATTAAGGTAAAGGTAAAGGTTTCCTTTACCTTTACCTTTAAGTCTAGTCATGCCCAACTCTGGGGTGGTGGTGCTCATCTCCATTTCTAAGCCAAAGAGTTGGTGTTGCATGTTTTTGTACTGCCAGGTAGGCAGAAGCTGGGGCCAACAGTGGGAGCTCACCCTGCTCCCCGGATTTGAACTGCCAACCTTTCAGTCAGCAAGTTCAGCTGCTCAGTGGTTTAAGCACTAGCAGGGGTTTGCAATTCAGCTAAACCTCATGCTGTTTTAGGTGTCCAGATTTCACTGGGCTCCCCAATCTGTTTTTGGGAGCCTCCCAAATTCGGCTGATCATATTCACACATGAGCAGAGCATTGGCTGGGTATCCCGGTCTGAAATGCTTGAGACTAGGGACCTCATCAGATGGTTGGTTTTCCCTGTCTCTGCCTGCTGCTGGCCTGCTGCCAAGAAGAAGTCTGCTGGAGTCCATGAAATGATGCAGGGCTGCTTCTGGTGGGGCTTCATGCTGACAGAGTGCCAACAGCATGCAAGGAGCATGCCGGCTTCATGCAGAGGCACAGCCCTGAGAAGTCAAGTGACTACCTGACTCCTCATAGAAGAAGCTGGGGACAGCACAGAAGGAAGCCAGGGACAGAGGGGAAATCTTGTGGGATGGCAGCCCACAACCCACATCACTAGGGGGATGAAGCAGAATGCTGACCAATGGTTTCCTTTGCTGTCCCTCAGGTTCTGGACATTCATATGATGAGATTCTATAAGTGTTCTATATTTTGATTTTGTTCAGATTTTGCATTATGTGTGGAGATGAGATCCAACTCAAAATACAAAATTCATTTATATTTCATATTAGCTTGGGGATCCGGCACTGCCCGGATTATTTGAGAAAGACATTGTTTGTCTGTGCTGCAAGTTTAGTCTAGATGCAATGTTGGCTGGGTTCAGTGGGTGCAGGTGAAGTATAGTTCCATGGTTCATCATCCTCCAAACCACACCAAAATGTAGAATGGGTTTTGAGGGCTCTGGATACCAAGTTAGGTCTTGATCAGTCATAGGTGTGGGTCTTAGGAAGTGACTGAAGCTACTGTAAGTTCCCATCATCCCTGGTCCATTGGGCCACAAACACCACTCAGACATAGACATGCGGGCACAGTGTGCCAAGTTTGGTCTTTATCGGTCATTGGATGAGGGTCGCAGTTTGGTCTTTATCAGTCATTGGATGAGGGTCAGGAAGTGAGTGAAGGTACTGCAGGTCCCATCATTTGTGGTCCATCCTCCTCCAAACCGCACCACAATGTTGAGTGGGCCACGGGGGCTCTGTGTGCCAAGTTTGGTCTTTATCGGTCTTTGTTGGGGGCCACAGTGGTCTTTGGGAACCAAAGTGTTTGAAAGTACTACAAATTCCATCATCCATTGTCCATCCTCCCCCAAACGTCACCAGGACATAAAGGGGTCATGGCAGTTATGTGTGCCAAGTTTGGTCCAGGTTCATCATCCGTTGGAGCCAATCAGAAAGCTGCCACATGCAAACATCAACTTCTATTATATATATAGATATATACATTATATATGTAGCCTAAAATCACTTTTATACACAGCATTTGTAATAATTTTGCATGTGAAACAAAGTTTATGTACATTGAAGCTTTAGAAAGCAAAAATGTCATTACTATGGGATACTTGACTGATGCCTAGAATTAAAACTCTTAAACCAGATCCAGATAAAGGATAACAATTGGAAAAACAACATTTAAAGTAATTCAATTTCTACTGTGTATTCTGATGGGGATGTAGATAGAAACAGAAAAGAGATCATCTTGCCTAATCAGAAGACTGATCCTTAGTCACTTTGTCACAAACCACATTTGAGGACTCCATCTGATCTAGCCATTACATTATTACCGGGTATTTTTGGATGTCCCCTTTCACTTAAATGTTCTCCTTTGCTAAAGGTCTTTCTCCAGACAAAAATCTCCTTTCCCCAAAGTATTTTGTCAAGGTCACACCTTCTTGAATTTTGACAAGCAATGAAAGCAGCTATTCTGATGTAAATTAGAGTTTCTTTTTGTGCTTCTTCAAACACTTGGTTTTTTGGGGGCAATGCCTTCTTTTATTTTGATCTTCTTGTTAGGCCCATAGTTGCCATTTTTTCCTGCCCTCTGCTGAAGGTCAAGCCAGGTAAGTCAAAACTAAATTAAAAAGCTCTGGAAGATGCAGACGAATGCTAAATGCAAGCAGGAACGAACATTCTGCTGAAATGGCTCCAAGAAAGTATGGTTCAGAAAAAAATGAGAAAGGAAAGTTGTGAGCATTAGGACACGAAAATGCACACACACTCACACAGAGCTTCATAATCATTGCACATTTCACAAAACCACATCCTTAGAAACCAGAGATTCCAGACTTTCGAGGCATACACTTGTCAGAAACTGTTAACTCCTTCAGGATTGTATGAACCTTTTTGAACAGAATGCTCTTTTGACTTTGAAATCTCCCCCTCCATGCTTTTATCTCAACAACAACAAAAAAGACACCCTCATTCCAGGTAATTATTACCCTTCTTCCCCTAGTCTTACAGCTTCATAAGAAGAGCTATTGTACTAAATAATTAGCACATGCCGTTCAGAATATTATAAGAATTATATGCAACATCAAGCAGGAACTATACACTGACACATGGCCGTATTTTCCTGTGAAATGTGCTAAACAGAAATTAAATGCTGGCAACAGGTGCCTCCCAAACAAGTTATTAACTGTGAACAAAGCAAGGGTGGGGGACTGAGGAGAGGAGGCTAACCATAATATTTAACCATTAAGACAGCAACACATTTGAAAAGATGATATTGATTTGAACCATGGCCTCCTTATCAGCGTTCTTGCAAAAAAGTTGCATCCAAAGCTTGATTGCAAAATTGTTTTTGCAGTGTGTGTGTGTGTGTATGTGTATAGAGAGAAAGAGAGTGCGCAAGCGAACACATTGATTTATCATTTGTTAATTGCACGGAGGATGGTTATAAAAAGCAACAGTGGGGGAAACTGCATTTAAGTGAGCAAGATTTTAAAGAATACATGGTAAATAAACTCTGAAGGGAAACAAGAAAGTTTTTTCATCTGGTATAAATAGAGATTTCAGAGAAAATAATGCATTCAAGGGCATGTCATCATAGAATAATAGAATTGGAAGAGACCCTATGGGACTTCAGATCTAACCCCCTGCTCAGTGCAGGATCTCTAGCTAAAGAATTCCCAGCAGGTAATTGTCTAGCTTCTTGTCAAAGACATTAAAAGATCCCACCCCCTCTGTAGGCAATTGCCAAATCACACTTACTGATAAGAAGTTATTTCTATTGGTCAGTTGAAATCTACTCTCTTGTAACTTCAGATAATTGGTCCTCTTTCTACTATCTGAGAAGCAGGAAACAAGTCAACATATTTCTTTCTCTGGCAGGTCTTGAAATATTTAAAAAATGAACATGGCCAGATCCTTCAACCTTCAAAAGGGAAGAAAGTATCAAGGGGAAGGCACGTCAAGCCAATTTTGACCAGGACCATCTTCCATCTAGAATCCAGTGTCATCACTGCTCTTCAACCTTTTCGAGTATGTTTTGTTCTCCACACTTATTATTTTAATTGTCTTCTGAACTTGTTCCAAATTGTCTATATCAGTTTATATAGACCCTCCATTCATGTCTTTTTGAATTCCACAGCACAGTTGGTAACAGCTGACCTCTAGTTAGAATGCTCAAGGGCCAGGGCTTCCCTGTCCTCGGTGTCTATGCCATTGTTTCTAAGGTTAGCTTTAAGACCATCTTTAAATATCTTTTCCTGTCCACCAACATTTCATTTTCCATTCTCGAATTGAGCATAACTCGCCTCCCAAACTATGAACGGATGTGTCTTCCCAAGAGATTTGTAGGATTTTTTTTTTGGAGGAAACACTGCTGGAATCATTCCAGAAGTTGAGTATGACGTTTGTAGATTATCTACATTTCACAGGCATATCACATGGTTGGGAAGACAATAAACAAGCATCTTGGTATCCCTATGAATGCCCTGATCCTCAAACACTCTCTGATTCATTCAAAAAAAATTCCACACTCGCAGAGGTCAGATTGTGTTGTATTTCAGTGTTAATGTTGTAGTCTGTGCTCATTCGAAAAAAGATCTACAATCCACTGTAAACACCTGGTGCTATGGAAATTGGGATAGTGGAAGCTAAGTAAATGACTGTATATACCCCCTCTCAAAAGTCATTGTAATATATTGCTGTTGTTTTATTGCCTGCCTCTCCTTTGTAAGTTGCAGTAACCAATCAATGAAGTCTTGGGATTTATAATAAGCTGTTAGCTGAGCTGGAGATTTGCACACAGCCCATTCCTCTTTTCTTCCACCAAAACTGGAGAATTTTCTCCCTGTTGCCTCTGTCTCTCTGTTTCTCTCTCTCTCTCTCCTCAAGATGACCCATGTAAACTTGGAGACTTAGGGCCAAGTCCTGAAATTTGGCAACCTCACTTCCCAATTCTATGGAAAAGGCAAAGCAGTTCTAGCCCTTTGGAGTTTGGCCATTATGGCACTGGCAAAGACTTAATTTCACATTCACTATCACAATGGTTTTCTTTCCTTCCAGGTATCTGAACTTCATTTGATAGCTCAAAGTTCATTCTGTGAACATCTTCTGTTTCAATTTCTTTGTGTGCGTGTCTCGAAAGCGAATGGGGCTTAATTATAATTCACATTCTCTGCTGCTCTTACAACCTCTCAAGTCATGAAGTCTCAAATGGATTTATTGATACTTTGAAAAATATGTAAAAATAAATAATCAGCTGTCACTCTCTATATCGCGGCTCTGTTTTCTTTAACATTCTTATGTCAGATTCTATAAACTCCGGCGAGGGCCTCGGTGTGCCATGCACGACTTGGCAGCTTTAACGACACACATTAACACTTCTGGCAAAAAAATGTTTTGAAAACCCTGATGTAACAAATCCTTTGGATTTTGAAAAATAAAGTGGTTCAAGGTGGTGTGTTTCATGGAAAACACGTTCTCTCTGGGCACTCATACAAACAGCTGGGGCCAGCTTGCCTCAGCAGTACTGAACAATCCTTGGTGAGACTATCTTTCAGTAGCGTGAAAGTTAATACAATGAGTCAATTTCAAGTATCCACATATGTGGCTGCATTTTTACTCTCCCCTGAACCGCCCCTCCATGTATTTATTTTAAACACATTTGAATGGAAGAGAAGGGTAATTTATTTTTTGAAATTCCTCATGCCCTACTTATACAGATGGAGTAGTTGACATAGCTTAGAAGGTCTCATAGTATGCCAACATAGTGGATAGTGCCATAGGACGATACGGTGGGACTTTTTTCATTGACTAGCCTTCACTGTTTAGTGGGGATGGGTCTTGTTTTGGATCCCCATCTCTGACAATTTGACTCAGAGTATGGCTTGAAATAATGTAAATGAATAACTCTACTTGAAGCTAAGCAGATCTGCTAAGTGCTAAGTCAAGTGCTAAGTATTAAGCACACTTTGCTGGGAGGAAGTCCTCATTGCATATTCCAACAGCTATTTTTCTGAAACAGGCTGATAAGTACAAAGTTTAGAAAACGTAGAGTTTCCTAATCTGTATCTCTCATCAAAAGAATGCCTCTTTGGACTTTTAAGTCATGTAAACCATTGATTCATTTTTAAAGACTCGCTACTTACTTAAAAGAAAAAATGCCCACCCAGACCCCCTGTGAAGCTATCTCAGCAAGTGAGCAAATGCTTCTGCATGTCTTTGATTTGCAGCTTCGAAAGACTACACTCATGTTGATCCCTTACTAGATGCTAAGTTCTGCTACACATTTTAGGAGTTGTGTGCTTCAGTGTACATGCAAATGTGCATTTTAAAAAGAGAATACTGGAAATCCATTTACTAACATTGTGAGCTACATAAGTCAGTGGAAGTCTGACTAGGGCAAAATAAACACTTGGAAAAGGCAGCAAGATCTTGCACAACTTTGCAGTGGGCTAGGAAAGCCACCTCAGAGTAGAAATAAAGAGCTTAAAGTAATTTATTGTTGTTAATATCAGCTTTCCGCAGGGCATGTAAGACATATCTGTTTCAACAGGCCTTTGATCTTTGATATTGTTGTTTTAAATTTTTTTAAATTGTTTTTAAATTGTGTTAGATTTTGGCCTGTTCTTGGAAGCCGCTCCAAGCCCCAGGGGAGTGGCGGCATATAAGTTTGAATAATAAATAAATAAATATCTGCTTTCAAATTGTGTGAATGAATAATGTCTAGGAGCTCCACTCATAACTGCCTTGCTCAGATCTTACACAGTCAAGGCAGTGGCTTCCTTGACTTAATCAGTCCACATGTAAAGTTTCCAGTTTTATTTACATCCTTACAAGTTTTACAGGTTGAGCATCCTTATTTAGAATTCTACAATCCAAAATAGTCCAAAATCCAAAATTTTCCATTTGGGTGGCCGAGATCATGGAACTTTCCCATTTTGATGGTTCACCCAATCTTTTTTTCATGCACAAAATTATTAAATATTGTTTAAAAAATTATCCAGAGGCTATATGCACAAGGTGCATAAGGGCACTGGTGGTTCCATTATAAAGTCACTTCTGATTTTTTTTAAAAAAAGAATGTCAAAAATTTCTGAAACTTCCAAATCATTTTGTTTATGGCAGACACGCATATGCAGTAGGAAACTTCAGAGGATTCTCCCTCCCTCATTTTTTGACCATCCTGATCAGGCCCGTAGCCAGGATTTCGTTTTGGGGGGGGGGGCTGAATTTTTTTTCAGGGGGGGTTTCGGGGGGGGGCTGAGTTTCGGGGGGGGGGCTGAGTCTGAGTGAAAGAGGGTCTAGCCTAGCAAACCTTTTGTATCATTACCCCAATACCCCCATGCATATGGGATATATTGAGTATGGTGATCAGATCATGATATGAATAAACATAACAGTTTAAATAATGCACCAATAAGGCCTTTTTGCGAACCACCATAAAAATTTCGGGGGGGGGGGGCGGAAGCCCCCCGAGCCCCCCCCCTGGCTACATGCCTGATCCTGATGAAACTTGCTATAGTGGTAGAACACATGGACTACTGTTAGCTCACCACATTTCATAACTTTTGACCTATCCATGGATTTTTGGTGAATTTTCATTTTTTTTGTAAAAAGTTTTTATAGACTGACCCAGCTTCCCACTGGGAAGTGAATAAGTATAAGTTCTGAATTGCTATTTGCTACAGAGTGGATGGTGGCTCCCTGAGAGAGCACACCATCCCCAGAACCAGGAGCTCGTGAGTTCGATCCCTGCCAGTGCCAGGGGAAAAAATTCAATTTTTTTTATAAAAAACATTTTTTAATAATAAAGAAAATCTGTTCCTGGTTTGAAAGTGTTATTTCCTGTTTCATTGGTTATTCTTTACTTTGAAAGTAGTTGTTCTACTCCAGAAACTTTGTGTGGCAGAAACTGTGTTAAAGTGGTGGAGAACATAAATAATATACAGACCTCATCAAGGGACATCTAGACTGAGCCCCTTCTTTGGGATCAGCAACACGGTTTTGCAATCTCTACCATTGGGGGCCTGGCCATCACAATCTACAAGAATGGTTGTGCTTAGTCATGGTCACCTCATCTCCCTTTGCATCGCTGGGGAAGGGAAGCCATGAGATTCTAAAACTGTTTAGGCTTTACCAAAGTCGCTAAATGGTTGTGAAAATTAAAATAACCTTGGGAGACATCTGAACATTATGGAATACTTCCGAAAAAAGGACAGTGGTTCAAATTCCGTTTTGCCCCTCCCACCTTTTCTGCATGGTTCAAAACAGCTTCTAAAGTCAGAAGTCGGAAGTTTTTTACAACTTTTAGGCTCTTCCAAAAGAACCTATCCAACCCTAATAATGAGAGTAATTAAATTTTGTTACTATTTCATTAAGTAATTGTTCACCTGGGGGGATTCTGAGGCTCCTTTGTCCCTCATTTTTACAACTACTTGCTACAATGGTAGAACACCATACCACAATTATTCAACCAAAATTCAGAACATTTTACCTGGGGGAGGGGGATTTCCCTCCCCTTCCCATCATTTTTGGCAATTGCATTGTTTGTCCTTATATACTTTATTATGACCTGGATTAAAAGCATCAGAGTTACTTAAGCTACCACTCCTCCTGTGATGCTTTCCCCTCAGTCTGCAGAGGAGACTTGGATTTAAAGACAGGGCTTAAGATACCTCTATTTTCCCCTTAATCTGCAGAAGAGAACTGGGTTTAAAGACAGGGCTTAAGATACCACTCCTTCTCTGACCTTTTAAATGAACTAATTTTTTAAAATAAGAAAAATACTTGTAAAATATAAAACAAAATATATTTCCAGCACAATAAAGAAAAATATTTTAAAAAATCACAAGTTATTACTGAGCATACTATTGAATTCAGGAAAGCTCATGTTCCTCTTCTTTTCTCCTTTAGGAGAACAATAATATTCTCACCTAGCTCCCACACAGGTATGTTTTCCAAGTCTTACATGACAGACAACTTGCTGTCCCAAGTCATGCAATCTCAGGACCCTTTCACAACACCCCAGACATCAATAAAAAGCATCCTTGCTTATACAGTCTGCTTTCAATATCCATGGAGCCTATTCTGCATCTATAAATTCAACCAAAACTACAAAGTATTTTTAAATATCCAAAATTTCATAATTTTAATATGCCAGTATATATAACGAGACTTGAACATCCACAGCTTTTGATTTTCATGGGGGTCCTGGAACCATACCACATCACATACTAAAGACCTACTGTATTATGTCTGAATATATTTATTACAGAGCAGGTTATTCAGATATTGTGAGATCTGCTGGAGACAATCAGATGAAGAATGAGAGCAATCTCAAGCAACATTATGAACTGCGAGGCAAAGATTTTTGTCTGCTTCTCAAATAATTGAGTAAAAAGGGATTGGGCTGGGTTGTTAGCCTCACTGAAGTTGCAGGACTGAAAACGAGTTCTCACGTAAAGATCTTTTTTTGCACAATGACCACCTTAATCCAGTCTTGATTGGCAGGTGAATCCCTTTATTAATAACCAAATGTCTTTCAAGGCACAGGAGACAGTATACATAGAATGAGGAAATATGGCATCAATGTGGAAAGTGAGCCAATGTTACAGATTTGTACAGCTTCTCCAAAAAGAAATATATATATTCAATACTTGGTACTGTGCTATGCTGGCTGTCGGCATAGTAAATGCAGGACTGCACACAAAGCCAGAGTTTTCAAGCTCTAGCTGTCAAAGCTTCATTTGTCTTCCCACTGCCTTCTACTGGGAAGTGGGAGGAAGAACAAAGGCAGCCATATTCTCGGCAAGTCCCTTCAACTGCAGGTTGACAGCCCTTCACACCTCCACTCCTTTCCCCACACAAGCTAGAAGGAGGAGGGGAAAAGGTCCACCTGACCCTGCCGAGGGACCAAATGATGACGAAGCCATCATTTGGCTCATGCAGAACTTCTGGGAGCAAAAGAAAATCACCCCACCAATCAACCCTTTATTTCAGGGAGAGATAAGGTATAGCCATAGCCCCTTCCACATAGCTGAATAAAACCCACATTATCTGTTTTGAACAGGAATATATGGCAGTGTGGATTCGGATAATCCAGTTCAAAGCAGATATTGTGCGATTTTCTGCTGATATTCTGGGTTATATAGCTGTGTAGAAGGGCCTCATGTTGAAACAACTTCATTATCTAGAAATAATTTTTTCCATCTCTGAAGCTTTATAATCCAAAGAGCAGATTTAATATGCTGATTATAAACCTTTGGAAGCAAGAGTTTATTGGTGGTGGTGCTAAAGACCCTGTCACACAGTATTATGAACAGCAACTATATAATAAAATCCTGTTAATTGGATAGTTAATAAATATTGTCTTCTTTATAAAGGACCAAGCAATAATCATGCACACACACGGACACAGTAAATTGACTTCTAGGGCATGAAGGAAGTCAGCAATAATATAGTTGCTAGAAATAATATTGATATTATGAACTTAAGAGTGAAAGTGATTAATTTCTTCTTCTTCTATTACTTGGTTGTACAAAAAGAGAGGGAATGTTTAATATACAATGTTATCCTTGACATGGGTTCAAATAATTGTTGGACCATGTGAAGTACCTAGCTCTTAAAATAATATACCAGACGATTACGAGTATAATATTGGTTGCCATTGGGGTGTCTTTGACTCAAGAGAGGAGTAGAAACATAACTTGCTCTTGTTGTTCTTGTTGTTGATGTGTGCTTTCAATATGTTTTTGACCTATAGTGACCCTAGGAAAAATCTACCGTAGAGTTTTCTTAGATTTGTTCAGGGGAGTGGGGTGGGGTTGCCACTGAGGCTGAGAGAGTATGAGTTGCCCAAGATTATCCAGCGGTTTTCCATGGCTGAGCAGGGATTTGAACTGTGATTTCCAGAGTTGAACACTCAAACTGCTAAGAACCTTGGCTCTTAGAAATGTTATAAAGTATTGTTATTCAGAAAAAAATAGAAATGACCTACTTCAGCTATTGTAGTATGATATCAAGAACAATTGAATAGAATAGCTTTATTTATCATTGTGCTAATTCACAACAAAATTGCATGCCTTACCTGCACACAACACAAAACAACACATCCACACCACTACCATCACCACACCGCCCCCAATGCCACATCATTGTGAAACCACAGAGTTCAACATAGTCACAGTTCTAGGATAAAAATTATCCTTCAGTCTGTCCTTGTGTTTGTCACCCTCTACCATCTGCCAGATGGCAATAATTCAAAAAAAGAATATGCTGGGTGAGATGGATCCCCAAGAATGCTCTGATCTTTCTTAAGGCAGTGGGAATTATAAAGTTCTTTCAACAAAGGGAGAGGACAGCCAATGATTCGCTGTGGAGAAGTGGTGACCCTTTGGAGAGCCTTCCTATCTGCCACTGCAACTACCAAACCATGTGCAGATGCAGTAGATTAGGATGCTCTCTATAGCACAGCAGTAGAAAGTAACTGATTTTAGAGTTTGTGTATATTTATAGTTATCTTATGTTCTGACCTGGAATGTGTTCTGTATATATGCTGTGCTCCACCCTAAGTCCCCTTCGGGGAGAGAAAGGTGGAATATAAATGTTTCAAATAAAGTCACCAGCAGTTTTTCATTCAGGTTGCTATAAATTCTTTGGATTATATGGCCATGTTCCAGAAGCATTCTCTCCTGATGATTTGCCTGCATCTAAGGCAGGCATCCTCAGAGGCTTTGAGGTCTGATCTCACAACCTCAGAAGATGGCTGCTATAAAGGCAGGTGAAACATTAGGAGAGAATGCTTCTGGAACATGGCCATACAGCCTGAAAAACTTTCAGCAACCTAGTGATTCCGGCCATGAAAGCCTTCGACAATGCAGTTCTTCATTCAATTGTTGGTTCCTTAGGAGTCTGAGGTAGGAAATTCTCTGCTGGACTCTCTGAACCATTCCCACAGTTTTCTGGACTAAATTAGTCCAGGAAACTGTGGGAATACCCACCCCCTTCCCCTGAAGCCCCCAACTCCTTTGAAAAGTAAAGAAAACTTACCCGGCATCTAGTACACTCTTGGAGCAGCTCTCCCAGCATGTAGAAATGACATGCCAGGAGATCGGGGTTAGAGGTGGGAGGAAAATCAATCTCCCCCCCCCCCACACACACACACTCTTGGCAAGTCATTTCTATGCGCTGGGAGAGCTGCTTCAAACATGTACTGGAGGCCAGGTAAGTTTATTTTAGTTTTTGAAGTGGTCTGGGGGCTCCAGATGTTCTCATGGACCAGTCTCGTGAGAGAATCTGGACATCCACCCCAGCACATACTTTCTGGGGAGTGTGTGAATAGGCCTCCAAGAAAGTCCACATTTTTAAAATGCAGATTCTCCTGTCTGGATCCACCCAAAGGGACATGTCTGGGGTCTGCTGGAGATTCAGGAGGCATTTTGCTAAGGAGCACCTCAGACTTGCTCTGATAAATATGTATGCTAAATGGAGATAAACATGGACTTCTTTCTTTAAGATTTCATGTTGTTATTATATTGTTGCATTGATGTATATGTCTAGCTTTCTGTTATGCTGTTTCCCCCCTTCTTTCAGCCCCAGCATGTAGAGTCCCTGGTATGTTTTGCTAGAACTTGACTTGAGAGGCTAATTATGTTTGATTTATAGCCCATAGAGGTGGTTCTCATTTCAGATGAGGACTTCCCTTGGTAATGTACTAATAACCACAGGTTCCAAGAGGCTAAACTGAGACTAATACGGAAGAATTCCAAGCAAAACTTGCAGGGGAGCTCCATAAAAGCACTGAATGGAACAGACAAACTATTTAAGATAAAAGAGATGTGAGCAGATATGTGAGTGGGAATTTTGGGGGTTACTTTTTCTTTGGCATTTCTATACCAGCATGTCTCGCTCATCAACTCTTGTATAGACAATGAGAGAATATTTTTAATGTCGATTGCTGTTTGTTTTAATGTTCCTCGGGTCATTTATTTAGACAGACAGCAGTTTCTATTCCACAAAGGTGCATTATAAGATCAGAAAGCAGATGGTGCCCTGACTTGAAGGGTCAATGGGGGAAAACGTGAAACAGGGAACGTGAGTCAAAAAAGCAGAGGCTGGTGGAAACTGTATTTTTGTGACAAGTAAGAGGACATAGAAAAGTAACATTTTCATACTATTTTCATTTTCTTTTATTTTGATTGCATGAAGGTGGCAAACTGATGCTGAAGCAGGAAGTTTGTCCATGGAACCACAGATTAGTGAATCATTGCAGTTTTGGGACTGTGGGGAAGTACATAGAGAGGAAGATCATCTCGGTATGTTAATGCTATCCATGATTATGAGACTGCTGTGGAATAGTAGCCTTGGGTGATAAAATCCTTTAATACTTTGCAATAATATGTTTGCAAGCAAACCAGAGTTTATTTTCTACTTGTGTGAGAAGCCCAAGTGTGTGTGTGTTCACATGTGTGTGTATGAATGCATGTTTATATTAAGCCCAGGACCACATCAGATTTCTTCTCCCTTCCACTCCTGTTATCTATGGCCCCATTTACATTGCCAGATAATGCAGTGTAGCACTCACAGTCTGTGATGTCAAGGCTAATGTGGTTTAACCTGGGATAAGCCTTTTACTCTGGCTTGACCCTGAAAGATTCATATCTTTGCAGGTGTTATGGCAGTGGAGCCTGCCACTTGGGATCACCATGCACAATCCCAGAGGGCATCCCCACAGCCAACCTGTGCTCCCCAGGCTCATGATGGGGAATCACTTTCACCAGCTGGAGGCTATCCTCTTCAAGGTTCTGTATCATTCAGAACAATGGAGTTTTGGAGATGGAAGGGAGGCTGCTACAAAGCTCTGTTACATTCTCAATGAGTCTTGAGAGTCTGTATCAGTGCCCATGCCCAGCCATACCAAACTGGCATTGGCATGGTTGGGTTTTATGGCCAGACCCCTGAGATTGCCACACTCATATGTGGCCACAATCTGGCTCTGAACCAGCCATATGCTTTCTCAGGAGTAAGACAGGCAGAGCTTGGAAGCATTATACAGTCAAGGAGGAGGAGAGAGAATACCCATGTATTAGAATTAAAATTGGCCCCAGCAATATTCAGCCATGCATTCCAGAAGGAGGCAAATACAGAGAAAAGAGTGAGGTGGAACATTACTTGTTAGTAATTCATCCCTGCAAGAGGCCTGATGGCATATTTTCCTGCAGGAAGAGCCCAATGCTGCCTCCCCTTTTAGCTGCAATACAAGTTGCTTCATATCCTCAGAAGTAAATCCCACTGGCAAGATAGCTTCTGTTTGACCTATTCCCAAGGAAACCCAAAACAGCTGGTCTACAGTGTTCCGGGAGTCAGGCAGTGGCCTGCAATGGAAGGGAGAAGATAGGTGCAGCAGATTCAGGATGCCAGGTGTTCTCCAATGGATTGTTAGTTCATTTCACTCCCTCCTTTTGAGCTTCTCACACTTGAGCTTCTTACACAGGTGGAAAATAAACTCTGCTACCTGCAAATATATGGCAGAGAGAAGGGAAACAGAGAGAAGAGAAAGGCTTCAATGGTAAGAAAAATTAGCACTTTCATTTTTTGCCAATGAATTGTGCAGTTGTACACCCCAAAATAATAAAAGTACACAGTGCACATGCACTGAGTAGAGTGGACACAAATACGAAAGTTGGAGTCAAAGAGGGAGTGCAGAAGTCTGACAGTGGGGACTGTACATCACCAAAGCACTTGCAGAGAAGTGTGATACTTACTAATCATTTCCTTAAGCAACACAGTTGCTGTGAGACAACTGGTTGGTGATAAAGTCCTATGTCGAGTTCCTCAATTCTCAGTGGGAATTGTGCAGATAGATTTGCAAACTCAGACTTTTGTTGGACGGACACTTTATCACAGGACTTTAGCACAGGAAGTTGCTATTCCACATTAGTTTTGTTATCACTGATAGCGGATATATACCGGTATGAGCACATTTGATGTCACATCTCTCCTTATTCACACAATTATGCTGATTTGACAATCCAGAATCATGTGATTACACATCCTTATACAAGGTTTGGAGAGAAATCTATCCTCTTAGGGCCCTTCTACACATGCATTATAACCCAGGTTAAATTGAGTTAAAAGGGGGGTGGCTAAACGACATTTAACCAAAATGCAGGAAGAATCAGAAGAAATCAGATCAAGAGCTCAAAAACACATGTTAAAAGGGTGCCCTGTAAAACTGATTCCTCCCGGAAAAAACAAACACCTTTCCATGTGTGTGTATCCCTGCATACTTTCCCTCCCTCCCTCCATCCTTGTAGATTCCATCAGTGCTCCGTCCCATTTCTCTCTCAACTTACCAAAGGAAGACTCTGATGGAGGGTTGGAGCCATTTTCCATCTCCCTTCTCCCTGGAGGAGAAATTCCCCCATCTCCTACCCAAAGCCCTTTTTTGGCTCTTCCAAGGAGTGGGGAGGGAGGGAAAGGGATATTGTTGTAGTCTTCTTCAACAATAGAAGGGGGAAATGGAAGGAAGGGAGGGCAAGGCTGCCCCTGTCCACCCCTGCTGATCTTGGATCAGCACAGGAGAGCACCTAGACATCACCCCCTGCAAAATCTTGGGGTTTGGGCCAGCTGTGGATTTTTGGTACGTGCAGAAGGGCCCTTAGATCTGTCTTTGAGACATCTTCCCAATCCCTGTGGAAAGATAGGTAGACTCGGCCTATCTACTGTCAGGTGTGTGCATCATGGGAGGATTAGGCTCTGGATCCAAACCCTTTGAGGTTTCAATGACACCCCCAACATCAAGAAAACTATTATGCCAGTCCTGGAACCACAGAAATGAATTACCTTCTCTTTGTATGCAATGGGCAGAGGCGGCCGTAGGTAATTTTCAATGGTAAGCAAACAGTATTTTGGCACCCCCCCCCCCAACAAATCACTGATATATATTTTCTGTTCATTGTGGGAGTTCTGTGTGCCATATTTGGTTCAATTCCATCATTGGTGGAGTTCAGAATGCTCTTTGATTGTAGGCGAACTATATATCCCAGTAACTACAACTCACATATGTCAAGGTCTATTTTCCCCCAAGAGCGCCTCAAGAGTGCCCCTGGCCAAAATCAACTATACTGCAAATGCTTACTTTGCGTAATGCATTGAGCCGCCCCTGGCAATGGGAGATGATTCCACTAAACCTTCTCTTCAGGTGAAATGGGAAAAAAAATGGAAGGGATCTCCACTTTACTCCCACCAGCAAGTGGTTTGGATGTTGTCGGAGGTGTCATCATTGAAGCAGTCTAACTTTTCAAGTAGTTTGCCCAATACAGGAAATCTCTGGTTGCATTTTTACTGCATAATTAATATCATTTGGTGGCACTTGTCATGACTCCATGCAACGAATTCTCGGAGATGTAGTTCTTACAAAATCTTTATCGCTACGCAGATGATGTCCAAATCTGTCACTCCTTCCCACCTGTCACCAAGGAGGCTGTCCAAACCTTGAACTGGTGCTTGGCCGCTGTGTCAGACTGGATGAGAGCTAACAAATTGAAACTGAATCCAGACAAGACAGAGGTCCTACTGGTCAGTCGCAAGGCCGAACAGGGACTAGGATTACAGCCTGTGTTGGACGGGGTTACACCCCCCCTGAAGACACAGGTTCGCAGCTTGGGAGTGATCCTGGACTCATCGCTGAGCCTGGAACCCCAGGTTTCAGCGGTGGCTGGGAAAGCTTTTGCACAATTAAAACTCATGCGCCAGCTGCGCCCGTTCCTTTGGCAATCTGATCTGGCCACAGTGGTCCACGCCCTTGTTACATCCCGAATAGATTACTGCAACGCACTCTACGTGGGGTTGCCTTTGAAGACTGTTTGGAAACTTCAACTAGTCCAATGGGCAGCAGCCAGATTAATCACCGGAGCGTCATACAGGGAGCACACCACTCCTCTGCTACGTCAGCTCCACTGGCTGCCGATCCAGTTCCAAGCACAATTCAAAGTGCTGGTTTTGATCTTTAAAACCCTCTACGGCACCGGCCCAGTGTACTTGTCCGAATGTATCCCCTTCTATGTCCCACCACAGAGTTTAAGGTCTTCTGGGGAGGCCCTGCTCTCGGCCCCACTTTTATCACAAGTGAGGCTGGTAGGGACGAGGAGCAGAGCCTTCTCAGTGGTGGCCCCTCGCCTGTGGAATTCACTTCCTGGGGAGATTAGGTCATCAACATCCCTTCTCTCCTTCAGAAGAAAGCTGAAGACATGGATATGGGACCAGGCATTTGGGTAGTCTGGCAGGGTAACAAGGTAATGATGACTACAGTTGGAAAGGACTATGGCAATGCTAAACGGATTGACGGATTTTAGAACACGATGAACGTAGGTTATAGAGCGGTTTTAGTTGATATTGTATTGTGTTGTATTGTACTGTATTAATTGTCTGTTTTTAATCTATTGTGTTTTGCTATTGCATTTTATTGTAATTGTGGGCATCGAATTGTGCCGGATGTAAGCCGCCTTGAGTCCCCCCTAGGGGGTGAGAAAGGCGGGGTAGAAATGACCGAAATAAATAAATAAACCTTCTCTGTCAAAGTGTGCTGGTGCCGGACCAAACTAAGGACCCTTTTACACTTACCTAAAACCTGGGAGGAAGTGGGTTAAAATAAGTCCCCACTCCTCCCACAATCTCAGGCTTTTCATTGGGGGTGGCTAGATGTTATACCAGGTCATCCAGCCACCCCCAGCCCTCTAAAAAAAAACTTACCCTGGGGACCTGCTTGAAAATGATGCTTCAGAAGATGGGTAGGATAGATTTTTTGGGAGGGAGGTAAATGGGGGGCTGGGGTGTGTGCGCCCCCCTGCTCCTTTGGGCTCCAGGAGCTGAAAGAACCATGATGGATATAGGAATTGAGTCAATCCCCACAGGGCCCACACCTGGGAAGATCTGGACCTTTCCAGGTGTATAATTAATTCGCTTTTATCTGAGAAGTTGTTTGGATTCCTCAGGTAAAAGTGAGACAGGTCCTGCGTTTTGGGCCTGTCTGGAAGTGCCCTATAACTCCTAGGATTCCATAGTATTGGACCATTGAAGTTAAAGTGGTGTCAATCTGCATTAATTTTGCATCCTCTGCATCGGAATTCCCCAAATATCCAAAGATATATGGGTGAAGATCTTTCTGAAAGCATTTATAGCATTTCTCCCCTAAATCATAATGCTAGGGAGATTTCTTGGGCAACAACAATGGAAGGTGAATAATCTGAAGGGAAGGAAACAACCACCAGCAATGTAATAATTAATAAAGATTCCCCCACCTGTCTTTGAGTATTCCCAGTTTTAAATGTATCCGTATGAGAAGTCCCATATCTTTGTTACATGCTGTTTAATTCTGTTCTATTCAAGCATAGTATGGTTTAAGCTTTTTAATTTAAATATTTCAAAGAACCAATTTGTGGCAGAGGTGTTACTTTCCTTCTTAAGTACATATTATGCATTTTTATTACAATTTTGCTACAGCCAAATGTCTTTTAAAAGCCTGATTCACAAACCACTTCACTGCTCTTCAAGAATGGAAAACAAAGAGAGTGCTCCCGAAACGTGATTTACCTGCTGAAATGTAGTAAAAACCCCATAGAAATTAGGGTAATTTAAACCTAGTTCTTATTTTTAGGCTTCAAAGTATTTTGGCATTTAGTTTGTTTGGCTTGATGATTATCATTTTATGTAGTTGTGGTTATTTTAAAATGCTGTTTCCATGACAGCCTTGTAAATGAACCTTCAGCTTATGTACTCCTTTCTCTTTTACAAATAAACCCTCTTAGAGCGGGGATGGCAAGCAAAAATCTCCACCACATTATTGTAATGTGTGTGGTTTAACCTTATGCTTCAGTTGAGTTGAAACATGACATATTTCCTCTTTTAAAAAAAATAGTTGGTGCATCGGAGAAAGTGCCACAGCAGGCAGGGGTGAGGTAGGCAATTTTGAGACATTCTTTAGTAACAAATTAGCAATAATCAGTAACTATACCCTAAAGGTCACAGGTGATGAAGTCTATATTTCAGAAGACAGAACTGGCAAAGCCACCTCTCAGCATTTTTAGCAAAAGAAAACCCAAAGAAATCCACAGGGGCTGTATCCACACTGCAGAATTATAGCAGTTTGGCACCTGCCATGGCTAAATACTATATAGGACTGGGGGTCCCATCTGCAAAGTGTATTCAGACAAAAGTATGGCTTTTGAAATAGTTTCCACTGCAGTTTGAGAAGTAGCTTTCATGCCCATTCTCCCTATTCTTACACTTGTAACTAAGAGATAAGGTATTGCCTGCCAAGCGCATCAGGGTCACTTGAAGGAGATATGAAGTTACAGCAAATTTCCAGTTTATTCCAGTGTCTGCTGTTTTCCACTTGTTTGCTTGCTTAGTAAGAGAAAGCCAATCAGAAATGTATTAGGCAAGCACAGACCAATTGAATGGACAATGTTTTAACACCAATCAAAATATGCTTTTTGGATTTCTGTAAAACAATAAAAGATCACAACCCCATCTTGGGGGATGCAGCAGTCTTTTCATGCCTAGAGTACAACTGACATAATTTGCTTTGGCTGGCATATAAAGCTTTTCTTCAGAGAGATTCAACTTGTTGGTGTGTCCTTCTGCGCTGCCCTCCCAAGTCAGAAGAGGACTCCTGAGGACATGCAAAGTGCACACCCCTTCCCTAAGATGTGTATTTTGGTGAAATATTTTCTTCACTGGCTCATTCTACACTATTAACTGCATTATTTGGCAGTGTAGATCCAGCCTCTATGAGAGAGCTCGGGTGCCGCAACAAACTATGACTCTCATGATTCCATAAGACAGAGCCATGACAGAGTGGTGTCGAACTGCTATAATTATGCAATGCAGATAGTCTTGGGCTTACCCTAAGTTGACAGATGACTTGAAGGTGCTTACATACACCATTAATAGAATTTGTTTCACCAGATAAGAATGATATCGATGCATTACATTATGACTGTAAATTTATACAAAAAAGTAACCTAATTCCCCTGCAGTTTATTTGTTTATTTATTTACAACATTCCTACCCCGCCTTTCTCAACCCCAGAGGGGACTCAAGGTGGCTTTACACTTAGGCAGCTATTCAATGCTGTAAAACAATGTATAGTTCAGTAATACTTTTAGTTAAATTTATAGTCTGGTAACCTTCTTGGCAAGTGCGATACTATAAGTTAGGCTAAGGATTTTGTGATCATTTGGTATTCACATTTACAATAATTGTGGCCCCACTGGCTCCAGATGCAAATGCCCCCTGAACATGCCTTACAATCCATCAAATTTTAATGTGGGATGAAGTTCTATAGTGCTGGTTAGAAAGGACTAACCAGCACTATTGCTCATAGAGTCACCAGATTATGATTCTGCTGCTGTTAAGAACAGCACTGTTAGTTGGGTAAGTAAATAAATAAAATGAGGAAAGTAAATAAATTAATAAATATTAATATTGCCGCATATATTCATGTACAAACCGACTTTATGCATGTCAATGGCAGGCTTTAAGGAGAAAATTACGGATTGTAAGGTGACTTGTGGATAAATAGAGGATCATTCCATGGAAAAGGGAATGCATCAGTCATCACTGGCCATGACCACCACCACCATTTTTCCACCTACACATTCAAAAATGCAGAAGTGGTACAATGGCAGAGAGAGTACAGGAGGTTGGTGTTTCTTTTACATTCTCCTCCCAGGACAGACTAAATCCTTGCCTTTGCCACTATATTCAGAGAAGCTTTTTGGTAAGAGTTAAGGTACGATACGCACATTGATCCATGGATAAGTCAACTCAGATTTTGGGAATGGACTTTTCAACAAAAATGCTAGTATATACTCATGCATTTACTTATGTATGAGTATATACAGTAATATTGATGATGACAATGATGATGACAACCATCATCACCCCACCATTTCCCCCAAACAGGGATTACAAATTAAAATAAATAAGACTCAAAACATATAAAAGAACATTCAAATGGAAGTAATGACCAACAATTTTCTGAAAATTAAAACTCACGATTCACAATAAAAAGGATTTTAAATAACCAGTACTGTTAAAAGAACAAAAGCTGCACCGCACACACCTAAAAGTTCCTTCTGAAAAGTCTGTGAGAAAAAAAAGCATACAAAGATAACTTTTCTTATCTTTCCGCCACCCTTCTCACCTTTTGCATATAACCACACACACACATAAACCTGTGCCTTAAAGTAGTCGTTAGTGTTGTGGTTTAGTAAACAATGTTACATTGAACAAAAGAGGAAGACAACCCAATCTTGAAACTTCATCCTATTAAAGAATAATGTTAATTGGTTAGTGTATATAGAAGAAGGTTATATGGCCCATTGACTTTATATAGATTGAAATGCTAAGCAGGGCCAAGTAGAAACATCAGTAGGGAATAGAGGGTAAGTACTCATCAGTTTTATGTGCTCTTTCCTATTTTCCTATTTATTGCTTACCCCTTACAGTGTTTCGCAGCAAGCCCATGCAAGTCAAGCCAGTTGCTTTCGGAATATAATATGGCTCAGCAAATGAGATAGTTCTATCATATATAATCATTTATTGGTGCAAAATAAAATGATGCCCTGGCCCACCTACCACATCAGAATAAAACAGTGGACATTTCAGGTAGTAGAACAGATTGTCCCACTCCATCCTGCTGTTGTGTGCTCACTGTTTTGAATCCTCCTCTATGACATATAATGAACTTAAAGATCCTGATATAGTAAAGCAATATAATTGAATACTAAAATTAGGATGGTCCATGCCATTGTATTTTCCATTTTTTTCTAGGATTGTGAAAGCTGACAATGATGAAAGCTGATAGGAAGATCAGCTCATTGAAAATGTGGTGTTGGGGAAGAGTTCTATTAATATTGTGGGGGGCTAAAAAAGACAAAAATGGGTGGGTGTGGGGGAGTGTTTCAGGCTTTTAAGTTTACAGTAATGAGCAATCAATAATTGAAACATAGGTATTTTGTTTTGCAATGAGATTGTGTAGGCTCCGTGTTGAATTTCTTCCTGGGTCAAGCCTAAATTGATGATTTCAATTCTCTTTATTAGCCTATCTAGTATCTAGACAATGCGTGATATCTATCTACAGTCTTATAGGCAAGCAATTTCCAAGTTTGGGCAAGATTTCAATTTCCTAAATGAAGTCTTTTGTTTCTCTAATAGAAACCACAACACCACTTGACAACTGTGCTGGTGACCGGCGCCCCCCCCCCCCCTTGCATTGTGTGGTTCCTTTTCTGATATGATGTATGCATTCTGGCAACAAGGCTATTGAGACAAGACTCATAGCACTTTGAGTAGCATTAACAATAAGGAAAATTGTAAGGAGCTTTCTTTCTTTTCTTGCTTTTTCAATGCAAAAAATACCCTCTGTTTTGTGGAGTATAGTGTAGTGATGGTTTATTTAATTCTCTTGTTCAAGAAATGGAACAAGAGCCTTATTATGTCAATGTAATACTGAAATCTCACTAGAAGGAGAATGACAGTAACATAGAAACCATTTGGGTAGAGAGAAATTCTAACATGAGAATAGTACTTTCTATTATCTTCTCCCTATCCAGAATCAACTGAAATTCAGAACCCAATTTAAATATTATTTGCTTTCAGTATTCACCAAACACTGTTCTTCTTTTTCTTTAACCCATACACACACTTCTGAATCATAATACTAATCTCCGGGGACATCACATATGTAATGAACTTCCCACTCCAACAATTGTATCATATGTTGAATACATAACATATTCATTCGGTACAACTGTTGTCTAAATGATGTTTTATTTTTCTTTCTTCAGTTGATGAAAGGTTGGGAGCATCATTATTCTCCTTTTAATTGAAGGCTCCCTCTTGTCCTAAATTTAGGGGTGGGGGTGAAACATCAATTAAAGCATGATTGCCTAACATTTAATGTGTGTTGACCTGAGCTTTGAACTGTGGGACAAACTAGTAGGTGGGCTGTGAGAAGCCTGGTCCCACTTGTTAGAAATGAAACTAATTAGCAGAATATTTATTTCAGAGGAGGAAAGTCTGAAGAGTATATGAATCCCTTCAGATTTAAGCATTTGACACTTAAAACATGTATTTGACAAGTGATGCTATAAAGGTATAGTTTTAAAAAATATTATCACTGCAATGTGGACTAGTTGAAGCAAGATGGTATTTCTCTGATGTTTTCTCAGTAAGTTTCTTTACTCCTTGTGAATGGAATAGGATGGAATAGTGTTTCTTTTCCCCATATACCTACCTCTTTCAAAGAGTCCTTCCAGACAGGCCCAAAAATGTGGGGCTTATGGCACTTTTACCTGAGGCATCCAAACAACATCTCAGGTAAAAATGAATTAATTTGGGATTTCCTGCTTTGTCCTGAATTAATTAGACACTTTATTAGATCCAGGCCTCCCCTTCCACCAAGCCCCAAAAAAGTAGTCTTTTTTTTAAAAAAGAAAAACCCAACCATCATTAATGTGGTCCTGGAATCCTCCTGGTGTGTAGAAATGATGTGCCAGGAGATTGTGGGGGGGGGGGGGGGGGGAGACTTTCCTTCTCACTCCCCATCTCCTGCCACATCATTCCTGCCCACCTGCAGGACTCCAGGACAACCATAATAGCGACATGGTAAGTTTAAAAAGTTTCAGGGCTTGTTATGTCGCGCGCTGGGCCTGTGTTAGCTGTCTTTTCTATAGGACATATATTGTAAGCCCAGCAGGAAGCCAAGGACACCTCAAAGAAAGGTTCTCAGGGGTTTTTCTGAAGTGATGGTCTTTAGAGTCTTTAAGGATACAACAAAGTCGTTATTATGGAACAAACAACAAATCTTCAAAGGCTCAAACAACACTTTAAGGCTTTCTTAGTCTAGTCTTCAATGGACTGGCACCTGACTTTGATCAACTGAACCTTCTCTGTAGGAAAAACCCCCTTTTAACCTCTCCCAGGCTGCTTTCTATCTATGCCTCATCGGTGTGGGTGCTACTACCCAATCCAAGTGCGTCTGGGTATCGAGCAGACCTTACCAGCTGAGGCTTGAAGATACTTCAGCTGAGTTCAGTGAATTTCAGTTTCCCTGGTTGGTCAGTTTCCCTAGATGATCCTTTTCTCTGTGTGATCCTTTTTCCGGAATGGTCTTTTTTCCCTGGAAATTTCTTTTTTCCCTGGATGGTTTTAAGAAAGGAAGCTTTTCTACGGGACGAGCTGGTCTACATCCTATAGCTTAGTTACCTTGTGTGAGACTGCCCAAAAAATGGCTCCTTTCCCTCCCAGAAGCCTGAACAAGGTGCGGAACAAAAAGCTTAATTAAGATGGACAGGAGGCCTGCCCTATAACTGCAAACTTTAACAGAAATAAATAAAGTTGGAGCTCCTGGTACAGCCGTACCAGCACAGTGCCATCATGGCAGTTACTAGGATGGCATATAGCCACCCCACTGGGAAAGCCTGGGGTTTTTTGGAGGGTGGGGTGGAGACTTAAATGCTTCTGTGTGTGTTTAACTGCAAAGTGGAAGCACACAAAGTTTATAGTGAGGAAGTTTCCACCATTTAGTTCCTGCTAAACTTTAATCAATAGAAAAGGATGTTAAGAATGTGCATTTGGGGGGGGGGGGGGGTTGCTTTTAGACACATGACTCACCTTCAGTCACTAGATGGCAGTGTAACCAGTTTAAACCTCTATAAACTAGCATTGTCTCTAAAAATGATATTTTTTTCCTTATCTAATACAACTGTTAATCAAAGCGATGGAACCTCTTAAAATAAGAATCCAATGTGCCAAAAAAGCAGCTAGAAAATAGCAGTAAGACCAAGACCAAGAAACAGCAGAGAGAATGGCAAAAGCTGCATGCAGAACAAGTGAGAATCCAGAGCCATAACTTGCCAACAGGAGCCAAACACAACAGCAGTGTCTCTGGGATAGAAGAGGCAGCAGAGCAACAAACAGTTTGAAAGAAAACAGAGCAGTAATGGCTTCATCTAGAGCCTCTGACTACAGAACAAAAATATATACATGATACAGGAACCAACAGAACAGCAATAGACAGAGCCAGGAATGACCTGTGGAGGGGGTAAAATTGAGACTTTCTATTCTTATGGTTCTGATCCATTAATTACAATTACAATTAATCCAGAGCTCTTTTACACTGGTCACAGATACTGGAGCTGACCTCAAGTGTGGTATTCTAGATCAGCACCAGGGGATTCAGCACAGCCAGCCTCTGAGCCAACTTGGCAACTTCATGGCACCTACCAACTTTGTTTAAATCAGGACATGTCGATGAAAAGGGATACATTGCAACAGAGGAACAATTCAGTTGTCACAATATATTATTATAGATTTTTTAAGAGAACATGCTATAATAAGGCTGGGCACATACCTATGAATCCCATAGTCATAAGTATTGGATGGATATGAATATTTATTAAGCAATTTATATCTGGACTGATTTCACAGGACCTTAGGGGAGCATGAAGTAAAAGATAATTTTAAAATAACTTAAAACAGTAAAAAGCATCTTAACTTAAATGGGCTATACTTTAAATTAGACAATTTCAACAAGATTGTTGAAAACTGGGTGAAGCGATAGAAGAAAATTTAACACCCTGTGTATGGACAACACATTGGATAGAGACACATGCTAGAATCCTCTTCATAGCATATAAATGTTTTAAATGCAGATATAAAACTGTGCCTAAACTTTTCCCCTGGAGTTGACAAAACTGTGAATGGGAAGATAGGAAGGAAGTGGGAACTGCCTCTTATCCCATTGTAGGTTCTGGAGAGCATGAGGAAGTGGGACAAGGGTGCTGTTCTTCTTTAGTAGTGAAACACAGTAGGAACAAGAACCAGGCCCCTCGGATTAGCTCCCTCCTCTCTGTTCTCCTTCCAAAGTCACTCATTAGTCACAGATGACTTTGGAAGTCACTGTGGTGTAGTGATTTGACTGTTGGACAGTGGC